>NW_003852434.1:7623969-7627260 GCF_000181295.1 Otolemur garnettii
GGCTTGACACTCAGGCGTAGGAAAGGGCGGGAAGCAGAGCGGGTGTAGGGGCCGGGAGCAGGGCACCTGCCACTGTAGCCCCTCATTTTGGGGGCATTTCACTGAGCAGCATACTTCATTTCCATGTAAATATGGACAGATTAAGGCCTTATGGAGTCTTCCTGAGCATCGGGGAGCCTCCTGGCTGAGCCTCTGCTGTTTGGTTTCTCAGTGCAGAGCTTTGGATTCGTAATACCAGTACTTAGTTTAAAAGAAAAACAAGTGACGAGCATTTCTGGTCTTTCTCTTGTGATACAGTTTCTCTTCTGGAATATATGCATTTATTCAGCAGGATTTGATTTGCTGAAAATAGCGCACTGGCTACTAACTTCAACCTTGAAAGACTGAATACAGACTTAATTTTATCATTCAATAATACAAGTAAGGTGGGGACGCCTGGAGAACTTGACATACTTGACATTTAAATCTAACTTTGCAAAACCATTTAGTAAACTAGAAAATAATTTGCTGTGCTTTCTCAGATCTACCTGGAGCTGTTCTTAGGAGATGGTAAGAAGCGTCCTTAGAAGGGGCAAAATGTGATTGTAGCGTGTTTGAGGTTGCGTTCTGATTTTCTGTTCCATTGAAATAGATTCTCTAGGTCAGGTCTTTTTCTGTGCTGGCCATATGTTGAGCAATAGTTACTATAAGAATTTCTTTTTGGGGAGATATTTATGTAGAAATACACTGCCATTGAATATATTAGAGCCTTTTCTTTTGCTGTTCTGAAAGTCAATTTGAGCTCAATTTAGAGAATTGCTGGTTTTAAGGAACTGAAATTCATGCCATTCATTTGGTTGAGTGCATTTTAATCACTTACTTAGTAGTTTAACCATTTCAGGCCTTTTTCTTCATCTAAAAATTACTGCAGATATTCGTGTGCTTCTGCCAGATATATTTAAAAAAATTTTTTTTTATAGAGACAGAGTCTCACTCTATCACCCTTAGTAGAGTGCTGTGGCATCATAGCTCACAGCAACCTCCAACTCCTGGGCTTAGGCGATTCTCTTGCCTCAGCCTCCTGGGTAGCTGGGACTACAGGTGCCCACCACAATGCCTGGCTATTTTTTTGTTGCAGTTTGGCCGGAGCCAGGTTTGAACCCACCATCCTCAGTATACGGGGCTGGCGCCCTACTCACTGAGCCACAGGCGCCGCCCTGCCAGATATTTTTAATCAGCAAGAATTAAGTAAATACAAAGTACTAACTTTGCCTGAGCTTTTTCATACAAGGAAGTGGGTGGAGATGGCAAGAAAAAGTCTGAATCTTGGTCTTAGAGTCACATTTAGGAGTCAATGTTACGCATGTCCAGCACTCGCAAGCAGCACTGCCCTTGGAGTCATCAGGGACAAGGATGAGGTATGGAAATGGTGTCCCATTTTTCTCCTGTCAGATTCCCCAGGTAGCATCTCCCATAGACATGGATCATCATGTTCAAGTGAGGGAAAACCACATAATCTCAATGGGAAGAATGTGGCAGATGTGGCCAGCTGTGCCTCCAAATACAGACTCCCCCCTTTCTTCAGTATACAGTTGCTCTGGGTAAATAGCTACCCAGAAAGGGCTAAATTTCCCAGCTTTGTTTTTGCATCCGGGGTTGGCCATGTAACTAGTTTTCACTGATGGAATGGAAATGATGTGGGTCACATCATTCTCTTGCCTGATTGTGATGGCTAGGACTTATAGCACTATGTTAAATAGCAGTAGAGACAGTGGGGATCTCTGTCTGGTTCTAGATTTGAGTGTAAATGCTTTCAGTTGTACTCCATTCAGTATGATATTAGCTGTGGGTTTGCTGTAGATAGCCTCTATCAGCTTAAGAAATGTTCTTGCTAAGCCTATTTTTTTTTAATGCTTTTATGAAAGGATGCTGGATATTGTCAAAACCCTTTTCTGCATCAATTGAAAGAATCATATGGTCTTTGTATTTGATTCTATTTATGTGGTGTATTATATTTATAATTTGTGTATGTTGAACCAACCCTGTGTCTCTGGGATAAAACCCACTTGATTGTGGTGTATAACTTTTTTAATGTGTTTTGCGTTCTGTTTGCTTGTTGAATATTTTTGCATCAATATTCATTAATTGCATTATTCACAAGAATATGCAATATCTTGTTGAATATTTTTGCATCAATATTCATTAATGATATTGGTCTATAGTTTTCTTTCTTTGTTGGGTCCTTTCCTGGTTTGGGGATCGGGGTGATATTTGCTTCATAGAATGTGTTGGGGAGGATTACTTCTTTCTCTGGATTTTGGAAAAGTTTATTCAGTATAGGAACTAGTTCCTCTTTGAAGGTTTGATAGAATTCTCGTTTGAAACCATCTGGTCCGGGGCTTTTCTTTTTTGGGAGATTTTGTATAATTGATGCTATTTCAGTACTTGATATTGGTCTATTCAAGATTTCTAAATCTTTCTAGCTGAGTTTTGGGAGGTATTGTGCTTCCAAATATTGATCCATTGCCTCTACATTTTCATATTTCTGAGGATAGAGTTTTTTTATAGTAATTGTTAAGAATCTTTTGTATTTCTGTGGCATCTATTGTTATTTCCTCTTTATTATTTCTGATTGTAGTTATTGGAGATCTTGTTTTTCTGTTTCTGGTTAGACTAGCCAGGGTTTATAAATTTTATTAATCTTTTCAAAGAACCAACTTTTTGTTTTGCTGATCTTCTGAATAATTATTTTGTTTTCAATTTCATTTAGTTCTGCTCTAATTTGGTTATTTCTTTTCTTCTGCTAGGTTTTGGATTAGATTGTTCTTCCTTTTCTATTTGCTTGAGATGGCCCAATAGGTTGCTGACTTTCTCTCTTTCTGTTTTCTTCATGAAGGCATCTAATACTATAAATTTCCCTCCAAAGACTGCCTTTGCAGTATTCCACAGGTTTTGATAGTTTGTGTCCTCATTATCATTTTGTTCCAGAAATCTAATGATCTCCTTCTAGATTCTGTCTATGACCCAGCTATCACTTAGCATATGGTTATTTAGAGTCCATGATTTTATTTGAGTATGAAGATTACTGTGCTTTTGAGTTCACCTTTTATTCCATGATGGTCTGAGAAGATACAGGGGATAATTTCTATTCTTTTGAATTTGTTGATGTTAGCCTTGTGCCCTAAGATATGATCAATTTTGGAAGCTGATCCTTGGGCTGATGAGAAGAATGTATATTTGACCTTTTTTTTTTTTTTTTTTAGGATATAGTGTTCTATAAATGTCTATTAAGTCCATTTGTTCTAGGGTCTT
>NW_003852434.1:7627326-7630421 GCF_000181295.1 Otolemur garnettii
TAGTGTGGGAAGATATCATCATGTTCAGATCAGTTAGGGTTTGTTTTATATATTGAGGAGCATTGAGATAGGGCGCATAGATGTTAACTATTGAATCTTTCATATTGTGTGTTTCCCTTGACCAGTATGTAGTGTCCTTCTTTGTCTTTCATTATTTTTGTTGGTTTTAATCCCATTGCATTTACATATAAGATTGCAACTCCAGCTTTTTTCTGCTTTCCATTTGCCTGGAATACTGTTGCCCATCCCTTCATCCTGATTTTTGTTATATCTTTTGAGGTAAGGTGAGTTTCTGGTAGACAACAGATACCTGCTCTGAGTTTTTATATTCAGTCAGCCAGCCTATCCCCCTTTAAAGGAGAGTTCAAACCATTCACATTAATTGAGAGAATTGATATTTGTGGCAGACTTATGGTCATCTTATTTTTCAGAAGTCCAGAGCTTGATTTTATGCCTCTCACCATTGTGAAAGCTAGACTTTGTTCTTTAACTTCTTGGTAGGTTTACTTTGGTGGTGTGCCCTCTTGTTGCTTGTTAGGAAGAATGGGTCTGAGTATTTCCTCTAGAGCTGGTCAAGTCATGGCAAATTGACTCTGCATGTGAATGTCAGTGAAGTATTTGATTTCTCCATCAGAAATGAAACTCAGTTTAGCAGGGTATAGGATCCTGGCCTAGAACTTGCTTTGTTTAAGAAGGTTGAAGGTGTGATGACCATCCTTTTCTGGCTTGCAAAGTTTTGGCTGAAATATCTGCAGTCATCCTTATACTTTCCCCATTGTAGGTAATACTTTTCTTATGCCTGGCTGCTTGCAGAAGTTTCTCCTTTATATTATATTGGCAAAATTAATTACAATGTATCTAGAAGATGCTTTGTTTGGATTGAGTTATGCTGGGGTTCTGAAACTATGTACAGTTTTCCCAAATCTGAATTTTGGGAAATTCTCAGCCATAATGTCTTGGAGCAGAGAATTGGTGCCTTTGGGACCATCTTCTCCTTCAGGAATCCCTATAATTCAGATGTTTGATTTCTTGGAATGATCCCATAACTCTTCCATGGAATATTCTGTTCTTTTTCTCCCTTTTTTCTGCCTTTTTGAATGCTTGGGATAATTCAAAAGTCTTATCTTCTTTGAGATTCTTTCTTTGCACTGCTCAACTCTATTTCTGAGGGACTCTACTGTATTTTGATGCTCCTCAAATACCTTTTTCAGTTCCTTAAACTCTGTTATATCTTTCCCTCATTATGTCCATATCCTTGGTGACTTTGTCTTTGAACTCATTAATTTCTTCAGACAACTTCTGAACTGTTTTTTGGTTCTCTTGTTTCCATCTTTTCCTCTAGTCCTATTATCTTATTTGCCATCCATATCCTAAATACTGTTTCTGAGATTTCAGCCGTTTCTCTGTAGATGGGATTCTCTGTTGTATTTTCTTTGCTGTCTATAGGAGGATTGATCTCTGATTTTTCATGTTGCCCAAGATCTTCAGCTGAATCCTCCTCATGAGTGTTTTCAGTGTCTTCTCTTTTTTAAATGTATTAATTATACTTTTTTAGTGGGATTGATAAGTTGTCCCAATGAGTCCACGCTTTACTGTTGCAGTGCCACTGTTGTACTGACAAAGGCAAAGAAGTGGCAAATCTGTAGCCCCAGAGTGTCTCCAGGGAGATAAGAATCAGTAGGCAGTACTGACCCAGAGTTCCAATCAAAGTCACTCTGCTGGTGCTGGCTCCACACACCAAATAAAGCTCACAAGGCTGTCCAGCTGACAATACTGTCCCAGAGTTCAGGAGAGTTGCTATATGCTAGGCACCATCAACCAGTCAAACACTGAAGGCTGCAGTTCTGTGGATAGCACAGGCCCAGAGCTCAGACAAAGCCTGCCCAGTCAAGCTCAGGGGGCTACCGCCTGGTTGGGGGGGAGGGGGGAGGCAAAAGTCTAAAGTTCAGATAAGAGTCGCTCAGGCACCAGGCACAGCCCACTAACTTGAGCTCAGAGAGCCTCCACTCAGTGGAAAGTGTTAATCCAAAGTGTTCAGTCCAAAGTCACTTAAACCTTGGCCCTGCCCACCCAATTGGGTTCAGAGAGCACCACCTAGTGGAGGCCAGAGGTCCAAAGTTCAGCCTAAAGTCACTTAAGCCCCTGTCCTGTCCCCTCCAATCAAGCTCAGAGAGCCATGCCTAATAGAAGGGGCAGGACCAAAGTTCAGTTACAAGTCAAAGTTAAGCACCAGCCTTGCCCATACAATGGAGCTCAGAAGTTGTCCTGAATGGCAGAAAACAGAGCTGCCTGAGAATTCCTGAGGAGCTGGAGATGGGTAGTTCACCCTCTCCCCACAAGAGTTTGGACTGCTATGCTACTGTTCTCATGCTGCAGCTCACAGCTGACCAATTTCCCCAGCTTCCCAGTGAGCTCGTCAAACACTCTGGACTCTACAGGGGGCAGTCCTTCCAGCAACTAGGGTAGGGCAAGGGTGGTCTGGGTGCTCAGGGTTCCAGGAAAAATATTTGGTCTTTTGTGCCAGACAGAATGGGGCCCAGTCTCAGTGGTGGGACTGCAATAATGAAGGAGGACTGGGACTTAGCAACTGCTCTCCCATGGGATAAGGTCAGGAGACTTTTGAACCTAGTTCACTGGCTGACTGGTCGCCTACCACGGAGCTCCCGTTTGCAGGGAGTGGTCTCCCTTCCCCTGGGAGGTGGGCTCATGCCTGTTTTTTTTCTTCCACTTTCTTATTTCTACCACTTGGTTCAGCCTAGGTGATGTGTACCTCATGCAGTCCTCTCAGTGCAGAGCTCCGCTCACGTGGTTTCCATCCACTTCAGTCCACTATCTCTCCCTTTGGGCAGGAGCCTCTGGTGCAAGCTGCTCTTGAATGTTCCCACAATTCATGAGCTAATTTCCTGTAATAAATCTCTTTATATATCTCCCACTGGTTCTGTTTCTCTGGAGAACCCTGACAAATACAGCGGGTCTGGGATGGGGCCTGAGATTCTAGTTGTCTAACAAGTTTCTAGGTAATGTAGATGGTCCTGGAAAGCAGACCACATTGTGAGGGGCAAGGCTAAGATTGCCCCAAGGGTACCTTTAACACA
>NW_003852434.1:7630902-7637135 GCF_000181295.1 Otolemur garnettii
AAAAAAAAAAAAAGAAAAATGACAGGTTGTAAGAGCTAAACATACAGCCAATGAAAAGGAAGATTAATGCGACCGATTGGGGCTGACTGAAATCTACTCATGGTTAGGCATAGGGAAGATGAAATTAGCTGTAGTACTTGTGATTTAATAGCATGGGTTTGAAATGAGGCACTGCCTGTGTATCTTCATGTTATGTAAAATTTGGTTCCATGCACTCATGCATTGAAAAATCATTTTAATCATTGGTAAGTGTGATAATGTCTCCGTGAAGTTTGAGCCTGATAACCTTCACTTAGTTTCATGGGTTGTTATTTTCTGCTGTGGAGATGGTGTGGCTCACTGGCTGTTTCCTCCTGGAACTTTGCTCCTGAGGTTTGGCTATATAGTAATCTGCTTATAGATTCAGGGTGTAATTTCTGTGTGGTGAGTGTTGATGAGATGTTTCATCACTGGCTTTACTTGTTTTCTCTTAGTAATTAGGCTTTATTTACCGGATTTATAAATCCATGATTCTAAGATTAAAATGGCCTCAGGAAGCACTTAAAAGATGAAAATGCTGAAGTGACAAAGGAAGAAAACAGAATTGAGACACATAGACCCGCACCTACAATCCAAGATGCCGTTGATTGCTGAGATTTATCTTCTTACAAGACATGTATGTAGTAGTAGACGCTGTTAAAATTGAAAGAATGCTGCATTGTAAGTTACATTATTATGTTATAATGATGCTACATTATTTGATTGTAATATGCATCCTAATTTCAGAGATGTTAATGTGAAAAAATTTACATTTTAGAATTGCTGAAAGACATTTTGTATTTGTATAAATGTGTATGTATAAATTCATACATATATTTATTTATGCATACCCACTCAGATGTATAGACAATACTAAAAGCTGTGCTGTATATTGGAGGCCAGACCCTGTCTAGAAGGCTGCAGGGACTGTATAAAATGTGCAGGAAAACGTGTTTCTTTTGGTTTTCTAAAGCTAGAATCTGACACTATTGGTGACTTTTAAGCTTATTTGAAATGTTGGCAATGATTGAAATGAGGTCCACTGTAATGTTTGTAGGGCTTAAGCTATTTCAGGCTTCAAAAATAATGCTTATTTTGACTTGTGAAATTGAGGCTCTTTAGTTAACAAAGAAAATGATAATTCGGATAAGAGCTATTTGATCACTCTTATGAAATATGTGCTCTGTGATAAGTCCTCTTGTTATCTTGATTTTTTGGTAAGCATCTTAGTAAAGATCTGCCACTTTTGAAAATCTTACTTGATCTGGGGTCTCACTCCAATTGACCCTGTTAATCAAACCAAATTGCCAAGGCTTCCACTTGCATGGCCTGGTTAAAACTGCAGGGCAAGTTGAGAATTACTTCACACAGACAGAGCTCCCCAAAGTTCAATAATGATGTTTAGTGTATGTGGACTTTGTGACAAGTAGCGATGGACTTTATGTGAGAAACAATTAAAATAGCATCAATACTCACTAATGTCTTACACTGAGGGATTGGAACTGTGAAAAAGCTATGAACCTCAGGAACATGATGGATATTGTTGGCAGACCACAGTTGTCATGGAACAGCTAATGATCATTATTTTTCATGGATGAAACCTTCACAGTGTCAATAAAACCTTCCAAATGGGTGGACATATGTCCCTCAGGAAGCATGCTGAGGCATTGTTAAAATCTGTTTTCTTTCTTTGTTTTTCCCACAGCCCCTTTCAGAGATTGATTATGTAATGCTCAGCCTTGTTTCATTTCATTTTGCTTTCCGTTAATATCTTCTATTTGAACTAAGCCAGCTGGTTTATTCACTGCTAACGCAGAAGATAAAAGGTGAACACTAAGGGGCTACCAAGATAGCAAGACGGTGGGAGCCGATAACAATAAGATCTTATTTGTGAGGGCAGAAGGATCCTGGGCATTCCGCAAAATAGTATTATTATGCAAAGTAAATTGCATTTTTGTCCTGTCTTGAAATAAGAATCTATGCCATTTGAATAATGACAGGAGATGGAAGTAATATGCTTGGAGTTAATAGTAATTGAGAGCTTCCTGTGTGTCAGGCACTCACAGCAGCCCTCCAAGATAGTGCTCTTGGGAGGCTGTTTTTGCAGATACAGACGTTGAAGCCCAGAGAAGTTAGATGACTTGCCTAAGTGTATCAGTCAAGGTCCTAGCAAGAAACACATTCAGCTTGGGTATTTGGAGGAGAGTTTGTTAAAGAGATTATTTACAAAGCTGTTCACAAGGTTTAGGGAATAAGAACTTAGCAACTTTGAGAGTCATTCTACCCCTAGGATTGAGGATGGGGAGAGGGAACACTTTTTGGATGGAAAGCTCTGTAGAAAGTGCTCACACCAGAATCTGTGGATTTGGGAAGAGGAAGGCACCTGGGGGAATGAACACCCAGACTCACTCTCCTTTTCAGCTCCGGTGTCCCAATGTGCTTTCCATGGGTGGAATCCCCTGGAAGCTGTCATGGCTCAGCTTCCTGGGGCACAGAGTAGGCTGGAGCATGGGGTCTGGACGAGCAACAGGAAGGGCACCCTCACTGGCTTGGCAGGTGTTAAGCCTTGGTGATTGGTGTGGCTCAGGGGCAGACCCAGTGCTGGGCTCCTAACCTGCTGTGCTCATCCACCAGCACCCATGCCTTCAGCTTTCCTTCAGAGTGAGTCTAGACTTGCCCCCAATTCAACTGAAATATTGTAGCAGCCCCCCAAATCATTTATTCATTCTTACTATTCTTAAAATTTCCTTAAACCTTTGTGTTTCTAGTATTACACAGTTCTGGAAGGACATCTTATCTTTATTTCCCCAAGATCCAGGAAATTGAGGTTTGCCTTTGACTCTGGATGGCTGTTTGTTTTGTTATTTCACCATCTCTCTGTGGGAGGTTCTTTTATTTGGGGAAGTACTTTTCGGATAATTATTTTAGTTGAGAAGAAATTAAGTTCTTAAAGTGATCTTTAAGCGAGGTAGATTTGGGAGTATTTTGCAATGTCAAGAAAGTATCTGTTTTCAAAAAAGACAAGTAAATTGCCTTTTAATGTATGTGTCAAGGAGCCAAAATGCTTGCAGAAAAATGATCTTTGTGAACAGGCATATAAATGAATACATGATGGTCTATTTTTATATTAAAATGTAGCTATTTCCATCAATATCTGATTCATAAAGATTAATTATAGAATGTTTTCCAAAGTCTGTTTGAATTATATGTAGCAGTGATATTCTAAACTTAATTTCTCATTCAAATACTTCAAAATTTTCTTTAAAAAATTACTGATGTGGAGTGCCTTAAATAAAGATTAATTTAACAGATTCACCTTTCCATTTTTCTTATATTCACTTGCTACAAGGTAAATTTTGAAAATACATTATGGCTTGTTAGTTACAATGATCTTGATTTTTTTTTATTTTTGAAAACAGTGTGATGAAAATTTTATATGTTAAAATGAGATTTTATGATGATAATATTTTGATCAGAGCAAGCTACTCTTTGTAGGAAATAGGGGGCCTGGATTCCCCAGCAACTGCATCTGGTCATGGATAGCTCATAGTCATAGAGCTTAGCGTGGCTAATGGTATCTTCAGTGGATAGCCAGTTTGAGGAATATCCTGCTTAATAATAGCAATAACTAAAACTTGTGTACAACTTTAATACTTACAAAGTACTTTTACATACATACATTATTTTATCAAAACTTCAACCCTATGAGGAAGTTATTTTTTTTTATCATCAAAAATACAAATAAAGGAACTCAGTGTTCAAAACCTAGTGTTTGGTTTCACAGGTGGTAGGTGGTAAAGCCAGAATTTGAAGAAGTTTTTTGACTCCAAAGTTGAGGTATCTTTCTACTTGTCTAATGACTCACAGAACACCCCCAACTCAACTGCTTGACAAGATGGAGCTGAGTTTATGGCTTACCACAGCGAGGGAGAACACCACTCATGAGAGCCTTGGCAACTCTGCAAGGGAGAGGGCAAGGATGGATTTTATTGGAATAGAAGTTTGGTTTAAGGTGGGGGCTTTCAGTGCAGGGAATCGATTGGGATTGACTATGAATGGCAATGCAACACTTTAGGATTGGTGGAAACAGCAAGACAGGGTGTCCCAAGTGGATTGATTCTGCTTATTGAAGAGTTAATAGTCTTTTGGGAAATTCTTATAATGAGCAATCAAGTTACTTATCTTGCTACTTGTTACTTAACAAGCATCTCCTAGAATGGTGAAGTAATGCTAATGAAGACAATGGATTAATGAAGTCATGTTAGTGTGGGCTGCGTGTGCATGTGCATGTGTATGTGTGTGTGAGAGAGATGGGTGGGCGGTATAGGGGAGAGAGGGACAGAGAGGGAGAAGAAACCTTGGTGTGCAGAATGTGGAGGTAGATGGTTTTAGCTTACAGAGTCCTCCAGGTGGCCATTCTTTTTCCAGAGCTGACGAATAGATCGTTATATTTGGGAGTGTGATTAATCCAGATCTTCACCAGTGTTTAAGGCATCACAATTATATCTAAGTATCTGGGAGTGGTTGTTTCTACCTGTGTAAGTTGCAAGTTTTCCTGTTCTTCTTGCCTTATTTCTTAGATCATTTCATGGGACAGAAACTACACAGTGGCACTTAAGACCCTGGAGATTTACACAACTGTACACTGTGACAAAAATACTAAAAGAAGGAAGGATTATGATCCGAGTTTCTAGTCTGTTTCTCAGGCAGGAGCTGAGAGAGCCCAGATTAAACCAAGAGATACGATCTCAGACCAGATGGGAGGGGGCCACACAACCAGATACGGGGTTATTGGTCCTATCACTCAATTTTCTTTGTTTGCCTCTTGGAACTTTTGAATGCTGTGAAAGACCCAGGAGAGGTTGGCAGGGATGTAAGTGCAATATTCTTCCTCTAAAACAGCGGTTCTCAACCTGTGGTTCCCAACTGCTTTGTTACAATGAAAATACATCCTGCATATCAGATATTTACATGACGATTCATAACAGTAGCAAAATTATAGTTATGAAGTAGCAACAAAAATAATTTTATGGTTGGGGGTCACCACAACATGAGGAACTGTATTAAAGTGTCGTGGCATTAGGAGGCATTAGGAAGGCTGAGCACCACTGCTCTAAAACAATACGTGTTCCCAGAGAGGCCAATTCTGTATCTCAGGCAGCTCTGCTCTCACCAGCTCTGTCGGGTTTGCTCTGCGCTCCCGGCGTCACAGTCTAACGCAACTGTGAGCCTCTTATCATGGCATCTAGGGTTCTTCCTACTTTCCTGGCCTCTTGTAAAGCATGAAGCAAAGAGGTTTGAAAAGAAAAGTAAGCAATCAAGAATTTCTCTGAGCAGTTATGATTTTGGATCTTGTAGCAGGGCCTAGTTTTTCTTCTTTTGGACTTAGTTATCTAATGATTTCTTTTTCCTAGAGCACAAACTGGGGGGTCAGAATGGGCGATCCTGGAAGCAGGTGTTAGTAACCAAAGCAAGAAGTTCCTGTTCAGCTGTGGGTAGGAGTCAGTAGGCTTTTCTTCCATAAATACAATACTAGTCATTGGGATTTATACGGTGTGCTACTTTTGGTCGAAATACCCTTATAAGTTTGTTAAATAGCATTGCCAACTTAGGGCGCCACATTTCAAAAAGAGTTTAGCATCACACAATCAAATGTGTATTGAGATCATTAGACAAGTCTGAAGCAAAAAAAAAAAAAAAAAGTAATATCGGGTGGTGCCTGTGGCTCAAGGAGTAGGGCGCCAGCCCCATTTTTTGGAAGTGGCAAGTTCAAACCTGGCCCTGGCCAAAAACTGCAAAAAAATGGTAATATCATATGTCATAAAATCTTTGAAAGAAAATAGCTTCCAAATACACATCATCTTAATAAACCACAACTACCTGTTCGAGTAATGAATCCTTTCTCAGAAAATGGAGTAATTTACTCCTTGAGGCTTCATTTATGCTTATAATCAATTGGGGGCTTTTTGAAATATGTCAGGACATTGCCTATGTTGCAGAAAGACCTGTCTAGGACCTTTCTTCTTTTTATGACACCAGAGGTAAGTGGAATGCTGAGTGGAGCCTGAACCTAGAGCAGCCTCTCAAGGTGTCTTCTGCTGCTCTGTGTCCCCAGTGCACACCACCCTCCTCCAATCCTCCCGTGTCCCTCCCTTTGTGTGGGAGTGGCAGCCCAACTACTTCAGAGTCCTGCAGAGCACTGTTCTACTTGTGGG
>NW_003852434.1:7637185-7644086 GCF_000181295.1 Otolemur garnettii
AACAGCATTGAGAGTCGGAGTAGGAAAAGAGAAATCAAAGAGACTAGAGAAAGGTGGGTGTTTTCACAATGCAGGAGTGAATTATAAAAAGCAAACTGAGGTCTTGGGACAGCGTTTCTTGTTTTTAGGACATGGCCCACGTAAGTCCAGCTATTGACCCATGTTTGTGCATCTTGGTATATTTTGATGTATTCTTAGATGAAGGCATTCTGGGTGGAGTTGTGGCTATAGAACCCTGTGTATTCAAGGGTTGGGTGATGAAATATCACACGGGGACGTGAAGATGATCCCTAAGCTGACCGCCACTGCCATGACCACCACTCTATCATCGCCACTGTAACCACTGTCATTTTTTGTCTGCTTGTCCTGTGTCAGAAATTGTACCAAGAATTTATGGCCTTTCCTCCTGTAACCTTACAGCAACCTGTGAAGTGGCCGTTATTAGTGCTGCCATTTTATATATGAAGAAACCAAGGCTTAGGGAACTTAAGTAACATAGTTACGGACATGCAGTCAGAAAGGTGGTTGAGCTCATGTTTGAAGACAGTTCGCTCTGACTCAGTAAAATATGTTAATACAATTCTAATTTAGGCATCCAGCTAATTGCATGTAGGAGCAGCCCCCGTGAGACCTGAACGTGGGTGCCAGCGCTTGACATAGTCAGTAGGATCCCTGAATTCATGACATGTCTGCTGTGGTGTCAGAGAAGTACCAGGTGGGCTATCTGCGAAAAGGCAGGGTTTAAATGTACAAGCAGGAAATTTCTGGTTAGTGGCTAAAATTCCTAAGGGAATATTTAAAAAATCTTAGGTCTAAATGGAGATGGATGAGGTTAGTGTTAGCAATGCTGGATACTTTCTCGACAGCTTTTATAAATATCAGTCTTTAGAACTGCCACATGGGTCTCCTGACACTGAGACTTGTGACTGGAGAAATCCAAATTGCAGTTCTGTAACAGGTGGTAGGTAACATGGAGGGGACACGCTTCAGACTGTCAGGAGTTTACTTGTGGCTCTCTGAGCTTTCCGTGTGGAGGGCTGGAGACTACCCTGACTTGGGAAAAGAACCTCCTGTGAAGAACGAAAATGGCTTTACTGGTTACTTTTAAGGTGTAGACTCTCTGTGTATTTCTTTTTTTTTATAATTAATTATTTTTTATTAAATCATAACTTTGTACATTGATGCATTTATGGGGTTCAGGGTACTGCTTCGATATACAATGTGAAATGTTTACATTGAACCAAGTAACACATCCGTCACAATTATACTCATTTCTTAATAGTTTTGAAATGTACCATTGCATCATGCAAAACATAACTATAGTCCATAAAGTAGACGGGAAGAGGAGGGAGGGGGACATGGGAGAAGGGAGGATATTCGGGGGGACCTCACCGGATCTCTGCATATTTCTTTCCATTATCTTGAGAGTTGGAAGGGGGAACGAAGGTAGCAAGAACAGAGAAATATTGGCCATAGCCTTTTCTATCACCTGTCATTTACGGAGACATGGGGTTTATTATTTGGTAGTCGTACTAATTTCTCCAACTAATTTTTTAAACTCAAATTTTAGATTCTTTGGGGACAAGACTGCTGTTCACCGTTTATAAGATCCTTTCTGAATTGTAAAAATTTTTTATGCTTTTCCCCTGTGTCCGCCTATTCAGCCTTAGCTGCCACAGTCTGACACACATAAAGCACAAGGGGACTTTTTTCTTACCATCTATAGTGGAAACCTTAGCACTAGATAGTAACTACTCCAGAGGCATTTTCCAGCTAACGAAACAGAAAAAGTAGAAGCTACACACAGACACACTCATATTTCAAAGGAGCCTATGTTGTAAAGAAAAGATTCAACTGTAGAATTTTTTAGACAGTTATTCCTTGGGCAATAAAATAAAGTACACATTCATATAGCATTAACTTCTTCAAAGTGACTACAGAGAAAAGCATTATATAGGTAAAGAGTTAGAAGCTGCTATCAACTGGATATCAGAAACAGATAAACTTTTCCTGAGGCAAAATGTGAGTCAATTGGAAAATTGGATTTATTTTGCTGAAATTCTCCTGGGCATAAATCAGGCGCCCTTGTCCCGGTTTTGTGTAATCCTTGTACTGGGCGTTGCTGGCCACCTCTGGCAACGGGGTGCTTTTCTGTTGGTTCAGTCACTATCAGGAATGGGATGTCCGTTTTCCATGACAGAGCTAGAAGGATCCCCACTTTGGGTGAGGAGGCTGCCTCTGAGATAGTCCCAAAGTCAGCATTTATTTTTATAATTTCGGGTCCATGTTCAGTATTGACAACCCACGAGGCAACAAAATAAAGATGTCTCACTTTACCTGGAGTGTGTTCGTGAAACTTCCGCACGTGTTTTTCTGTAGGTGAGTTCACTGTTGTGTTTGGCACCTGTGTCTCCTACATCTTAATCACTTTTAGATCAGACAGAGGCTCTCTGTGACCTTATTTCTTTTAATTACAAATATTCCTATTAGATAATGTATATTCGACTATGAAATGAGAAACTGAATTATTTTTCACAATCTTTGAATTCCCTTTGTCTATTAAGCCTCATGGTGCAAGAAATGAAAAAAATAAACACAAAGAAGGATAAAAGCTCCAACCTAAAATCTGCCTCTGTGATCTGTAAGTGCCCACCCTTGGGCCGGTCAAAACACTTTACCCAGTGGGTGGAGGGAGGGTGACTGGTGGGATCACCCCTATGGTTTATCTTATAAGGGTCCAAGTGAATCTTTCTAAAAGTAGACTATAAATGTCTTATTACAATAACTAAGAAAATGACATGAAGGTATGTTAATCAGTTTGATGAAAATATTTCAAATTGTATATGAAAACACCACACTGTACCCCATGATTGCATTAATGTACACAGCTATGAGTTAATAAAAAACAAAACAAAACACTTTACCCAAGTGGAGCACACATGACCCTGTGTGTCAGATGCTGTGCTATTTACTGGAGATACATAACTGATCCCACATGGTTCCTGCTTTTAAGGAGTTTGCAATCTAGTTAAGATGATGGTATACCATCAGTCATTTTTTTAGTGTGCTCGACACTATTACAGATTGGTATAACTAATTGTATTTTCAGGGTCTAGTGGTGAGGGTGAACAATTCTGCTTGAGTAGAGACACCTGGATAGGATTTCACAGAAGACTTGACTTTGGAAGTGGGTTTTGAAAGGTGAATTGGGGTAAGAAAGGGACCAAGGCATTAGCAGTGCTGTAGTGTTGTAAGTCAAATGCTGTGCCTGGCGGATGAAGTAGGTAGGAGCTGGGTGTCTACTGAGAAATGGGCAGCAAAGATAGGGTGGATCCCAGGCCCTGGTCAGGGAGTGGTAACGGATGGACAGGAATTCACACAGTAGTGGGGGAAAGGATGGGAGAGGCATGGGCGAGACAAGCTGGACAGTGACACAGTCCACGTACAGTCTCACTCCAGCTTCACATTAAAAGCACAAACTTTGAGACTGGCCTGAGCAAGATAGTGAGACCTGTCTCTACAAAAAAATAGAAAAACTAGCCAGGTGTGGTGGTACGTGCCTGTGGTCCCAGCTACTCAGCAGGCTGAGGTGAGAGGGCCATGAGCTATAATGGCACCACTGCATTCTAGCTGGGGTGACAGAGCAAGACTGTCTCAAAAATAATAATAACCATAAAAGCACATAATCAGTTTTTGTTTCACTGGACTTCATTAGCATTTGCTAAGCGTCTAAAATGTGTCAAAAAAGAACTCAGATGAGAGCTGTGTGTCTGTGGCATCACAGTCAAACCCATAGGTCTGGGGTGGTATTTCCCAGGAAGACCATACTGAGAAAACAAACTGCTGGGGAAGGGGAGGGGGCAACTTTCAGGAGATATCCCCAAACAACGTGGGTGGTAAAGAAGGAGGAGACCCAGGGCTGAGTAGAGGTAGGAGCCAGGGCAGAGATTCAGGAAATGGGAGAAGTCAGTGTTAGGAGCTGCAAAATGGTGGGATACAATGGAGCCTGCACGTTGGCACCAAGAGCTTCTGTTGTGAGCAGGTGCAGAGCCTGGAGGCAGCGGGTCCTGGGTGGAAGGTAGCAAGTAGCCACGGCCCGATTTCACCTCAAGCTGACCCTGCGCAGAAGAGTCCCACTTAAGGCAATCTGAATACTTCGTTAACAGCATGCAGAAAAGGTTGGATGAGGAAGGAGATTGAAGCTCTTGGTTTAAATGAAAGTTCTGGATTATTTATGGATTTAATTTATCCCTGTGATCCATGTCCCCACTTGACACAGGCTATCAAGAGTCAGCTGCATTCTTTTCTTCTTGAAAAAGTGGGAAGAATATTTCCTCACAACTGAGTTGCACTAATAGAAATTTTAATAAAACTGGGCCGAGATAGGACTGGGAGGTTGCATAAGCAATCGGAGAGTGTGACTGTCCCTCTGGGTGCACTCTGTGCTTTGACATAATTCTCAGGACTGAAATATAGTGTTTAATCCAAAGAGCTCACAGGACTTTCATAAATGCAGTTTAATTTAAAGTCTGTGTAAACATGCGGTATACAAAGCACAACCTTCTGGGAATTTTAAAACGCAGATGACATTTAAAAACAAAGTCTTTGATTAATTTGATAACATGCTCGTTTAAATTAGTTTGCCTCCAATGAAAATAGAGATAAAGACTGAAACTCATCTTCCCTCCTACATACTCAGTCTTTCTTTGAGGATAAATAAGAGATTCTGAAGAATTATTGCCATCTGCAGCTTAGAGATCATTTAGAACAGTCTTCATTTTGCAACAAGGAAGCCTAAGGCCACGGAGGATAAAGACTCTGTTGGTGTCAGTGCAAGGAAAAGAACTGAGAGTGAGGTACTTGCTGTAGGTTAAAGCCCACGTTGCTGTTAATGTCAGCAGCATGATTAAAATCCTACTGACTCCCCTAACCCCTCTTTCAGAACTCTAGAAAGAACACTAGAGTTTTCTTTCCAAACCCCAGTCTGATGGTTCCATTCCTTTCAAGTAAACATCTCCAGTGGCTTCCCATTGCCTATGACAGTGAACTCCTGACTCCCCTGAACAATAGCGAGACCCCTGCCCCCTTCCCCTCTCACGTACACCTACCCCCGAGCCCCAAGCTCTGGCTTTCGGACATACTTAACTGGGTGCAGTCCCAGACTCATGCTCGCTCACACCTTGCCACTGTCTTTCACTGGGAGCCCCTTCCAAGTGTTTAAATAACCTCTGCTCATCCTCCCAAGGTCAGCCTTGTACCATCACCTCCCAGAAGCTTCTTGCCCCTCCTCCCATGTGCTCCCGTAATTAATGCTGTTGCATTTCTTTGTCATGATACCAGCCACACTGGTTGACAGTTATTTGCTTATTTTTCGACTATTCGACTAAGAGACCTTTGAGTGAAGAGAGAATGTCCTACTCTTTTTGTACACCCAGGGTATATAATGCTGGAGTGTGCAGGTGCTCAGTAAATGCTTATGGAATTGAATTGAACCGTAACAAAAAGCGAGAGAGTTGTGAGTCTCTGATAGGAAATTTATGCAGGCTTCTACACCGTGACCTCTCCCTGTCTGAAACTAGCTGAGTTTGTCTACCTCTTGTGCTGATCTTCCACGACCACATGGAGAAACTGGTCAACGTGTCGTTCCCTAGGGCCACCACACCTATTTCCTCCCCGGGTGCCCTGGTCCGTGGTACTGCCCCTCCTGCCGAGCCCATCCTGCTTGTTGATGTGGCAGCTGGTGACGACTTATGTTTCTGACGTTGTGTTGGGCCCTTAGCTGTTCCTGCCAAAGTTGGACTCCAGTATTTAAGGCCTCCTCGGGCCCTACTCGCACTTGGATCTTCTACCCAGTGGTCTCAGCCCTTCTTTCCACTTCAGCACTTCCCAGGTGCTGCGCGCTGGACGTTTAACATATGCTGCCTTTATGGTTATTTTTCCTCCCGGCCTATTACACACCTATCCAACTAACTTATAAGACTCTGGAGGGCGAGAACTGTATCTTCAGCTGCTAACTTTATGAAGAGCCTTAATAAATGTTGCCAATTACTGAAAAGACTTGAGAGGCGTTTTTCTGGTGAGGCTCTTATCATTCTGCTGCTGGATTCGGCCAAGTGTGTTTGTGGTGATGCTGTTCACGGAGGCTGCCCGGCTGGCTGTGGTCAGGGATTCTGGAACCGAAGGGCGATGTTGGGCAGTCTGAGTTCATTAGAAGTAAATATCTCCCTGATGGGAAGATTAGATCATGTAGAGATTCCCCCAAATGACAATAGTAATTAAAATCTGATTGGGATAAAGAGTAGTTTATCTGAAAGAATTATCAGACTTTGTAGTGGAAATTCTGAAAAACTATATTGTGAGGGAATATTTCTATTAGATCTTAAAGCATAAAAAGCAATGATAGAATATTTTAACAATCGTAAACAAATTTGGAAACATTATTTTTCTTGTTTCCTGTGTATGTTTCCTATCATACTGTCATGCAAATCTAAAACATGCCTGTGAACAATCTCATCTTGCTCTCAGCCTTCCCTGGCGACCATGGTGGAAAAATCCTTACTATGCTCTTCCCTCCCCACTCCCAAGGATAGCAGGGAAGGAAACTGGATTAACTGGAAGCAAAAGGCCCTGGGAAGTATTTTTTAAACATCATGGCACCTTCACATAAAAAAAATCATATGATTCCAGAGATAAAACGGTGGCAAGTGACAGATTTTTACTATGAATATTGTTGGAATGACTCATTAGCCATTTGGGGAGTGGGGAAGGAATCAATTTAAGCCAACTGGTAAAGTGAATACCAAACAGATGGAACAAGCAAGCATAAAAATCAAACTGCAATCCAGCACGAAGAAAATCACCTGAAGATTCTCAGACTCCAGTGGGGTTGGCTTTATGTGCT
>NW_003852434.1:7644772-7645213 GCF_000181295.1 Otolemur garnettii
TAAGTGTCTATTGTGTATCTTGCAGAGAGGGCTAGAGAACGTAAGACATAACCATTGATTGGAGTTACCGTGTGGAACTATCTGGTCTTTTCTAGTTTTGGGTTTGTGGCATTATGTTTTCAGAGAATGCACAGCCTTAGACTTCCTTACCTTAATTAGCCTTGGAGATACACGAATCCGGCATGCTGTCTTGGACTTGTTCGTGCACAGAGTTCATTATTGTTTTATTTTGAGCACATTTCTCTCTTCCCCTCTGTACTACAGAGTTATTAATAGAAACAGGAGCTTCCCAGCTTCTGTCAGCGGCATGCCTGAGAGGCATGTTCAAAAGAGACAGACGGGGAGGATTCATCTCTGAGTAATTTGTATGCCAGGAGTACCACTCCTTAGAAACCCCTCTCTTTGTTGCCGACATGGTCCCTGATAGGGCTGGCATGGAGG
>NW_003852434.1:7645457-7678110 GCF_000181295.1 Otolemur garnettii
AGTGGTTAAGAATAGTAGCTTTTGGAAGCAACCCAAGTGTTGATCAATAGATAAACTGCAGAGCATAGCTCCCTTGTCCTCTGCTTTTCTCTTAGGTTTGGCCAATGGACAGTGGCTGCGGGTGGTGGGAGCTGCAGGTGGTGGGAGGCTGAGAGGATGGAGTCCTCAGACTTCTTGTTCGCTGATGCCGCCCTCCACTGTGGCTGCAGCTCTCCCTGGCTGTGCAGACCCCTCTCTCTTTGCTCCTGTGGGGCCGCGGGTGATAATGACTGCCCACTGTTGCTGGCCTGCTGTGCATCCCTGCCCATTGTTTGTGTCCTTGATCCTGTCTATACCTCTGTACAACATGGCTTCCGAGTGCCCTGTGTTCCCTGCTGGGTCCCTGACTGATGCAGCAAAATTACCAGAAAGGAGGAGATACACGCACCAATAGCAACAGATGTCCAGCGGCGAGTGATGCCAGCCCACTGCTGCACCCCCGGGGAGGACACTTCAGTCATCCATAGACACCACTGGGGCCCACGGCTGTCCTGGGACTCCAGGTGGGAGGAGACAATAAACCTGGGGAAAGGGAGTCTAGAAGAGACTGAGAGCCGCTCAGAGTGACCGGGGAGGGGTTCTGTCCTAATCATTTTTACAGATCATCCTCTAAAGGGAAAGCCCCCTTACATTCCTGCTGGAGCATCAGATATTTTCCCTTCTTCCAGACAAGCAGGTGGTGGTCCTATGTTATGAAAGAATTGCAATTTAGAATGTCATAGACCTTTTGAATTTAAATTGTCTTCATGATTTCTTTCAAAGAAGTCTAGATCAAAAACAAACAACTCACAGGTCAAGGGAGAATCTTTTTTTGATTCTGTATGGTCTTCCCTCCCCCCCTCCCCCAGATTAATGTGAGGGTACAACTAATTAGGTTGCAATGTTTGCATTTGTTAGGTAAATTCCGTGTCGTAGTTGTGTCCCACACCCAAAAGGTGTGCCGTAGACCCTTACATTTTGCCCATCAGGTGGTAGCACACCAGTGTCCCCCCACAACTTGAATTGGACTGACTTTTTCTCTGTGTGGGCATGTATTAGTTTGTCTACTGGCTTCGTATTAGTCTCGAGTACATTGGATTCTTCCTTTACTAAGAAGAATGTGTGTCAATCCATCCCCCAAAGATACAAAAGGTGTAAGGTCTCCATCGTTTTATGGCTGAATAGTATTCCTTGATCTACATATACCACAGTTTATTAATCCATTCATGAGATGATGGGCACTTAGGTTGTTTCCATATAATTTAGTGATTATAAATTGAGCTGTGATAAACAGTCTAATGCAAAAATTCTTATGATAAAATGATTTTTTTTTTCTGGGTAGATGCCTAGTAATGGGAATGCGGGATCAAATGAAAGGCCTTATTTGAGTTCTTTGAGGATTCTCCATACTTCTTTCAACAGAGGCTGTAATGGTTTACAGTGTGTAAGTGTTCCCGTCTCTCCACATCCGTGCCAGTGATGCTGCACAGTCTTTGCCACACTGTTTGCACTCTATCAATCCTTATGTGGCAAACACTCTTGTTTCTGGAGCTTTCCATTTCTGCCATTTATTCTTGTGTTGTTCTAGAAAGCAAGCGACACAGGAGATGGAGTGAGAGGCTTTCTTACTGTCACGTCAGCTCAGTGGCATTCTTTGTCCCAGTCTCTGTACATGGGGTGACACTTTTGAACATGCTACTACTCCCATGAGTTGTTGGGTTGTGAATCGCCCCATTTGCAGGGTGACCCCATTGCATTACCTCAAAGGTTTCAATTAATGGAACTTAGGCTGGAGTCCATGTTTAAGAGCCTCCTTGTTGGGTGGTGCCTATGGCTCAAAGGAGTAGGATGCTGGCCCCATATACTGGAGGTGGTGGGTTCAAACACAGCCCTAGTCAAAAACTGCAAAAAAAAACAAAACAAAAAAAAAGAAATAAGAAAAAAAGAAAAAAAAAGAAAGAGCCTCCTTGTCTACTTCATCTTAGAGTTTAAATCGAATTCTTTAATGTTGGTTGAACAAACTGTAACATTTCCTAATTCTATTAAAGTGGCAGAGGGATCATAAATCAGGGCAGAGTCACTGGTGGGGAAAATGGGTGGTATTTGCTAGAAGAGGCTACTTAAATTCCCTTTTGGATTCCATTAGAGTCCCACATGCAGCGTACTCAATCTCAACTGCAGACTTAGCTGTCGGAACACTCATCTTCATAAATAGCATGGAAAACATAATCACATTCACCTCTTGCTACTTTGAACTTTGGAGTAACTTTAGAGAACACACTGCTGTAATTAACACTCACTTATAAAAGTTAAGGTCAGAATTACAGACAGCATGGCATAATTCAACAGCAGAAGAAAATTATGGATTTCTGCTGCCGCCGCCGCCGCCACCTCCTTTAAGTGCATGTGTGCATGTGGGCGTCAGGGTTAGCCTTCGTAGGTGGGCTGTTTGATTTGAATGTCTTGAAGTTTACAATAAAACACTACCTAGACATTCTCCAAGTTAGCATGCCTGAGCTGGGACTGTTTCCTGCCTAGTGGTGCCGGCTACATGATAATTCTTCCCTTACCTTCCTCATGGCAGAGCTATTCTGCCCTCCTTCCCTTCCCGCCATTTGGTGGGTCCTGGGCCACAAAGGCCAGGGCGAGTCTGACTCAGGTATGTTTCTTAGCTGCTATTTCTTCTCCATGACTTCTTTTCTTTCCTTTGAGGCAATTATTCATGTAGCACAGTTTCCACTTATTCTCTGATTTTCCCTCTTCTGGATTCAGCTAATTCTTCCTTGGGTAATTATTCTATATAGAATATAGTGTAGTGTAATGATTTAGACCAGGAGTCCTCAAATTACGGCCCGTGGGCCACATGCCGCCTGCCTAGGACATTTGTCTGGCCCGCCGGGTGTTTTTGCCGCCGCTGTGTGTCCTACTTAGCAGCTGGCTCATCCCGGGGGCCTGCAGTCCGGCCCTCCAACAGTCTGAGGGACAGTGAACTGGCCCCCTGTTTAAAAAGTTTGAGGACCCCTGATTTAGACCATAGGCTTTGAATCAGATGAAGTAGTTCAAGTCTTGGGTTCTACTGCTTCTCAGCAGTATGATTTTGGGCAAAGTGTGTTTTCTAAGCCTCAGTCTTTCCATCCATAAAATCGATTGGGAAAATAATACAATTTTATTTATCTCTTATGCATGTGGATATGAGGACCACAGAAAACAATGAATGTAAGTTGTGTGGTGGAGTGGGAAGCTATCGTTAAGTGCTTAAAAAGTGTTTGTTGATGCTGTTTTTTCTTTATCTTTCTTCTCCTATATTTCTTTTCTCTTCTATTTTTTACTCAATATTTTTGAGAAAACAAGTTTTGTTCCCCCCCCTTCTTGTTTTTCCCCCCATTTCTGTGTTTTTCACACTGGGGCATAGGTAGGAATAGGATATAGTCCTCCACGAGAGCTGCTCTGGGCCGGGGGCCTGTCTTGGGGAGTCATTTAAAACCTCCTTTGTTGCCCTGTGGCTCCTGCCTCACTACGCCTGAGTGACCCAGAGCAGAGCGATACTGGTGATCCACTTGAGTGAAGAAAAGCAAAACCATCCACCTGGCTGGGGTCGGGGGATCAGGCATCTCAGCCATGAACACCATGTCTCACATTTCCGTAAAGACTTCTTTAGAATTCTAGAATCTCTACCTTAGTTTTCTTTTTATTTATATTTTATTTTGTTCTTGAAATTAAATATGCATTTTGATTCTGCTATTGTTAGAGATATGGGGAAAGGAAAACAGTTTCTTAATGGAGTTTGCTATTTTTCTCCTCTGTTTAATTGCTTATAGTGTGACGGTTTACTGCTTTTTGTTGAAATTGTGTACCATTTCAGTTACATTCGCAATTAAATAGGCCTTTGTGGTATAATCTATATCATTATTTCTATGGGGGAAATAAAACTCTAGTCTTCAACACCTAACTTAACAAAAGAAATTTTTAGAAAGCCGCCAGATTGTAAATGGGGGGACCACCCCCGTAGCATGATAGCAGGTGCTGAATTCATTTAATGTCACATGAAATGGTATTTCCCTAGAACTGGACTGGCCTTAATCCCCTTTAGAAATGGAAAACTTTTCCTTTAAGACGTATTTACGAGCGTGACTTTGAGTTGAATACGAGGGCCATAGTAATTGCTATTTATGGCATTTAATATACAAAAGCCCAGATAAAATTTCAAAGCACAGTTTGTGTACTTACTTTTTTTTAATTGTGAAGGTTTCCCTGATTTTGGACTAGTTTGAGTAACTTGCCAATGATTCAGCCTGTGTCAGTCCTCCTGATCCACACATAGGGCTCAACCAAGTTAAGAATTTTAATATGGGGCACTTAAAAGGGAAAAAGAAGAGGTTCATTTATTCAGATTCTTCAGAGGAAAAGAGAGAACTAGTACCGGTTTTCCATAGTTTCTTACTTGTCATCCTAAGTTACCGCTGTTTTTGGCAGGCAATTAGTTCTCAAATTCTAGTCTGTGGATCACGTATATACTTCAGTTCCCTGGGTGCTCATTCAAATGCACATTCCTGGTAAGCACCCGAAACCTACTAACTTGGAACGTGGGGAGCTGGGGAAATTGCCTGGTCAATAGTCCCCCCCACCCAACTGATCTTTATGAACTCTAGAGCTTGAGAACCCTGATCCAGGCTTTCATTCCCAGCGTGTGCGTAGTTGACAATGAGTGTGATAACAGCCCCTCTGCATTCAGGGCTCGTCTTTGCTGGACATACATTTTCTGGATTCTTGATTTCTTCTTAGGTATAGATTTAGGTCTATGTATTAGTTTTCTGGTGCTACTATGATAAAATGCCACAGACTGGGTGGCTTAAACAATGGAAATTCATTTTCCTGGTGTTCTGAAGACTAGAAGTCCACGAGCCTGTTGCCAGCAGAATCGGCTTCATCTGGCAGACTCTCCCCTGGGCTTGTGGTTGGATGTCCTTGTCTTCATATGACCTTTCCTCTGTGATTGTGTATTTTCTGTCTAAATCTTCTCTTCCTATAAGGATGCCAGTCATACTGGATCAGAGCCTGCCTGTGCGACCTCACTGTACCTTACTTAGCTCTGAAGACTCTATGTCCAAATACAGTCACAATCTAAGGTGCTGGGAGTTAGAACATCAGCCTATGAATTTGGGTAGGAAGTAATTCATCTCATAATGGATGTCAAACATGATATGAATAAGTGAAAGATGAACACTGTCCATTTCTTATTAAGTCTCTTTTCCTTTCCTGGCTCTGTCCATCCAAAAGAAGCTACAGATTGGTCTCTCCTCTAAGGCAGCAGAAGGGAGCTAAGGACAATGATGGCTTGCTTTTCATTGGCTCTGTTCCTCCTAAGATACCTTTCTTTGAAGAAAGAAGGGACTAACTGCTTTATGCTCAACTGCTATAGATGAAGTAGCAGCAAACTGTACTAGTAATTATTATAATTTTGTCACTGTGAATTTGCATTGCAGGGGGGAAAATGCCTATTTCCTTTAAGAATGGCCTGGATAAAATAGTAAGAATTATTAAATTTGCTAAATCTTAGCTTCAACATTTTTTTAATCATTTTGTGTGAGAAAATGGGAAGTATGAATAAGGCACTTCACTGTATTCAGAGATTTAGTGGCTGTTCTGAGGAAAACACTTGTGCAATTGAATTGTGAACTGTACCAGCCTCTTTTTTCATAAAGGACTATGTTTAATTTCAAAATGTTAAGGGTATAAAAATGTTTTTGGTTACATAGATTGCTTTTGTAATGCTTGAGTCATGGTTGTAAGTGTGCCTGTCACGCAAATAGTGTTTAGTTATGGGTATGTTTTCACCCGTCCTCTCCAAAACCTGCTTGATTTCCATTGAGTTTTATTTCCCTCTGTGGACATGTGTTCATAAGTTAGTTCCAATATAATGGTGAATACAGGTGATGTTTGTTTTCCCTTTCCTTAGATACTTCAGTTAGGATAACATTAGGATAATGGTCTCCAGTTCCAGCCCATTATTGCAAAAGGCATTAAGTCATCCTTCTTCATGGCTAAGTAGTATTCCATGGTTTACATACATGTACCCCACATTTTGCTAATCCACTCACGAATTGATAGGCACTTGGGTTGATCCCACACCTTTGCAATTATGAATTGTGCTTCACTAAGCATTCAAGTACAGGTGTCTTTTTGATAAAAATGACTTCTTTTCCTTTGGGTAAATACCCAGTAGTAGGTCTGGTGGGTTAAATGGCAGTTCTGCTTTTGTATCTTTGAGGACTCTCCAAACTGTTTTCCACAGAGGTTGAACTAAGTCCCAGCACATCGGCAGTGAATAGGGTGCTTTTCTCTCTGCATCCACGTGGGCAGCTATGGTGCTTGGACTTTTTTTTAAAAGCCATTCTAACAGTGATAAGGTGATACTATGTATCTCACTGTGGTTTTAATTTCCATTTCTCTGTTAATTAGTGATATTGAGAATTTTTCCATAAGTTTTTTTGCCATTTGCCTATTGTTTTTGAAAAGCTTCTGTTAATGTCTTTTGCTCACTTTTCAATGAGGTTTTTTTTTTTTTTCTTGCTGATTTGCTTGAGTTTTTTGTAGAACTTCCTGGTTACTAGCCCTTTATTGGATGTACAGCTTGCTAATATTTTCTCCCATTCTGTAGGTTGTCTGTTTGTGCTGTTGTTTCCTTAGCTATGCAGAAGATTTTTAATTTAATCAAGCTCTGTTTTAACTTAAAGAATGAGAGATAGATGAACTATGATTATGCAGACCCAGGTACCAGCAGACATGTGTGCAAAAATAAGTGAAGTAAGCCTGTCTCTTCAAGGAGGCGACTGACTGAATTTGCTGCACATGATAAAATTCAAGATTTTAAGGGAAAATGAGAATTCTGGCCAGCTTGTATCTATTGTGATGAGCTTAATAGTTTACCAGCAGTTGGAGATTGTTCTGGTGAGGTTATTGATTAATAGATGGGATTTTTTTGGATACTATGTAATGAAATGGGTCAACATTTGGAAATTCTGCATAACTCACCAAACCATAATTTTCTGAATGACAAATGAATGATGCTATCAAAAAATATACTTAACGTGCAAGACAGACTGAGAATTTTTTACATTACAATATAGAATGGTCAAAATATAACTTTAGACTCTATATTGCAACTAACCCTTAAGAAATTACTGGTTTCAAGTTTTAACATGTTATCAGAAAAAAATCCATAATTACCTGAAATTATTACATATGCTCTCTCCTTTCCTAATCTTCTGAGTGAAGTTGGATTTTTTTACACTTACTTTAAATAAAAACATACTAAAATAGAGTAAATGCAAAAGTAGATGTAAGAATCTAGCTGTCTTTCATTTAAACCAAACATTAAAGAGATTTGCAAAAATGTAAATGTCATCTTCTCATTAACTTTCTTCTGTTTTGGTGTATATGTAAAATACATAAACCTATGTTTTTTAACATGTAATGGCCATATTATGGTATTTTTTAAGATGAATTAATATATGCATATTTTATAAATTTTTTAACTCCAATTTCTAATACAGTGAAAATCAATAAATAATACCCTATAAACAAAAGCCCTTTGGGAACCTTGATACTTTTTAAAGTGTAAAAGGATCTGAGACCAAAAAATTTGAGGACTGCTGACTTAGGAAGACATTTTTCTAGTGATGCTTAGGAATTTGTTCAGAGTTAACTTTGATTCATAGTATGCTTATTTTTTTTTTTGAGAGATTCATAGTGTGCTTAAAGCCAAATACATTTACTATCTGAATCCTAAATATAGTAACCTGGACTGTCACTTTTTTCTCAATAGGAGAAAATCATCATAATATTCCATACCAAAATATCCTCATGCATAGTTTAATGCCTGCTTTGCTTTTCCTAATCCTGAATCAGTTTACTTAATCATGAACAAACTAAAAGAAAAAAGCCCTATATAAGAATTAATCCTTCTGACAGATTTGTTTCAATGTAATAACAATTTATTTAAACTGGCAAAGATTAAAATCTGCCCTATGGAAATGCACTTGAGAATCTTGCTATAAGAATGCTGCTGTCCTCCATTCTGCCTCTATCCTCCTCTTTTTCTCAATTCATAGGACATTTGTTTCCTTCCTCTCCTTTTACTCATTCCCCCCTTCTTTCCCTCTGCCTTATTACAGCTGCAAATATTTCTTCACGTGCTGCAGTTTTCCGTTTCTGCCAGCATCCTCTAAGAAAAGGTGCTGAGTTGGTACAAGGCGTTGACAAACTGTAGGTTCGTCTTTGCATTCTTGGGTCCAGAACTTAAACAGTCTCCTGTTCAGTGTAGAGCATTCAACACAAACCTATGCTGTGTTTCTATTCTTAGATTTCTAGGGGCTGTGGAGGAAGGTTAGGGGAAAGAATTTTAACTGTAACTTATACCTTCTAGAAGAAATGACTTCAGAATAAGTGTTACCAATTATACCATGTTCTTCATAGATTTCTTTCTCATTTTTCCTCTAGTCCAAAAGTCATTCCCGACTTGGCCTGAAATCAAGCACCAAGCAAAAGGTACGTTTTTAAAAAAAAATCCTCCTGCATTATTTCTTTAAAAAAATAATTATTTTTGATGGGTGATTTTGTTTCTTCTGAATTTAGAGAATAAATTGTCTTTGGAAGGCCAGGATATACCCAGAAACAAAGTATTTTTTTTTTCATTTGCTTTGCCTTTTGTAATAAAAAAAAATCACTGAAATTTGAGAGAGATCCTTGAAATAGAACTTGAGAGATATTTTGGCAAGTCAGCAACAGAATCTGAGAATTTCCCCATGGCTTACAAGCAATTCTGAAAGTAAGGTCAGAAGACATTGTACTAGATTCAGCTCTTGTGTTTTCTAGGTACAGTGGAGGAATTTATTGCTAACTCAGTTCACACTTTTGCTAAACTTCCTTTTCTCAATATCTGTTGTGTAGGATGACACTCACCTCTGACCCCTGGTGAACTGGTTAAAACATAAGCTCTGTGAGTCAGAAAGAATTGTTCTCGAGTCTCAGTTCTGTCATTTTCCTATGTGACCTTGAACATACTTAGATAAAGGAGATGGTTATAACCACTAGGGTGGTATATCTTAAGGATTAAATAAGATAATGTATGTGAAAACACTTATATCTCAGTGCCTAGCACAAAACAGACACCTAATAATTTTTTAATTCTGTGTTGATAGTTCAGAAATTCAAAACACTAGGAAATTTAAAATTCCAAAATCTTAATCCTCAGACACAGACACACGTGAAATACACACATATTTATATTATGTTAATTCTTGGTGATACAGAGGGCAATGGATTTATTAGAGTTCAGAGAAGTTCATATTTAATTTTAGAGAGGTTCATGTTTAAATATTATTCTTCCACTGTAGAGGTTTGAAGTGGTTGGAGCACTTGCCTAATCTCTCAGGATAATGGAGGTATTAATTCTGAATACCTCTCTTGGTATCAATTATCAGAGAAAAAACATTGCAAGAAGGCGAAGCATCTAAGAAGTACTGAACAAGATTAAAAGAGGCAATGTGTGTGGCAGCAGGACTCCCGCTGCCTGTGTAAATAGTAGCTATTTTTGTTGGAGAAACAATATGTTGCTCAGGAAGATGAACAGTGGGCTCCAGCCGCCTCTAATACTTACCAGATAGTAATAGCTGACATCTTTGTAGCAGACCCCAAACGCAGGTACAGAACAATCACTTTATAATTAATTTACTTAATATCCTCAATGACCTTCTGAAATATTTTTGTATCCTTCAGGGTTGGTTGGGAGAATGAAATCACACCAAGAATTTGAACAGAAAATTTAACCAGTTACCTGGTTGTAAAGTTTTTAACTAGGTAATGGAGAGGTAAAAGAAGAACTGTAAGGCATCAGGTGAGAAGAAATTCCAGGGAGCAACTACTGTCCCCAGAGCTAAGGGAAAAGGAAAGAGCGGGGATTGCTAAAACTTCTTAGATACTTAGAGGCAGGGACTCGTGGACCTGAAACTCAGACCTCTGGGGAGGGGACAGACACTGGTGTCCCCCAGGAGCACACAGGGAGGCTGGTTCTGGGAAAGCCACAAACTGGGCACAGTGGCTCTGCAGGAAGGAAAGGAGGAAGCTGCTGCCAGGTGAGATGCCTGCGAAGCACCCTTCTTTCTCCTCCAGCCCTGCAGCCTCCCTCTAGCACCCCCTCCTGGCAGAGCTAATGAGAAGCAGCTCACTCAGCTGAGTCTCAACGTCAGTGGCACACAGCAGGTTTTTGAAAGGTGGGTTTGGAGATGAGAGACAATAATTTAGTAATTGGCACAATGATTAGCTGCAATTTGCAGATGAGGGAACCAAGGCACAGACATGTTAAGCTGTGTTTGCCCAAAGTCAACACAGCTAGGAAGAGGCGGAGTCAGAATGTAAACCGAGTCAGTCTGGATCCAAAGCTTATGTTGTTAAACATGTAAATAAGTGACTGTAGACAAAGTTTCTCCCGTCCTTATTTTGAAGATCTACAAAATGCAGATGATGATTCTTAACTTTGGGGATTGTAACGATTAATAAAATGATATAGATGGTGTACCCATCATACTTCCTGGCGCACAGTAGGTCCTCAATGAATATCAGCTGCTGCAAAATATGGCATTTTTCCTGTTTTGAGTATGGGAACTTCATTTTGCCTCAGTGACTGTATGTGTAGTTTTGAAAGCACCTGCATTAGCATTGCCTTGCAATGGTCCCATCTCCAGTGAGTTGTTCATTATCTCTCCAAATTAATATGCATTTTAAAGTTTTCTGTGTTGGAAAGTGAACAGCAGAGAGGAGTTAAGGCTGGAACTTGATCATTGGAGGCTTTATTGCTGATGTCCTCATAAAGAAAAATTTATCAGGAGCTATATCAGAGCTAGTTAGTCTTTTATTTGAGATTTTAATCAGTGGAAGAAATCATTGAATTTATTTATTTGTTAATTCAACAAGTACTTATTGGGTAACTAATTGTACTAGACAGTAGGCTGGCCATCAAGAGTGATGCAAACACTGACATGTGGGCCCTGCTGTCAAGACCATGTCTTTCAGTTTAGGGGAGAGTATGATGCAACAACTCAGCTGCTCATTCTCCCTCAGTCCTTTCCATCCTTGACAGGTGTGTTATGTGTATGTCTTCTTATAGAGATATAATGCTACCATGGGGCCTACTACCAAGTTGACCCATGTCCAGGGGTGATTATGGGTATAGAGAGGAAGGACGGGAGAGCAGCTCTCTCCTGGAGGACAGTCTTTCTTTAAGACTGGAGAAGAGACAAGTGTCAAACCAGACACAGGGAATTAGTGGGGCAGGCTGGGAAGCCAGCCATACTGGAAATCTCTTGAGTCCCTGGTAGTAGAGCATTAGAAATTTGCCTGCAGGGCTGTGTGAATCAAGAGGTCCGGGTTCAATGCTATTTGTTTTATGGACACTTTTGCTCCAGCATGAGTGGTGGTCTGGGAGATGGAGCCTAGATTACCTGGGGCCTGAGAGCCCTGGTGGTAGGTAACCATGGGAGGATTAGGACTCTTTCTTGTATAAATCAGGCTATGTTTGTGGCTTATTTCTCCTTTATATTTATTTTCCTTTTATTTAAAAGTGTCAACTACCCTGGCAACCCAAAAGGAACTAAGGGAAGGGGTATGCATGCACACTTTGACCAGAGTTTTGAGGGAAGGCCTCCTTTGAGGCTGGCATGGTAGTGGTACCCAGAATCCTCATGAGAGAGCTCCAAGGTCATATTCACGTGGGAAGGTCTTGCTGATCTTTTTAGAAATTCTGGTAAAGACTAAGGAAATTAAGCATATGAAATATAGTCTGTAGGACCCAGGAATACCTAAAGTGTTACCTTGATCTCTGTGGCTCCAGAGAATCAGAGGAAAATAAATTACAGAGGGCAAAAACTGGCAAATGAATATTCTGGTACCCCTCCCTCTCCCCAAGGAGTACTTTGGTGAGTGAGGCTGAGATGACTCTTTTGTCTCTTTTCTACAAATCCCACTTGTTACTCCCCAAGTATCTTTTCAAGATTAATAATAGCATTGATACATGTAGTAAAAATAACATAAATCTGTGCTCTGGTTTCCTGTTTTCATTAAAATTATTTTGAGATTATATTCTATTTTTTAGAGCAGTCTTAGGTTTACAGCAAAATTGAGTGGAAGGTATAGAGATTTCTCATATCTCTCTACTTCTTCCCCACCTGCATAGCCACTTTCTTTGTCAATATCACCTGCTAAAGTGGCACATTTATTACAAATGATGAGTCTGCACTGACTGACACATCGTTATAATCCAAAGTCCACACCTTACACACTAGGGTTCTGTCTTGGGGTGGTATGTTACATGGATTTGACAAATGTATGAGGTCTGATAATTACATTTGTGAACTTATCCGAGACATTTTGGAATTCTTTTTCTGGAATGACCATCCGAACTTAGAATTAAATTCATGATCTTGGCAGCAGAGGCTTATGTTGGTGGCACTGTACAAACAACTCGGTCAGGTTTCATAACCTGGTATATCAGAGTTTCACAGATGAGTTTGTGTTGAATTGTGGCAGTATCTTGCTGAGTGGTGTTTATTATTGTTGATGCATGTTTTTGTGTGCCAAAATTACTTTGAAGGGTGGACTAGGCACTGGTGTCAGTGTATAGCTTACCAAGGAAGTACTTCAAAGGTGACCATAGTGATATTTAGCAATGAGGTATGTGGCACTTTTTCTAAGGGCGAGTTCATGAACTTAATTGTCAGACCATGTAGAATGACATGTACTATTATAGCATCACAGCAAATACTTTTTTCATGTCCTAAAAATCCTCTGTGCTCTGCCTTTTCATCTCTCTCTCCCCCTAACCACTGGCAATCACAACTGTTTCTGTTGTCTCCATGGTTTGCTTTTTCTAGAACATCATATAGTGATATCATACAGTGTGTAGCATTTTCAGATTGGTTTCTTTCACTCAGTTATATGCATTTCAGGTTCTTCTCTGTCTTTTGTGGCTTGATAGCTATTTCTCTGTAGGACTAACTAATAATTCAGTCTGGATGTGCTATAGTTTATCCATTACCTACTGAAGGATATCGGATGCCTTCAAGTTTTGGCAATTATGAATAATATGAATAAACCCACTGTAAATATCCATGTGTAGGTTTTTGTACGGACATAAGCTTTCAGCTTCTTTTGTAAATACAAAGAAGTGTGATTGCTGAGTTGTATGGTAAGAGCATACTTAGTTTTGTAAGAAAACACCACCATGGCTGTACCATTTTGTATTCCCACCAGTAATGAAAGAATTCCCATGGCTCCACATCCTCCTTAGCATTTGATGTTGGCAGTACTCTGGATTTTAGCCATTTTAGTAGGTTTGTAGTGTATCTCGCTCTGGCTTCAGTTTGCACTTCCCTGATGATGTAGAGCCTCTTTCTATATGCTAACTTGCCATCTGTATATCTTTCTGGTGAGGTGTATGATAAGATCTTTGGCCCATTTTTTTAATTTGGTTATGTTCTTTCTTATTGTTGAGTCTTGAGAGTTCTTTGCATATTTTGGACAAAGGTTATTTATCAGATATTCCTTTTACAAATATTTTCTCCTGATCTATGGCTTGTCTTTTGATTCTCTTGACTATCTTTTGCAGAGTAGAAATTTTAATTTTAAGGAAGTACAGCTTATCAATTCTTTATTTCATGGATTGTGCCTTTGGTGTTTTCATTCCATTTTATCTGAAAGAAAATTGATTTGCCAAAGTATATAGTTAATGTTGTGTTCTAAATATTCTCAGTCCTACACCCAGACATTTCTCTGGTATTCAGTGATCTTGAATTTAGTATATTTTTTCTCCTAGCAAAGCAGTCTTCTAATATCCATAAGTAAATTCATAGTATGTTATACTTGAATTGTATGGTTTCAAGTCTTATATCCCCTAAGGGTATTTGTATTTTAATAGGTGTCAGAAGCAACTCTGCTGAATTGCAGGGGGAGAATTTTTAGCATTGCCAAGCAGAGTACAATTATTGGTTGGTAGGAAGATCATACACTTACTTTTAAAATTATGTCATTTACCTCTAAGATTAATTCAGAAGGAGACATTAACTGGTAAAATGACTGAGGGTGACAGCGTACATGATTGGTAGAGAGCCCGTCCCCCAGTTTGGGCATGGAGGCTGGCACTTTAGTGTTCAGCCCATGGTCATCTCTTTTCTCCTTTGCTCAGTGCAATGACCTTCTTTCCCACCCAACTGTGAGCTCTGCTCCAAACAGAAGTTGTGTTTTATTAATATTGGTACTCTTGTACCCTTGTAAGATAAACCACAGAAGTGACGGATTGTGTGGGAAAACACCACACTGTACCCCAGAAGTGCATTAATGTACATAGTTACCGTTCAGTAAAAAAGAAAAAAAAATATTGGTATTCTTTTCCTTTCCTCTTCTCTCTTGCTTCTAGCATCTGAGAGCTTCATAAATGTTGATAAAAGCATCCTATGCCCCACCCTTCAGCTGAGCAAACCAGGCCATAGACAGTGGCATGCCTTATGTTAGTCTCAGGTCCCTGGGGAAGTCACTTTTAATTTTTCCTGCTGGAGATTAAAAAAGGCTCTTAAACGCTTCTTGTGTTATTATTCTCATTTTCAAATTCCATTCTGCTGCCTCATTGGCAGTGATTTTTTTGCCCTTGTAACCTGTCCTGCTCGGCTTCCCCCGGTATGCACAGCCTCCCTTACTTTCAGCGTCCTGCTCCAGAGTGGTACGTCTGTTCTAATTCCTGAGCTTATGTTGGTGCCTCCTTAGCACCCAAAGTCCATAGTATAAAGTGGGGTTCACTCTTGGTATTGTATGTCCTATGGGTTTTGGTAAGTGTATAATGGCAAGTATCCACCTCATGTTACAGGATCAAACAGAGTAGTTTCACTGCTCAAAAGTCCTCTTGTGCTCTGCTCATTAATCTCTATTGGCCTGACCCACGGCAACCACTTACCTTTTTACTGTCTCCATTGTTTTGTCTTTTCCAAAATGTCACATAGAATCATAATGTGTAGACTTTTCATATTGGCTTCTTTCATTTAGTAATAAACATTTAGGTTTCTTGTATGTCTTCACGGTTCGATAGCTCAATTCTTTTTAGTGCTGAATATTGTTCTGTTGTCTGGATGGGTATCATAGTTTACTCATTCATTCACCTGCTGAGGGACATCCTGATTGCTTTCATATTTCGGCAGTTAGGAATAAAGCTGCTATGAACACCCATGTGCAGGTTTTTGTGAGGACATAATGCTTTTGACCCATCTGTAAAAACCAAGGAACGCAGCCACTGGATCAAATTTCCTTTATCGTTTTCTTAAAATGATAAAATAACTCACAGCCTTTGCTCTATTTTCCTCAAGTATCTGCTCCAACTTTTGTGTTCTCCCACCTTTCTTTCCACATTTCTGGCCATGTGTTTCCTGCCTTAAGTCTCTAGAGCCCCCAAGAATGGTCTGTGCTCCACTTATAAGAAAGAGTGAAACAGTTATATAATGATAGTATGGGGAAATTGTTAATATAGCAGATAGATTTGGTTGAGTGAAGAGGTCAAACCCAAAGGACGCGTGTGTGTAACACTCACCAGTTAAGTTCCTATGCTGTTGTGTGGCTCCTAGTGGCACCAGACAGAGGGATTTGGGCCTTGTACATCACCGCGAGCGTCTGAACACTGAATCTAGCTTAAGGGAAATTAAAAGTCAGAGCTTTCTGATAGTGACAATTCCCCTTGAAGGTCCTGACAGGAGATGAAAGGGCATCAGGCTCCCTAGAATGGAATCTTTATTATCTTTAGTCCAATGTTATCTTTCCATAACCTATGAAACATACCCAGTGGCTTTCTGGAAGATGGTGCCTGAATTAAAAGTGACAAAACAAGCAAGATGAACTTAAGAGTCAGGGATCATCTTTGTAGACTCACAGCAGACGGGATTCTAGGAAAGTTATTTTTTTCAAGAAAAAAATCTGAATTAATATTTTTATGTTTTATTTAAAGATACTATTTTATTTTTCTAGACAGAGGGTAGTTTTTGAGACAAGGGTTATTCTCACAATCAAAGACTCTGTGTCAGGCACACAGACGCTCACTTTTATAGTCATCTCCTCTCTGAATTTTAGCCATAAAGAGACCCAGAAGGACAAACTGGGCATTTTAGCAATGTAGGTCAAATTCCATTGCCATAAGCTGTAGGGGACAGGCTGTCCAGTGATTTTATTCTTCTTGAACTTGGGTTATAGTGAATAGTGTTTGGAAAATGAGCCTGGGGCTGAGGCTTTAGGAGAATGGCATGGATTTTTTAAAAAATTATTTTTAACTGACAAACAATAATTGTATGTGTTTATAAGATACAGTGTATCATAGATCTTTTTATGTGGTGGTATTTGTTAAATGGGAATATTCTACTTTTTATCCTATCCCTTTTCTTTTCTTTTCTCTTGCCTTGGTGGAGAATAAGCTAAGGCTTTCTTGGGGTGGGGGGGATTGGGACAGAGTCTAGCCAGCTGTCAAGGCTAGAGTGCCACGATATCAGACTAGCTCACAGCAACCTCAAACTCCTGGGATCAATTGATCCTTCTGCCTCAGCCTCCTGAGTAGCTGGGACTGGAGATGTTCATCACAATGTCTGGCTCATTTTTCTATTTTTAGTAGAGATGGAGTCTCACTCTCAGGCCAGTCTCAAACTCCTGAACTAAGTGGTCCTCCCTCCTCGGCCTCCCAGAGTGCTAGGATTACAGGTGTGAGCCCCTGCACCTGGTTAAGAGCAAGCTAAGTCACAGCAAAGTTTGTACTTTCCCGGCTTCTGATTCCCCTGTGGCTCTTAGTCGAGGGTCTCCTTTATTTCTCTCTTATTTCCCTTAATTTTTAAATACCCTGAGGGATCCCAAAGATGGAATATATGCCCAGACTCTCTTGAGTTACAGCATAACATCTTAAACTCAGAAGAGTCAGCTTTAGGGCTGGTATAGGTCAGTGGTTTTAAAGACACTTTTCAGAAAAGACCACATGCTTTCCCATAAATTCTGTGGGAGGTAAGGCACAAGGTGAATTGATCAAAGTGTTCACCTTGTATTTCTGGAGCAATGGAAAATAATAATGTCTCAGAGGACAGTTCACCTTGTTAAATATTAAATAGCCACTGCCCAGTACCTTGTGGTTCCCTGAGTTCCAGCCAGTGTCTACAAGCTGGTCCTCTAGGGTGCTTTTCTAGCTTGTGAGTTAAACCCAGGGTTTCAGGATGACAGTCGCTGTACCTGGAGACCTTGTGAGCTTAAATGTCATAGGAGGAGGGGCCTATGAGGGGTTTTGCTGAGAAGGGTCAAGAGGATCTGTAAGTAACCCAAATGTGATGCAATTTCTTCTCTTAACTGAGGGGAATACTAGCTGAAAACTCAAGGGCATGTCAACTCAGAAAAACTGGTTTGGATACTCTGTGACAGACTGGTATGAAGGCTAAACTTAGATTTTGCACCTGCAGTTTTCTCTAAGTGGCCTTTATTTTAGGCTAAGACAAAGGTGTTTTGATTCTTCTTAGTTAAACTCTCCTATGTTTTAGAAATGCTCTAGGTAAGATTTCAGAAGGAAAAAATGAAAATATACATCTCCCTCACCACCCGTTCTTATAACAAAGAGCATTCATTCTGTAGGCAGAGATTAGAAATTCCTAACTCAGTCATGTGCTATTTTGCCCATTTGAGTGATGTTTAAAAATGCTGAGCCAAACTTTTAAAAATAGGAGCGTTTTCACATAAATATATGGATTTCTTTCTTTCTTTTTTTTTTTTTTTTTAAATATATGGATTTCTGGCTTGCTTTGAAAATTTTGAGTATCTGGAATGTTTGCATGAGTATCCAGATGACAATCAGTGATGGGGGCCGCTGCCCCTGTAAACAGAGCAGGGCACTGCCGGTTAACTGCAGTCCCCTCCTTTCTCCGACGTCTTCACGACTTCCTCTGACTTGTGTTTTTACTGCTTTCCTGGCCTCTAGTGGCATTTCAATTTTTGACCTCAAATCTGTAGTATAATATGCTACTTTTTTCCTTGAGAAGTTTAAAGTCTTTATGTTTTAGCTAAGAGTGATCTCAGGCTGTCTTGTAAACACATTCTATTTAGCAAATGTATTAATTAGGGTTCAGCTTTTCTTCAAAACATGTTAGGCTTCAATAAAGAATATTTGTTTAAGCTTATTTCCTTCCAGTGCCCTGATATTTAAGACTTCTTTTGTAAATGATAGTTCAGTTTCATGTAGTGTCATATTCCCTGTCAGGCCCTAGACTTACAGAATGGCCACTCCGTATTCTATTTAAGCTAAGAATCATTTTCCTTTAAGCTGTAATAAGGAGAGTAGTTAATACATGAATAGACTGACTTCCTACATAACAGCATTAGTCCAAGCCCAGATATTAATACAAACATAGATCTTTCAAGTCAAAAGATATTCTTAAACTTCAGTAGCCTAAACACAAAACAGTCAACATAGGGACAGAATAGGAGAGAGAAATAAGTCCACAAAAGAAAGTGTAACGAGGAAGATCTGGACATTAAAATGCTAATGCTAATGTCATGGGAGGCTGGTGGCACCAGAACCACGGCATCTCTGCCACCAGCAGCTGCAGGTCCAAGGTAAGACTAGGGAGGCTGGCCCAAAATTTAAGGGAGTATCAAAAAAGTCAGTTACCACCACATATACCATTTTAATAAGTTCTATTACTTTCCACCCTGCCCATTTATAGCTAAGAAAACTGAGGCTTAAAGATGCTGAGTAACTTGTCCAAGGTTATAGCTAATAACTGACAGAGCCAGGATCGGGCATTCTTGCTGTGTGTACTTCCCCTGTCCTTCCTTAAACATTCATATCTTTGAAAAAATTTTTAAATTTATTTTTTGTTGACAATCTGTGTCTTAAGGGGAATGGCCTAAGGTGCTTATCACAACCTGAAAGACTGTGGCGGGCCCCTCCCCACCATCACATCTCCCTCTTCCCGGTCTGCCATGTCCTGCCCTCCTGTCTGTTCACAGCCTTCCCCTGCATTCCTGCCCATTCTGCCTTGCTGGCCGTCATTACGCTTTAATGTAAGAGCCTTTATCAATGAGGCCCTGTTTTTCCTTTCCTGATGCCTCATGAAATGGTAGAGTCCAGTTGTCTGTAATCCCTCAGCTGGTTTTCTAAATGCTTCGTTACCCGTTGGCTTCTTCATGCCTCTGGGCTGGCAGCAGAGCTGAGGACTGGAGAGGTGGGCGGAGAAGCCGGCAGCCTCAGTAGCACCTGTGCCGAGGTACGAGCGAAGGTCAGACCATTTAGCACCCTGCAGGCACAGCTGCCCACTTTATTGGCATGTTTCCTATGGAATATTTACCTTCAATTTCAGAGTTGTTGCTACTGCTATACCCTGATTTAAAATAGGCTTTCCAGCACAACCCAGCTTACTAAAATAACAATTAACTATCGAATTCAGTGGTTTTCAGACTTCTCAGACTCAACAACTTTTTTTGGTAATAAATAATTAACAAACATTTTGTACTGATGACTCCTTAGCTACTTGTAAGGATAATACAACCTGTTTATACACAATTAAATTCTCTAACCATACAAGAAGAAATGAAAAGAAAGTCAATTAAGTAAATATATAAAGTAAATATAAATTTTAGGGTAGAATTATACCAGTGAAATAAAAGACCATCAGATATTTTTGCCTCTTTTTAGATTTTGAATATACATTCTGATGTGGGTTTTCCATATTAGCTACTCAAAAATCATGAGCCCAAATGGTGACTGTGGTAAGCAGAGTGGTGGCCCCTCCATAGATGCCCAGATCCCAATCCCTGGAACCTGTGAATATGTTATCTTCCATGGTTTTCCATGGAAGTACCTTTTTAGGCACTTTTCAGATATGATTAAATTAAGGATCTGGAGATGGGGAGTTATAGTGTTTATCTAACGTAATAAGGGTCCTTATAAGAGAAAGGCCCTGGGTCAGAATCAGAGGTCTGAGGGATCCAGGGTCATGAGCCAAGGACTGTCAATAGTCGCTAGAAGGTAGAAAAGGCACCTGCCACAATGCCTGGCTATTTTTTGGTTGTAGTTGTCATTGTTGTTTGTCAGGCCCAGGCTGGATTCGAACCCTCCAGCTCTGGCATGTGGCTGGTGTCCTAGCTGCTGACCTACAGGCACCAAGCCTTATGAGTGAGTTTTTATTTATTCCCATTTTACAGGTGAGGAAACAGAGACCCAAAGAGCAAATATTTAAAATTTATGGATTAAAAAAAATGATTCTTAGAATCCTTGATGTTTACAAAAGATTAAGTTTCCAAGGATTACATTTTAAAAGGATTGAATGTTTGTAATCTTTTACTCATTTATTATGTTGTATATACATGAAGACGAGTTTCAGGCTGTGCCCCACACTCTTGCGGATGCCTGCCTTGGGGGTTACTTTATGCAGTGTGTGTCATGTAAACTTTTTACAATGGTCAGTTATTGGGGTCAATTTCTTTAGCTTTTATGAATAAAACTTATAGAAAAAAGTAAAAAAAAATTAATCGTATTTTAAACCTTTTCTGGGCCAATTTCTTTAATGTTTTTACATAAAATTTTTCATGTGTAATCATTCACATACTGATTTGTTCCACACTTAGTGTCACTATGAACCAGGGGCTGTTGAACAAGAAACCTGAAAGCTTTTTCTCTGGAGCTCACATGCTAGTGGGAGGAATGTATTCAATACGGTATCAGGGAGCCATGGCTTTATGAAGAGGAAGAAAGCAGGGGAAGGCAATAGAAAGTGGCAGGGAATTCCCCATTACATGGTCAAGGGCGGCCTCTCCAAGGACCACTATGTGAGCATGGGCCTGGGTGGAGTAAGGGAGAAAGCCCTGTGAGTATCTGGTACGGTGTGCTCCAGATGTCTTTTGTAATTTTTATATTATAAGCTGGGTTTTATTTTGAAATCAGAGTTAGACATATCAAAGGGATCTATTGAGCATGCTCTAGGCACTTGGAGGGTGAGGTTGGGTGTTGAAAAGTCAGTAATGGGGAGATACATGACCCTGGCCCCCTCATTTACCACCCCTATAAAAGTTGAGAACAATACACATATAAAAATAGAGAGCAGTAAAAAAACAGAAAGTTATTCGGCACTAAATTATGTTACGCAGATTCTAGATTTGGGGGAACTTCTTTGGGTCTTTCATCTTTTAGACGTTAAACTCTAATTTTGCTGGATTGAGGCTTATCTAAGGACAAGGTGGTAGAACTGAAGTAAGAAGGTGCGAAAAATGTTCTGCACTGGAACTTTAGTTCTCTCTGTGTCACATAGGAATCCCTTAGTAGGCCGCCGGGAGTTTGTGAAATATAACTGTAACTGGGGACAGGAAACTCTGTTGGGAACCCAGGCAGTTGAATTAAAGTCTATGGCATCCTGAGAAGAGGGAGCTGCCCTGCGTCACTGAAGTATGGTGGAGGGGAGTAAATACGCTATTTTTCCTGCTCCCTGCCTTCCCCCCATCAAACCAAGACTGTCCGTTGTTGAGTACTTAGCCCACCAGGGGCTGTCGAAGGATTCGTGTCTAGACTATGAATATGCTGCCAGGGACTGTGCTAGTGGGATGATGACATTCTGTGTATTTTCCAATGTCTGCTTTCCATAAGGTCTGATTGTTCACCGTACAGTTTCTAATTATACTTCACTTTCTGATAATGTTACCTATGAACTAAAAAAGTGAAAAGTAACAATGAAAACAATCATTGGATTTGTTATGCTAATGAATACACGTACAGTTTGCATAGTAGACTTTTCTCTACTCAATTTACTATTTTGCTTCAAAGATTCATGTTTGAATCCGCTTTTTCTTTCATGTTCATGAGTATCATGGGAAGCATTAATTATAATACCTGGTATTCACACTATGATTTTTACCCCAAAGTGTAGAAACCTATTTTTAAGTTCAGTAAACCCTTAAATGAATCTACCATACAAGACAGGCAGCAAATATTTGCATTTTATAGAAAGTTAGCTGGAGGTTAGCTGACTGAAAAAAACTGATGGTGACCAAAAAAAAAAAAAAAAGGAAAAGGAAAAAGAAAACTGGATGCCTACTTCTTCACATGATAGGAAATACACTTTTTTTGCAGAGCTGCCTAGTCTGTCCCTCAAGCCCATCCTAATAAAACACGATAAAGCTTCCTGAAATACACGCAAGTGCTGCTATGAGCCTGAGGAGGAAGGCTTTCTTGTGGTTTTGCTTAATAATTTCATTAGCTGCAAAATCAAGGCCAAGATGCCCATGTGTTTTGTTCTCTGGCGTCAGAGTTCCAGGCAGTGATCTCAGCAGCGGCTGCCTCTGAGATGCGGGCCTTCACTGCGGCTGCTGCCCTACACCGTGGCTGTGTCCTGCCCGCCGGAGGGAGCCCATCCTGGCTGCTCTTGTGCTGCTCCTTGTGACAGTGGAACCCAGCCTCACAGACTAGACTGATTCTCAGGCTCCTTTTTGTCTGTTTCTAGCAGGAGTCAACCAAGGGAAAGTGCCTGGAAGGTTGGAGCTTTCTCCAGGCGACCCCAGCGTCTGCCCCTTCCTTTTTCCCTCAGTCCCAGGGTGGGTGGGGAGTGGCTTTCTGCTGCTGCCCATCCCTGGGCTGCCTCACTTTCTTGTCTGGCTCTCAGCAGCTCCTCCTCTGTCTTCAATTCTCTGTTACTTGCCCCTCCTTTTGGTGTGTAAAATGGTTTCTGATTTCCCAGTAAGAGCTTATTAACCTAGACAGGTGTTTCATTTCCCAGGGATGCTTGCCAGCAGGATGGACCATTGTCTTTATGGGAACTTTTGGAAAATTAAAGTTTATAAAATTTACTTCGTTTTAGACCTCAAGGAAGAGAATCGTGTGGGAAAACAAAAGGTAATAATTATATGTTGTCAGCAGGTGTTTCTGAGCTGAGGCTGTGAAATGAGACTTGTGAATTATATAGACTTTTGAGTTACTTTATTGTACACCTTGGATTTGTAACATTTTATAATTAATAAATGGAATTAAATGGATGGGATGAAATGATACCATTATGATGTATTAATTGGAATAATTAAAGGTTATAAGTAACAGCAATCTTTGCCTTTATTTGAGGAAGACATGCTCCTTAGTAGCCTTACCACAAAACAGACTGGGAAATAAATTTGCATAATTTTTCTGAGATGGGGGAAAAATGTTTATCCCGGCCTAGTTAACCAGCATTTATAAGTAAGAGACTGGTGTCTGGTGCCTTCCACATTTCTTTAGCCAGGCAGCATTCTGCAGGGGGAAAACCAGTAGAGTAGGAATCACAAAAGATAGTTCTCATTAAAGGTTAAGTTTGCCAGAGACAGGATGTGCAGGTGTTTGATTGAGGGGAGGGACTTGTAGGGAAGTGAGCAGACAGGACAGGGAGCCAAGATGAGCAGAGATGTGTTTCAGCTGAGGTCTAGCTTGACGGCATGGGGAGATCGGGAGCTGGAATGACACCACGGAGGAGCCCCACCTTGAGACAAGGTGGCCAGCTTCAGTACTCCTTATCAGTCAGGCATTCAGTGTGGGTGGGCCCTGGGGTCATGCCCCTAACGTCCTTGTCTGTGGGGAGCAGTTCCCTGGGAAAGGTGTAGCTATGAGCTCTTATCAGCAATAACCACAGCTTCTGAGAGATGGATGAAAGGGCCTAATAAAGGAGAGATGTGTGGGGCAACCACAGCACGGGTCATAGATACGGAGACGCACAACATCTGTCTGCCACTTACAAACCTTTGGCACTGGCCAAGATACGTAACTTCTCTAAGCCTCAGGTTCCTTGTCTGTTAAGAAAAAAATGAAAAAGACAGGGAGTTGGTAATAATAACTTCATTCACTATGACTCATAAACATGCTGTGAAAGCAGTCAAGTGCTGCGGAACCGTCACTGGCTTGTGTAGGTAGGAGGACGAGCGTGCAGTGCAAGGTGTAAAGTTAATTTGAAAACTGTTTAAACATGATCATGGTCTTCCCTTGGATTCCTCTGTAAGCAGAGTTGAGATGGGACTGATGATTGTTTGTTTTGCAGAAACCCCTAGGAGGCAGTGATGAGTGAGTGGGAAGAGCGAGACAGAGATGGAGGAAAGCCAGTAAGGGGTGCGCCGTGAGGTCCCGGCGGGGTGTGGTAGAGCTGCAGCAGACGCAGGCGAGCTGCTGTCTCTGCTGTTAGCAGGGGGCACGTCGGGGGTCCCGGCGGGGTGTGGAAGGGCTGCAGCAGACGCAGGCGAGCTGCTGTCTCTGCTGTTACAAGGGGCACGTTGGGGCTGGCATGGCACTGTTCACCCACAGCCAAGGCGTCCTGTCTGCTATACCCTTGGCACTGCTCAGGTTCATCGGCACTCTTCACTAATTCCATCTGTCACTGATTCTTCAAAGGTCAGGCTGACCCCTGCCCCTAAGAAAAGATTTATCAGAGGAGAGTTAGTTCAACAATCCACACTCCCCTTGCTGCAGCTGTGCCTGAGACCATGAATGTCCACTATCTGTCTCCTCCACCATCCAGTCTAGACTCCCTTACTCTGAGCCAGCACTTCTGAGGGGCTTGGTCAGCAGGTGACCCAGACCCTCGCCCTGAGGGCTCTGATGCTGTGTTGCATGGCTTGTGGCAATTGCCTGTTTCCCAGATTTACTCCCCTGCTCCTCATCGTATAGGAGCCTCTCTGTCTTCTCAGGATGACCAGTTAGCCACTCCTGCCAGGACAGAGAAACTCTGTTCTTTTTCCTGATGTAAAGTCTGTGTCCACAGCAGAAGTTACCTGAATCCCCTTTAGAGCAGGAGCCTGGGATGGCCAGTGCCCTTTTGGACAGCAGGAAGTAGCCAAGAGCTATGGTCATCCTGTTTCCCTTCAAGATTCCAGGACTATACCTCCTTGGGGTAGGGGGGACCAGGAAGGGACACAGAGAAAGGGGCTGCAAGGGGGGTGGGAGGGAAGTCCCGCTTGCTGGACAAGGAAGCCTGGAGGGCCCATAGGAATGTCATGAGAACGCTGTCACCAGCACTCAGCAGTTCTTGTCAAAAAACAGAAATGAATATGGATGTGAGGTAATAGGTGACCGATGACCAGAAGGAAAAGACAATAATCAATGACCAATAGCAAAAGGCAGTAATGCTGGGAGGCGCAGCAAGGCCAAGAACAGACATGCAGCCCATTCCAAATGGTGAGACAGAGGTGTTCACAGCTCTGCAGGGACTTTACGTCTCCGTGTCCCTCACCTCTGCTCCTTCACAAGAGGGACCCACTTCTCTTCGGAAGTGCTCTAAACTTTCTCTTTGTTCTTAAATAAAATTTCTCTTTGTTACACTGAAAAAAAAAAAAAATAAGAGTACATTCCCGCTCTTTGGGAATTTGTCACCTAGCATGGGAAATTGTGAACAGTGAGCTCTGTTTTGTAATTAATTATTTTAATACAGGGAGCACAAAAAAGAGAGTAATTAATCCTGCCTGGAGAAATCTGAGAAAGACTTCGTAAAGGAGATAGAATTGGGTTGGCGGTTAAAAGACGAAGATAAATTTTCAAAATGAGCATGAGTAGAGAAAGGAGAGGAGGCAGCATCAGCAAAGGCAGAAGGACGTGAAGACCAGGGCAGGACTCGGGACCCGCAGGAACTTCAGTGACTCAAGCAAAGGGCTTGTTGCTGGATAGTGGGTGGTGGGTGGGTGGGGGGCCCGAATTAAGCAATGGGAGAATGTCAGGAGCAGCATTGAACCAGGCCCAAGGAGAAAGACCCTGTTTATACTCTAGGTAATCTGGACTCTAAGGAGTCTGAATCTGGATCACAGACATCTCCAGTGTGACACATGTGTGCAGGCCGTGGTGTCAGCATAGTAGAAACATTAAACCAGGATGGGAATGGTAGACAAGAAGGTGTTGGTGTAAAGGTCTCAAGCCTGAGCCACAGCACTACCAAACGGCCAGAGCTGGAAGAAGCCTTACCCTCCATTTTCAGAAGAAATCTTACAGGGGAAGTCAACATGGTCGAATAAAGTCAGAGCTTCTCAGATTGAGGGTAGAAGGTAAGGAGGGGTCTGAAGGGAGGGAGCCCAGAGACCGAGCTGAGGGCCCTTTGGCTCTCTTTGTTACCAGGAGAAACAGCAAAAAGCCAAATGAAATTGTGCAAGAATTATCTCAGGCTAGCATAGGCATCTGTGAAGAGTCTGAAACCCTTTCTCCTTAGGGTTCTGGTCTTCAGATGTACATATAAATATACATATATTTGCATATATATATACTATATGCATTTATATACATATATATAGTATGGCTTTTTTTGGAAGCAGGTACGTGTAGGGTGAGAGGGAGACAGTGAGAATGTGCTGAATCCTTACTTGAGTTGGGGCTGGGGGAGGGGACATGGGAGTCCCACGGGTCAGTGGAGGATGGGAAGACTGTCAGCAATTGTCTCCTGTGTGCCATAGTCCCACGTTCTAAAATCATTCCACAGGCTCAAGGTAACCTTGGAAATTCAGCAAAAGTCTTGGGCCCAAAGATGGTGAGATGAGCTGTAAAATGCTCTGTCTCCATCCTGCTCTGAGCTCTTATCTTCTGCTGTCTGTCAACACTCATCTTCTTCCTAATTTGATCCCTTCACTACTTATCTCAGTAGGCTCAGAGGAGCAAAGTGCCAAGGACCAAGAGGCAGAGGAAATAGCCACACGGAGGGGGAGCACAACGCAGGACCTGTAAGAACTACCCGTGGGACTTTTTCAAAGTCCCCTCTCTTCCTCACTAGTAAAGAAGCTCATACTCCCACCCCTTGGCAAGGGGAAGAACAGTGAGCCTCTGAGTCATGGAGAGAGCGTGTATCCCTAAAGCATGTGAGAGGGACAAGTGGTCCCAACTCTTCGTGTAATCTTTGATTCTTCTTGTCTTTCTGATATATTCTGGGGACAGTTCTTTCTAATTTCCTGTTAGTCATGATACTCAGACAATTACTAGCTCTCAGTATTTGTTTATTTATTATAGCCCTTAGAGTTTATAATTAATCCTAATTAATGACAGCATGGTAAAAATGCTATCGCTGCTGAAAGTCTTAGGCTTCTGTGCACACACGGTGATCATTCGGACAAATGTCCACATTTCCTTCCTTATTGAGCAATGGGGGACGGAGTAAAGGAAGGAGGTTTCCTGTGTAATTGTTATGATCCTCTGTGATCAAGACATTCCCGGGGTCCGTGTCATTTCTAAACACCTCCTGTCATGACTGAGTAACAATGATACGAAAAAGAAAGATGACTGCACAGAGCTTTGTGCTTCGGTAATTTGCGGGTAGAAAAGACAGACAAAGGGGAGGAATTAATATTTTATAGCCAAATCTTTAAAATGAAGTAAGTCTAGTATAAGTACATAGACGAGATTAGTTCCAATGGAGAAGAGTTTTTACCTCCAGTGTATTTTAGAAATATTTAAATGGTAGGAAAGAAAGGGCACAGGGCTAGATGTATTGTAATGTCATCAAGATTTTTTACTTAAATTTTAAAATTTATTATGTGCATATGGTTTTAAAAGTAAAAAAGTGTTATAAAATATATAAAAAATAGCAATCATCTCCCCCAGACTCATTCCCAAACAGCAGTGAACTGCTTGCAACTTTTTTCTTGTTCTGTGATTTTCTATTTTGTAAAGTCAGAACTTACAGTTTTATACCCAAACTTCTCACCTCTGTAGTTATTTCATAATTTCAATGTAGTTTCAATGTAGTTATTTCATCACTTTTGGCTAAACCCATATTCATGTTTTTTGTTTTTATTAGGTAAATATGATTTACCACTGAGCGAGACAGCAGACTATGATTATGTCTGCTTTATTTTATTAACTTTTGTTTTTCCAGTTATTAGTAACTGCCTCATTCACTGTTTAATCTGCTTCCCTGCCTTGGAGTCTCTGGTACAACACTTCCCATAGCTTCCAACAGCTTTGTGCGATGCCGTCCTTAAAATTTTTCTCCCAGTCAAATGTATCAGTCTGGCATGCCAATTTCTTTTTCTTTTGCGATACCTTCCCTAGTCCTCAGTTACTCTGCTTCACCTTGGCTTTGTTGCTCCCGGGGCCTGTTACAGATCTGGCCTTTGCCTGATTCACTTTACGTCTCTCTCGTGCCCGGGAGTCTCTGCCATCTTCTTTCTTCACTTATTTACTCATCTTCCCGTAGCTTCCTGAGAAGTCATGGGAGGAAAATTTTCTGAGACTTTAAATGTTTGAAAAAGAGTATTTATTCTACCGTTATGCTTGGTTGATAGATTGTCTAAATCTAAAATCCTTGTTTGCAAATCATTTTCTCTCCGAATTCTAAAGATACCACTCCGCTGATTTTCAGCTGGTACTGTTGCCTCTGAGAAGGTGAATGCTTTTCTTATTCCCGATCCTTGATCCTTCTCTGCTGACCTGTTTTCTCATGCTGAAAACCTTTAAGATCTCTTTATCTCTGATAGTCTCAAATTTCATGGTGTTATCCTCAATTTGGGTTACTTTCTCATCCGTTTGGTTATCTTTATAGCAAGAAATCCATGTCTGAGAGTTCTGCACGTTTCCTTCATTTGTTTCTTTGAGAATTTCTCTTTTTTTTCTGGAACGCCTATTGGTTGGATCAAACCTCTAACTTTCTTAAGTTTTCTATCCTATTTTAGATTTCTTTGCCATTTTTGTTATACTTTCTGGGTGAATTTCTTAACTTAATCTTGCTGCCTTTTCACTGTTTCTTATTTTTAAATATTAACACTATTTTTGATACTACATCTAAAATAACTTTCTTATTTTTTAATGTTTATTTTTATTTCATGGATGCAATTTTTTAACAATTATTTTTAAACTATCTAATTCTTTTCCTGTTTCAGTGGAGATGCTAATACATCTTTCTTGCAGGAGAGGAGGGTCAAGTGCCATGAGGGCGTCACATCCCCAGGCATGTTGGGGAGAAATTGGCAGCGCTCCTGCGACTATTGGTTCGAGTCTCTTTGAAGTTTTATTTTCTTTCTGCATTGTACCCGTTTCTTCTGAGTTTCTCTTATTTTCTCAATTATTTATTTGCTTGTCTCACTTTAATATTGTAGACTTTCCCCCAAATGCCTGGAGTCCTTGACTGTCCATTCATATTTAAGCATGAACTTTTGGGAGGTTGGTGGGAAACTCTGTGTCTATCCCTTGGACTTTTCAACAGGTGGGCTTCAGCATAGGACCATCAGAATGACACAGGTTTTTCATTAGGGAACTTCAAATGTCAGAATCTGGAGGTGGTTCATTTTTGCTAGAGATATTTCCTGCAATGATCTGGGGGCTTCAGTCTGCAGACTTTCACTTCATCGCCCTGTGTCTCACTTCTGCTTTCCCTTCTGGCTCCGTCTCTGGGTCTCCACCCTCATCTTTTCCTGCAGGAGTGAGGGAGGCGTAGTTAAGGCCACGCCCATCTCCCGAGGCTTCAGTGCTCCCAGCCAGCCTGGGTGCTGGGAGCATTTCAGTTCACTTCTCATCAGTATCTTCCTTCGCATGCCCTTAGCTGCATCCTGCCTCCTCCCTCCTCTCTTGCAAGCCATCTACTTGTCTATGGCTTTCTGCCATCTGATGATTTAGTTCAGAATCAAATCTATTCCCTAATTACCCAGCTCTGACCACTGTACATGATGTGTATCAAACAGCACTATGTACCCCATGAATATGGATGTTATTATTTATCAATTAAAAAATTTAATTACGAAAACTGTCTCCTAGATGGATCCAAGTTGCATTTCTATTTCTGATTCTTATTTCCTTGAGTATTAGGGTGATTTTTAAGATGAGAGAGGTTGGAAATGTCTGCTATCTCAAAAAAGAAAATCCAGAAATCATCACTTTAATTATAATGGGGAATTAAGTGGCTAAAAAAGTTGTAGTATGAAAAGAAATGTTTTTCTCTCTTAAATTTCCCGTATGCTAAGAGATAACACACAGACATGATAAAAACATCTTGTTCTTAAATTTGAGAAAGTAGGTGAGGAAATAATGGAAGTAATAATGGTTTAAAAACACATGCAATGTTTTTCCTGGCCATTGATAGAGTAGAGAGTCCTTCCCTTCTTTTCATACAAATTCATACTTTTAGATGATATCAAGGTTAGGATACGATAGAAGGTAATTGTGAATTGTCCAGGTGGTATGCAGTACTCTGAATTTTTGCACAAAAGCCCCAGGCATAATCTTGATCCATGTGAAAGAGTGCTTGGTATTCTGGTATCATATAAACTGATATATCATGATTAAAAGCAATAGAGGGAATTAGGAGTCAGATGGTGGGATTAGGGTGGGAGGAGGATGCTGAAGTCTTTCCCCAGGCAGAGTGGCTTTTGTGGGGTTAATATAAAGAGGAACCAGATTACAGGTGGTCAGAGAGGTTAGTTGATGACAGCTGATCCATGGTCCATGGCGGGACTGTGCCTGGAAGGGCTTGGCTACACTGTGTTGTTGAACTGTCATCATAACCCTGTGGTCGATCCTGTTACTCTATTTCACAGGCTAGGAAGCAGAGAGGACAGTGACTTACCCAGTTTACACAGGACCAGGGTTTTGACCCTGGAGCCTCTGCTGCTAACCTACCGTGCAGTGATGATGAGACCACCGAGACATGGGTATGACCAAGGGAGGCAGTCAGTGTAGCACACAAGTGAGGAAACGGTGCCCCAGGGGTCTTGTGTCCAGGGAGAGCAGTTGAGGAAGGGAACTGTGTCAACATTTGCTTCTGCTTGAATGTGCACCTCCCAGCGCTGCTTCATCAATTAAGAGAACTGTCTCGAAGATGCTGCCTCAGCTTCTAAAGAGAAGACCCCAGGACATGCGTTAATGAGAGGAGGGGGAGTCATAGCTGACAGTAGAACAAAGCTCTCTGAGGGAGCCCTGGGCCCCCAGTGAGGCCTGGAGCTTGTTGACAGGAACGGCAGGAGACCCCTGTGGCTGGGCTCCTGACTGTGTAGCTTCTCTGCTGTATCTGGGAAGAGCTCCCTCTCCCACCATGACTCCCTTCTATGGGACGATTAATGAGCCGGGCCATGGCGGGAGACGCCCCTCCATTTTTTGCAAGCTTGGGCTTGTGACTAGACAGTCCTCCAGTGCCCTCCTGGTTCCGTCAGAGGAGAAGGGCCTTTTCAGCAGTTTTCAGAATTAGGTTGCACAAGCAAAGGGCACAGGCTTATATCCATCACATCTTTCATTTCTTTAGTCAGTTGCTGCAGGAAGAAGTGTGGATTTAGGAGGGAGTGCCGTTTTGGTCTGAGAGCTAGTCCCCCTTTCATCATTATGAGGATGCTTATTAGAATTGCTTCAGATAAGAATAACTGGCTTACCTACTAATTCAACACACAAAGAAATCCCTTAAACAAGATAGAGTTGTAAAGGGCTTTCTTTTTATTGATTTGTTTTGATTAGAAGAGGAAGGCATTATTATTTCCTTTTTAAAGAAGAGGAAACTAGGGGTCAGAGAAAGTTATGGAAGTGCCATACCCAGGGCCACACAGGGGTTGAAATGGACACAGAACTAAGATGTCCTGCTCTTAAACCAGCAAAGTGCTCTCCCCAGCCCCTGGTGCCTTGCCTGTTGCTAAAAGTCTGTGAAAGATAGAGTAGTAACTCCTCATGTTAAAAATCCTCTTGTCAGGAGCCCCTGCGAGGTCACCCAGGAAGGGTCAGTTAAGTGGTTTGCTCATGAGGCTGCATGTGTGTACGTTTCTAAGCATGTGGAAGAAAAATTCAGGTCTTTTTCTGTGTTTCCTGTGTTTAAGAACTTTGCAGTCACACTAGAAGATACAAATGTAAGTGAAATGCTTACAGAACAATTAAATAAATTAATGAAATGTAGAGTTGCTAATACGGGTCATCATGAAAGTTTGGGGATACACAGAAGTCAGGAAACATAAAGTCAGAGTGGATAGAAACAAGTAAAGCCCGCCCAGTGACACCAGGAAGCCAAGCAAGTTGGAACTTGCACGGGTGAATCAGAAAGGACTGTGTTTGTTGGCTGTGACATAACAGACCCTAACACAGTCTGTCTCAAAACTTTCACAGTAACCCACGTGTAAAGGGATGAGACAGGCTATGATATCTGGTGAATGGGAAAGGCGGTATATGAGTGGATGTGGAGAGATGGGTAGGGATGAAGAAATGAATGAGACAAAGGTTTTTTTATACCAGTAGAAAGACAGAACAGGAAAGGGAATACCTGGGCTGGCTTCAGAGTTTGGGGTAATGGTGCCGTTGTAGAGGGAGTGAGGAGTGCAGGAGTATGTAGACATTTCTTCTATTGCTTCTGTTCGACTTAGTTTTTTCTTTCTCACAAGTATGTATCATTTAAAGGAAGACCAAGAAGGAAAAATGCCACTTTTTCATGCATCTATACTTACTGTATTTCTTAATCTATCCATTTACGAACCAGTTTTTGAAGGCAGAAGATGAAAGTGCTCAGCATTCAAAAGATTATTTTTAGGAGAATCACGAGCGATTGCTGAATGTGTTGTCTGACTTTATTATATTCTAACCACCTTCCTCTCCAGATTTGATTTGAGAGATTTTTTTTCCCCAAACAGGTCTTTGTGTTCATCAGAAAATCCA
>NW_003852434.1:7678402-7679654 GCF_000181295.1 Otolemur garnettii
ATTGCTACAATAAGCCCTTAATATCAGTGACTTTGTGAAATGGAATTATATTCATCACTTATGTCACAGACTAATGGGGAATTTGGGGTTGATAGTGCCTTTCCTCTACTTGGTGAGAGAAGAAAACACAAAATCTATACAGGTAACATCGCTTCTCACATTTGTTTACCTAGAGGTAGTCACATGACCCTACCTAGGGACAAAGGGGACAGGAACACGTGGTCCTTGATTGGGGAACTCTCCCAAAGTGACTACTCGACATATGGATGAGTAGTATGGATTTTAGTGACAATTAGTCATCACTGTCACATCCAGCCTTTAGCACTTCTGCCTATGTGACCTTAGGCAACTTCATAACTTCTCTAAGTTTCTGTTCTTACTTGTGATTAGTGATAACATAATTCTATAGGGTGTTGCAAATATTAAATAGTATAATGTATTTGGAGTATCCAGCAGTAGAGCTGAGCATATGCTTAGTATATAAGAGCTCTAATAATTGGATTACTTTTCATATTTCAATTCAGTTAAGATACTTATTTAGACACTTACTGTGCTGACATTTATTTTTCTCCAACCATGACCCATGGTCCATACAAAAGCTGAGGCAACTTCAGGAGGTCATGTAGTTGCATGTCTCAAGAAGTGGAGACTTTTCTTTTAATAACTCCTCCTGGAGCCATAGCACATGCTGGGGTTAAGGGAATCTGTGGGGCCCACTTGGCAGGGTTTGAAAACTCACTGCAGGTCAGCTAAGAGGAGTTTCATATTGTCACCACGAAGGACTGATTTTCTTGTTGATACTCGCCCCATCCTATCAGATCTAGATGGAACAGAATTATTACAGACTTGTCTGATAGATCAAAGGGTGTAAGAAACACGATGCTGAGGGAAGGAGGGAAAAACAGTTTCAAGGACTCAGGGTCATGGGAAGAGCAGGGAAGGAAAGGTAAGAGGAAAGAAAAGAAAGGAAGAGATGGGTTCCTGGGGTGGGACACTCAGGTCTCCCCTTCAGAGAAGAATCATGCAGTGGCTGGCTGCTGGGACTGTACTGGCTGCAGAAACCTCACAGCTGAATCCTGTCTCAGAAACTGCCCTTGATTGAAGGGGGTTGCCTAGCTCATGGTTGCAGCTCTTCCCTAATCAAAGTGGGACTACAGGACCCATGTGGACATCTCTGAAGGGCCATCTCAGCCTGGCAGTGCCCTGTGGACATCTCTGAAGGGCCATCTCAGCCTGGCAGTGCCCTGTGGAC
>NW_003852434.1:7679714-7682671 GCF_000181295.1 Otolemur garnettii
TCTCTGAAGGGCCATCTCAGCCTGGCAGTGCCCTGTGAACATGTTGCTGGGGTCCCACCCTGGGGGCAGGGTCAAGACCTGTGGATCTGGTGGTGACCCTCTGAAAAAACATGAAGTTAGACATAACAAGAGAAAAAAGGATGAGGCACACAGAATAGAATTTTCAAAGGTGTGGAGGGCAGGGACCACCACCTATTTGTGGGATTTTGAGGTAGCCCTGAGTGTCAGTTCCCCTCAGCTTTTATTGAAGGCTATTTGCTCATTAGCCCAGGGGTAAGCTGAGGAAGGGAACAAAGACATCAGCAGTTTCTCTGAGTGAGCATATCAGCTCCTATTGTTTCTATAATCATTAACTTTAAGAGTCTGAGCAACCTTGAAAGATCCGGAACCTGGACCTTGTGTTGGGGCAGCTTCCTGTCTGTGGTCACATACACAATATTCCTGAGTGGGGGAGGGGGTTAATACCTTCTAGCTTGCTGTGGAATGTAACACCACTGGCATCATCTCCTCTGAAGAATTGGTGAGAGAGAGGAATTTTCCTCTCATCACTACCACAGAGGGTCTTCCTCTGCGATACGTGATATAAGCATTCCTACCTGTATTTTAGGGATCGAGCTATTCCCTTGATTTCTGCCCCAGCCAAATATAGATCTCCACAATGGGTATTTGCTTTGATTGTTAAATAGGCAGGAGGCAGCCTAGTTAATGTTTCTTACTAGGCCTTGCACACAGCATCCTCTGTGGCCATTATTCTGAGTGTTTATAGACCCAGTAGGGGTGATAACAAGCTGTATCCCCAACAGGCCAGACTTCTAGGAAAAGCAGGGAAACTTGCTCAGATAAGAAATTTAGCAGTGGCTGGTTTAAAGATAAACTAGCTAACTTTCCTTTGTTCTGCCTCACTTAGCTTACTTTTGTATTTTCCCCCTTTTCTGGGGGCATTTTCCCTTGCCAAGAATGGGGTCTTTGGTCCCCATTCTGCCTATGTATCTCTGAAGGGCCATCTCAGCCCAGTGGTTACCTGTGAGCATCTCTGAAGGGCTATTTCATCTCAGCAGTGACCCATGGACATCTCTGAAGGGCCATCTCTGAAGGAAGGGCTATCTCAGCCTGGCAGTTCCCTATGGACATCCCTGAAGGGCCATCTCAGCCCAGCAGTGCCCCATAGACGTCTCGGAAGGGCCATCTGTGTGGCCATGCCTATGTACATCTCTGAAGGGCCATCTCAGCTTGGCAGTTCCCCATGGACATCTCTGAAGGGCCATCTCAGCTTGGCAGTGCCCAGTGGACATCTCTGCAGGGCCATCTCAGTGTGGCTGTGCCCTATGGACGTCTCTGAAGGACCGTCTCAGCTTGGCAGTTCCCCATGGACATCTCTGAAGGGCGATCTCAGCTCTGTGGATATCTCTGAAGTCCCATGTCAGCCTAGCAATGCCCTTTGGACAACTCTGAAGGCCCATGTCAGCCTAGCAGTGCCCTTTGGACATCTCTGAAGGGCCATCTCAGCTTGGCAGTGCCCTGTGAAGTTGGCTGAGACCTGTTCCAACTGAGTTCAACTTCTTTTCCTGGGTCCTAGTCCTTCATGCTCCACAGCTGTGGTCCTAAAGCACTAGCATGTAAAGTTCCTGAACATGAATCTCCAGCTCAGAGTCTGTTTTGTGGGAGCTGGGCCTATGAGAGTAAAGAAGAGAAGAGAACATGAGGAAAGTCAAAGGAAAGAAGAACCCAAAAGAGAGCGAGTTTTTCCTTATGTCTAAATTGTAAAACCCCTCCCTGTTTACCACTGCAGAACCTCAGTGCAGTAATGACTCCACGGGGAAGTCAAGGACTCTTTGTACTTTCTTCTGAGCTCCTGTGATATCCCAGTCCAGCTAACATATTAACGTTTGTTTAACAAACCCTGTGAGTTTCTTTAATAATGAGTGGTTCTCCTCACCTTCCACTATCAAAGGCCAGTGCTGGGGTGATGTGGTTCTGTACACGGAACTGGCTTTGTTAGAAAATCTGTTTTCTCCCTCTTTCCCTCCTCACCAAACGTACGGTGACTTAATCAGTTCTGCTCTGAACAGAACATTGTATGTCTAGAAGAAAATGTACGCATTAGGAGAAAGGGGGGGAAAGTCTATTTATGGCTTCTACAGTGAGGGGCTTTCCCCAAGAGGGCTCATGTTTCCTTCTCCTGAATTTGTGGTCTCAGTAGCTGGGGTAAGAGATTCCCTGGAAACATGAGTGCTCCCCACCTCCCAGACTGTGCTCACACTCAGGCATTCTCAGTCAGTTTTCTCTGCTGCCATTTTATGGCCTTGGTTTGTAGTAAGAGCTTTCATCTGAAGGGTACTGTTAATATTCTAAAATTTCCTTCTATTTCAAGACATCCTGTTTTCTTTGTGGGTTTGCCACTATGAGATTCAATTTCCCTGATAGATGTATGTTTTCTGGCTTCTCTGATGTGATTAATTCAGAGGAAGTGTTTATCTGTTGTGATCTAAATGTGTATTTGTTTTACCCTGAGCCAACAAGACAATTACAAATGTTGTCTTGCCTGCAACCATAGGCTTGGAATGCAGTTGTCACAGCGAAACCACAAAGCATATGAGTTCCAGGCTGTGTGCTGACACTTGACTAGCTGAATACATGCAGGAGCCAGAAAGTGGAAAATTATTTACTGGCGATGATGAATGGTTTTTTGCCCTGCGGAATTGGCAATGGACTTTGCTCAGGCCTTAATTTGACCCAGAATTGTTCCTGAAAGTGTGCAGAATAACATGACTGTCTAACATCTCTCTAATACTATATGACCATGGGTACTCTGAGATTATTAATTTCCTCCTGCCTCAAAGTTCTGGTTGAATACAAAAGCTCTGATTGGTCCTAGCATCTGGCATGGACTCTAAGATTGACTGGAACTTGAGTGGGTAGTTCATCTTGTGTTTAAGAATTGAGGTAGGGTTGGGTGC
>NW_003852434.1:7682921-7723016 GCF_000181295.1 Otolemur garnettii
TTTCAAAAAATAATAAATAAATAAGAACTGAGATGGGATGATGCTTACCCAGGAAATGTCAAGTCAGGAGAGTCTCTATTGCTATGCTGGAGGTGGTGGGGCCCAGTGGGCCATAAGTTCACATCTGTCCTATGCATCTGCTTCAAACTCCTGCATGCTCTGCTGTCATAGGCTTAGCATCCATGATCCATTTTTCCTGCTTCACACCCTGGTCAAATAAAGTTCTGAAGGCAGAGATGGGAAGGGAAATACACTATAACGGTGCCATCTTTGTTATTAAAGCTGAAAAAATATGACTTAGGTGGTACTCTTCATAGTGACAACCCTGAGTGTCTGATGCTATCTTGAGATGCTTCCTCAGGGAGCAGTTTTGTGTCACTTTCTTGTAACTGTCACTGTAATGTGCTGAAGGGAAGTTTTATTGTCATTTGCATATTCTGAAAGTTTATTGAATTTTAAGAAATGTGTGTCTGAGAAATAGCTTGTCTTGATATATTTAGGAATTTGGATTTTTTTTTTTCTCCTGGTTGGAACTGCCAAGCCTGGCTGTGACTCTGATCATTTATTTAGAATTGCTTTATGGGAAGTTAGTCCAAGGACACAGGATTTAAAAAGGTCTGGCTTTTAAAAACCATGATTCTTGGTCATAGTTAAATGAAGGAATCACATATATAAGCAAATGTGTTGAGTCTGGGTGCCCAGGACAGCTATGTGCCCAGTGCTCTGAGAGCAGAGGAGGAAGAGAGGGCAAGTGCAGACACTGTCAACTTGAGACACTTCCACTGTGGGAGTGGCATTCGGGCTGGGTTTTGAGGAATAAATAGGAGTTTGGGAGATGGAGAAAGATGGCAAAGACTACTGTAGACAATAGGCAAAGTATAAAAAGACCAGGGCACACGCCACAGTGGGGAATGCGTGTAAATCTGGAGCGTACCTAGAACTGTGTGCCAAGAAGGTACATAGAGACTGTGGATAAGCTATTTGTGATAGTCTGAGGGACTTACAATGGGCAGGTGGAGCCATGGAAGGTTTTGAGGCAGGAGATTGAGAATGACAGTAGCCCAGGACTGCACAGAGTAAGATGACTGTGCCCTCAGAGCCACTAGTGAGAGATGACAGGAACAAGAAGCAAGGTGTGAGATTCTGACTTCCTCATGCCCTGGCTTCCTGCAGGCTTGGGGGCTGGCCCCGTCCTTGTGGGGAGGTATGCTTCTCGTTTCACCACTGGAGCTTTTTAGGCTCTAGGAGAAGGACATGTGGTTATGTTCTGGCTTGGTCTGTTCCTCCATTTCCTTTAATGATCGTATTAAATACCTAATACATGGTCATAAGATATTGCTTTGCTTAAATCAGCTCCTGTAATGCCTGTTATCTGCAACTGGGCCCAATTTGATGCAGCATCCCATCCCACCAGGCCTCCTGGCTGAGCTAGGAAGCCAAGAAAGAGAGTTTTGTCAGGCTTGAGTAATGAGAGAATAGATTTAGTGGGGAGCAGAAGCCAGGACACAAATACAAGTCAAGATGGTCCATTAGGCTAGCCAGGTGGACGAGTGATGCCGGGTGGACACCGAGAGCTGGGGAGGGTGGGGGCCTCCTGGCTCTAGGAGCCTTTGGGTAGCCTAGAGCTCCGTAGGTGAGGTATACCTTGGCGTTAAAGCAGACAACATGCCAACAGTGTCGTGAATCCCCCAATATACTATTACTGGGGTAAGAGTTAAATTTAATCACAGAGTGCAGTAGAGTATGACTAAAAAACTGAATGATCCTCATTTAGAGCCTTAGTAAATCTTTTTGAGTTTGTGATGAGTGGAGAATGATGACACAGCATGCAATGCACGTGCAGGGCGGTTGTGGGTTCATTCACCAAGTCCATCCCCAGCAAGCTGATGGGTCTTGGCCTGGCCTGGCCCACTTGTGCATAGTGAGGCTGCAAGTGTAAGTCCACAAACCCTAATGGTCCATGTTTTATATCTTAGTCAGGGGCTTGTTCTTAGTTAAACTAATAGCTGAAGGACTAATTGTGCCAGACGAATCTTTACTTTGCTTTTTAAGTACTTTATATGATCAGGAGCTTGTTATTTAACAAATACCTGACAACTCAACTGTTAGCTACACAACATAAAGAGTCTACGGATAGAATTGAAGTCATTTTCTTATTAATGTTTCATTTATAAAGTACTTAGCCACCATCTTATTGCCTCAAGTATCTCAGATTTCCTTCAAAATTTTTCACATTTGTTACTAACAAAGACCTGGTTTTGTGTTGTTAGCAATTTCTTTTTTCTTGGAATTTGCTCAGATAATTAGCAGGTGGGCATTGCTTCTGTCCTTCTGGTTGTACGTCATATTTGTACTCACCAGAGATTACGAAACTACAGACTGATAGTGGCTGCAACTGTGTTTTGTTTGCATGGCTTCAGAAAATGTTTGAACTAGTTGTCAATGATAAAAACTGAGAGCTCTTACCAGAAAGCCAGGTTCCCCACAACACAGGTCTTATCTGATTGGAGCAGAGAGGCCTTCACCCCACACAAGATGCTGTGTGTGGTGGCACAGCATCCCACCTCCAGGGGTCCTGGCCGATGCTATGCCCATGGTCTTCATTTGCATTGCCTGACTCCTACCAGCATTTAAGTTTATGACTCAAGTAATAATTTATGATTAAATAAATAAAAATTATAATTATTATTATTTTTGAGACAGAGTCTCTCTTTATTACCCTCAGTACAATGCTGTGGCATCACATAGCTCACAGCAACCTCTAACTTGGGCTCAAGCAATTCTCTTGCCTCAGCCTCCCTCCCAAGTAGCTGGGACTATAGGTGCCTACTGCAATGCTCGGCTATTTTTAGAGATGGGGTCTGGCTCTAGCTCAGGCTGAACCTGAACTTGTGAGGTCAGGAGAGCTCAAGCCCACCTCAGCCTCCCAAAGTGCTGGGATTAAAGGCATGAGCCATAAGCCCTCAGCCAGAATAAAAACTATTACTTAGAACTGGAACACAGGATCCTCTGAAAATCATGATGTTAAGATCATTCAACCATTGGTTATAAAAATTGTATTCATAACATAATTTTTCTTGCGGAAAATATTGTTTTGTATTTCTGGTCCAGGCTGTGTGGAGTTTGAAGCTTCATCAGGTAATCCCTGTACTATATTAGCACTATCCTGTCTATTCAGCATTCATTGAGCACCAACCAGGAAGAAATGTTTGAAATCGGGTCATTTATTTCTCTGGTGCCTCTTGTGATCCTCCTGGATTGCTCATTTATTCGATGGCTTAGGAGCATCTGTCTCTGCCGCTTTCCTGGGGGACCAGCTCTGCTCTGTTTCCTTCTCTCTCCTCCAGTGCATTGTTTATAGCACTAATATCAGAATCATCTTTTTTCTTGCTCTTTTAGCTTGAAAATGTCTCCCTTAGTAAGGAAATGTATCCCTGAAGGATGAACAGAGATGTACAGCCACTATGCTGGTAAAATATTCAAAGATAGCCAATGTAACTACTTTAATATGCATTGAGGAATTGTTTATCCATTTATTCATTCAGTCATTTATTCAGCAGATACTTATTGCACAACTAATGGTGTTTCTAGCTCCCTGGGGTGCACTGATAAACAAAAGAGGACACCCAGCCACATTCTAGTAGGGAAATAGGCCTGGGGTGAACATTGTGGTGTGATGTCAGGTAGTGGACAGATACTTCATGTGGGTGCCATCCTGGGTGGGCTGGACAGGTAAGGCCTCTCTGAAGAGTCTAAATTGAACAGAGGCCTGAATGAAGGATATTCACGTGGATATTTACTAGGAACTTTTCTGGCTATGGGAACAGCTCTTCCAAAGGCCCTGAGGAATAACGTTTGTGGTGTTTTCTGAAAGAGTGGGAGAACCAGTGTGGTTGAAATGGAGTAACTGAGGTTAAGGAGGTTTTGTAGGCCAGCAAAAGGAATTTAGGTTTTATTTCATATGAGGAAAGCTTATTTCTTCATTGTAGGGAGAGACTGTATCTAAATGCTGAGAGAGGGACAGGCTGTGGAGAGGGGCAGGACGTGGAGAGGGGCAGGCCATGGAGAGGGGTAGGCTATGGAGAATGCCTCATCACTGGCGGGTTCATCCCTAATGGAGGTGGTGCCTGACTTGACCATGACTGTGGCTGGTTGTTCTGCTTTTCCCCTGCTGGAGCCCCTCTCACTGACCACCCCTAAAACCCTCCTGCTATTGCAGGGTGCTCCCTAAAGAGTGTAGCAAAAGCATCCCATGAAGGCTGGTCATGCATTTGTGATGTGTTATATACATGAGATTCTAGGAATGGATATGTGACCTAACCAATATGAATAATGGAATGTTTTCTCAGGGATATATTCATGTTTATTAGAACTGAGAACCAGGAGTCCTGGCTTGACAGCATCCTATACAAGTTTATGTTTGGGTGGATATACATTTACTCAGGTGAATCCATCAAAACAGGTAATTTTGATGGACAAACTACAGCAGAACTTTCCTACTGACCACCTCCTTAAGTTGACTTAATTTTCATTGATGGGACATGTACCACATGTACGTACCAGTACTGTAGGCCTTGTTCTTTGTGTTGGCCATCTCTGTACCAGTTTGTTATAGCCCCTTGGGTGATCAACTTAACAGAGGTTCTACTATAATTCATGAATCAAATTCACAAATTGATACCATAATTGGCCAATATTACTCAGACTAATTAGGGTCTGTTTCAAGAATCTGGGAACATTTCAGTTGAGTACATAAATATTTAGAATTGAAATGTCTTCTTGTTGTATTTTTTTCTTGACCAATACGAGGTGTCCATTTTTGTCTCTTTTGACTTTAGTTGCTTTAAATACACTTGTATCTGAAAATAAGATTGCAACCCCTCTTTTCTTCTGAATTCTGTTTGCCTGAAAAATTGCCCTCTAACCCTTAACTCTGAGTTTTAATTCGTCTTTTGATGTGATGTGTGTTTCCTGCAGACAGCAAATGGATAGTGTTTATTAATCTAATCAGCCAATCTATGCCTCTTGAGTGGGAAAATTAAGCCATTAACATTTATTGAGATAATTGATAAGCATGGTAGCGTTATAGTCATCTTATTTTGTGAAAGTCCATTGCTTAGTTTTAACTTTTCCATCATTGTGGAAGCTAAGTTCTGTCCTTTAATTTCTGAGTGCTTACTTTGATAGTGGTGCATTGTGATGGTCAGTGTGTAGAACAGGTTGAAGTATTACTTGTAGAACTGGTTGTGCTGTGGCAAATTTCCTCAATGTTTGCATATCAGCAAAAGATCTGATTTCTCTATCAATTTTAAAGCTTAGTTTAGCAGGATAGAGAATTCTGGGCTGGAAATTGTTCTGTTTAAGTAGATTAAAGGTAGATGACCATTGTCTTCTGGCTTGAAAAGTTTCATTAGAGAAGTCTGCAGTCACCCTGATGGATTTGCCCCTGTAGATTAATTGGTGCTTACTCTTGGCAGCTTGCAAAATCTTTTCTTTTGCCTTGACTTTGGACAAGTTCATCACAATGTGTCTTAGAGAAGCTCTGTTAGAGTTGAGGCAACCTGGGGTCCAATATCCCTCTGAAACGAGTGTGTCAGAATCTTTGGTGATATTTGGAAATATTTCATTTATAATATTCTCTAATATGGCTTCCATTCCCCTGGGACATTCTTCTTTACCTTCTGGGATACCTATAACTCATATGTTTAAACTCTTCATAAAGTCCCATAATTCTGTCAGTGAACTTTCTTTCTCTTTGTTTTCTGCCTCTTTATCTGAGTTATCTCAAGAGCTTTAGTCTCTACTTCTGGGATTCTTTCTTCTGCATGGTCTGATCCATTTTGATACTTTCTGTTGCATCTTTAAGTTCTGTAATTGACTGCTTCAATTCCTTCAGCTCTGCTGTATCATTTCTATATTCTTCATATCATTCATTTCTTATTTGATTCTGTTCCTGGATTTCCTTTTGGTTATTTTCCACATTCTCAGCAATTTCCTTCATTGTTTTTTTGGTTATTTTCCACTTTCTCAGCAATTTCCTTCATTGTTTTCATCTATATTTTAAATTCCCCTTCTGTCATTTCTAACATTTCTTTATAGGTGGAATCCTCTGCAGTAGCTACCTTATGGTGCCTTGGGAGGTGGGGTGGTTGCTCTGGACTTGTTTTTCATGTTGCCAGGGTTTTCTGCTGATTCTTCTTCATGAGTGTTTCCTTTTATCTGTTTCCTTGCACTAATTTTCCTTTCACTTCCTCTTGCTCTTTAAGTTACCATGCCTCTGGCCTAAGGTTCCAATGAGTCCTTTTGGTTCAGGACTAAAAGGATGAGAAGACTGAAGAGGAAGAAGGGAAAAAAGGTTTAAAAAAAAGAAAAGAGAGAAAGAAAAAAAGAGAAAGGAGACGGGGTGAGTAAAAGGGAATATTGATAAAAATAAGAGAGGCACATGGAGAGGGAGACAGGAATAATGAAGATGTACAGTGGGGTATTTTGACCCACACCTTAAAAACCCCCAACCTCTGGGGGTGCTGGGTTGGGTGGTTGCCTTCTGGTCAGCAGCTCTTTGCCAGCCTGAGCAGACACAGTACCCCACCTTCACCAAGTAGAGAGGAAAGACACATATACTATAAACCAAACCAAACCAAACAAACAGAAAACCTTACAGGATGAAATTGGGGGGAAAACCATATAATAGGGGCAGAAACACTAGCAAAAATGAAGTTCTTATTGTTAAGAAGGTAATAATGGAAAATTATATTTGAACTAGAAAAAATAAAGAAAGAAATAAAAAGAAAAATCTAGGGGGAAAATGTTAAAATTAAAAAAAAAACAACCCCAAACCCAAACAAAGCAGTATATATATCTTGCTGAATGTTGTCTGGGCAATATGTGATCTTCTGGTTTATGAGATGCTAATAACAATGTTGATACAGTTGTAAGAGATGGAGACTGGAGGCCTCTGCAAACTTCTTTGCCCTCAACCCCACAGGGTTGAGAGCTTGAATTTCTCCTCAGCCCTCAGTTAACTTTAAGCTGTTAACCTTGGCTCAGCAGAAGCTTTCCCAGGAAAGCACTTGTCTCTGGGATCTCTCCTGAAAAGAGATCTGCCCACTTATCCCGTATGTCTAAACTGGCCTCAATTTATGCCTGTAAGGGCTGAGGCTGCAAGGCAGCCCTCCTACTGCCAAACGCTGAAAGCTCTGCTCTTCCCTGGTATCTCAGTCCCAGCCTTTGGCACTGATCACAGTCACTGGATCACTTGTCCAAGGTCTTCTAGCTGGAGCTTCGCTCTGCGACCGTGAGGGCAGAGCCTTCAGGGGCAGTTCTCCCACAATGGCTGCATGTGGGACCACAGCTGAATAATGTTAGCTCCATTCTGGCACAGCGGCTCAGTCGCAAACCCTGGACAATGTTTAAAGTCACCTGCACTCTTGACCAAGTTCTTCCAATGTAATTCAACCAAGTGCCCAAGTCCAAAAAAAAAACAAAACAACACACTGGGAGGGGCTTACCTGTCTGCAATCTTGCTGCTGTTATAGTTATAGCTGTGTAACCTGAGACTGATTGCAACCACTTACCAGTTCTTCACTGCTTTTGTCCTCCTCCTGGGTTCCAGAAGTCTCTTGCTGTCTCCCTGCATACCCAAAGTGATGTTTCTGGGCAGACCCCCCACAAGCCAGAGATGCCTGGAGTCTTCTCTCCCCAATCTCACCACACCCGGTTGCAAAAAAGCTGTTACTCGGCCACCATCTTGCTCCTCTCTCCGTAGAGAGGGTTTTGTACCACTGAGTTCTAAGGAAAGCTCACTGATAAGTGTTCTCCTTGTCAGAAATTCATTTTTATCATAAGTTAGAAATATCATGATAGTATTGATTAGTTCCTGTTTTTGCTTTGGCATGTTTTTAACTTGAAGTAATACTGTGGCATAACTTGGGACATTTCTTCTCTTTCTTCTCTGTCCCTTGCTCTTAGTACTCAGGTATCCTGACTTTCTTGTCTGCAGTCTCAGCTTTTGAACTTGCTGTAGCTTGAACACTCTTTTCCAACATATATGTATTCCTCCGTTCTCACTTCCTAAAAGTTTCTGCTCAAAGATTGGTATATTATTGAAGCCTTTCCTGACATCTTTTGTTAAGAAGATGCCCCACCGGACTCAACCCAAAGCCGGACACTGATATACTCTATTCTGCATTATTATTTTTTTTATATATAGCATGTATCAGCTTGGCATAATGTTTATTTACTTTGTTAGTTACTTTGGAGCAAAGTCTTTGTTTTGGTCATTGTAGTATCCCCAGTATCACTAGATAATTACTGTGTTCCTGAAACAGCGGCACATACAGAAGTTACTCAATGTATTAAAAAATGAACTGTGATGATTAGTAGCTAGTGAAGTCAAGTTTGAGTTCTGGTTGGTAATATATTTTCACCAACTGAGCTATTTTCCGCAGACATATTAAAAGCCCGAAGTGAGTAATTTTTCTAGCCAAGTTATTTGTGCAGGCCAGTTTTCTTTGGATATTGGGTTGCTTCTCCTTAGGAAAGAGGAATTTGCCAATGTTAGTCCTGAGTGACAGACTACACTTGCATGGGTCTCCGAGCCCTGGCTCCTCAAGGTATGATCTGCGGACCAACTGCATTGACATCATCTGGGAACTTGTAGAAATGCAGGATTTCAGGCCCCACCCAGCATACCTGATAAGAATCTGCATTTTAATGCACATGGTATGTGTGCATGAAGTTTGGGAAGGACAGCTTGGAAATCATATAATTTTGACCTAGAAGTCAAAAGAGATCTTTTGAACTTGGTCACTTAACTAGATCTTGGGAATTATCATTAGTAAAAGGACCATTTTAATTACTTTATATTCCTTTATTTATTTATTTTTTAATTTGAAAGTGGATATGGATTTTGAGTTGGTCACTTAATCTCTTTCTCCTAGTTCTTTTTCTCCATGAGGAGGCAGTTGGGGTGTGTGTGTATGAGTGTTTGGGTTGGGCCAGCGCAGATCTGTGGATATCTTCAGTCTCACGTTCCCCTCTCTATTTTCTAGATATGTTAGAAAGCTAAAGAGCCCCAGATGGAGAACTTGACCTCAGGAAAATAGTGACTACATTCTGTTTGAAGAGAGTAGTCCACTGCCCTCTCCTCCTGAAAGAATCCCAACTGATGTGTTAGTTGGACTGGGGGAAAGAAGTTATTGGAGCTCTTACTCTGTGCCAGCCACTGTGATGTGTGCATTCCACTGTAAACTTATCTGCCAATAACTTGGTAAGATGAAAGTGATGTTATTGTTGTGCCCACTTAGAGTCATGGAAGCTACAGCTGGAAAGGAATCAGTCATTGGCCAAGTTCACATAGTTATGAGGTGGAGAAGTGGGGATTCCAACTCAGGGGTCCGGCCTCAGGGCCCCAGTGCAGCACTGTTTCTAAGGGAGGGTCTGGCACATTTACTAATACCTCTTAGGGAGAGATGTGGATAAAATGTTGATAGAAGGCAATTGTAGGCACTTCAGGAGAACTCATTTGAAAGGCAAAAGTATACAATACTGAATTTTGAATGGAGTGATCAAGCTTTATTTATTCCTTTTAGGGCTCATATTTTCACCTTTTGTTATGCAAAGCTGCCAATGTGATTTTCCAATGCAAAAACTGTCCAGAATGATTAACAAGTTGTACTTATTATTCACCGTAACTGCACTAACAAGTAGAATAACTTGAGATTGTTAAAATTGCTCCCACACTACCTCCAGGCAATGATTAGCATGCATGCAGAGAATGCAGCACCAAGCGTGACTCCAGAGGCTTGATGAGGGAAGGGGAGGAGAGGAGAAGGAACCGACAGTGTGTGTTTAGCACCTTTTGTATGCTAGGCCTGCACCTGGTGTACCTTGTCTTATTTAATCTCCACAACACATGAATGAGGTAGTATCATTTCCTCCATTTTTTAAGAGGAAAACCAAGGTTTGGAGCTGGTAAAGACTACTAGCCTGTGGAGGCAGGATTCCCACCAGGTTTATCTGCTCAAAAGAAGCCACACTCTGTAAAATAATTTAAGGAGCTTTGTTTATTCTGAGCCAAATTTGAGGACCATGACCTAGAGCCACACCTAAGAAACCATGAGCACGTGAACTCTCAGTGCTGGGGTGACAGTTTGATTTTATACATTTCAGGGAGACAGGAATTAGAGGTAAGGTCATAAATCAATATGTGGAAAACACACTGGATTGGCCCCCAAAAGATGGACATCTGGAAGAGGGGGGCTTCCAGGACATAGGTGAGTTTAAAGATTCTTTAGCTGACAATTGGATGAAAGAGTTAGTCTCTGTCTAAAAGACCAGGAATAAGTGAAAAGGAATGCTTAAGATAAAGGGTCTGTTAATTAGAGACAAAGTACTGGACCGCCTCAAGTGGTTTGTTATGTACATTGAGGACCTGCAGGTTAGGCCTGTTAGTGAGTCACAAAGGGTCTCTAAGAAGGGGAGGGGGCATGAGGAGGCAGGTCTGATCTCCTTTCTTATGGGATCCTCTTGGCCAGAAGGGTTCCAGTCAGTCAGCAACTTAGGGGAACCTTAAGATTTTGTTTTAGTTCACAAAGCTCATCCTTTCCCCAATGCAGCACTTTGAAGAAAATAGATAAATGCTGTGAACTAAAAATCTTAAGGCTCCCCCTAAGCTGCTGATGACTGGAACCCAGGGGTCCCTAAGCTGAGTGGCTAGCCATGAGAAAGGAGACCAGACCTGCCTCATCGTGCCTTTCTCCTTATTAGAGACCCTTTGTGACTTACTAACAGGCCTAAGGCTATGCAAGACCTACCTATGGGTCCTCAATATGCATAACAAACCACCTGAGTCAGTCCAGTCCTTCCTCTCTAATTAACAGATCCTTTATCTTAAACATTCCTTTCCTCTGATTCCTGGTCTTTCGGCAGAGCCTAACTCTTTCAGCCACTTGTCAGCTAAAGAATCTTTAAACCCACCTGTGACCTATAAGCTCCCTCTACTGCTAGATGTCCCACCTTTTTGGGCCAAACTTAAGTATGTTTTCTACATATTGATTTCTGATCTCACCTGTAATTCCTGTCTCCCTGAAATGTATAAGAGGAAGTCCACTTGCTCAAGGCTTCTCGGGTGTGTCTCTGGGTCATGGTCTTTAAATTTGGTTTGGAATAAACCTTCAACTATTTTACTGAGTATACCTTCTTTTCTGTTGACAAAGCAAATGGAGATATTTAAAAATCTTAGAAAAATAAATTTTAGGTCAACATGTTTATTTTAAAATAGACATTTCTGCATCCCAGTTAAAAGGATGTTGTTTTCATTGCTGCCTAGGTCTGATAAGTTGACCATGATAAGAGAAGTAAATTTAAAAAAAAATAGGCAACTGGTTTCCAAACATATCACTGGTTGTCTAAAAATCCATGCATAGTGAAGAATTGGTCTGTCTGTAACCGGAGACGTATTTTGTTCCATGTTGGCCCTGGGAAATTATCTACTTGTTCCCTTTATTTGAAGGAGGGAGTGGCTTTACTTGGAGGTATAAACGTGTGGATATGCACCCAGCTCCATCCTTAGCATCGCGCTCCATGGCTGGTGTGTGTTGACCTGTGCAGGGAACATACCAGGCAGGCTATCTACCCAGGTCCTCATTCTAGCGATGTGTTCTATTGGATGCACTTGCCCTAATGATGGTGAATTCTTGAAATTAAAAAACCCATGCTGATTTTACCTGTCCTTGTTCTCATTTCCTTCCAAGACAAAAGAGACTTTGATCCAAACCGCCCAGCCATCCCCATGAGGCAGAGCTTCTTACCCTATTTCCAGGCTTGTTAAAAGTCTGCAAAGAAGAGGAGAATCTTTTTTCACTTAAAAATGCATCCCCTTTTTCACATTCCAAAAGGAAGGCAGCTGGGGCTCTCTGTCACCTCAGAAGCCCCAGGCTTTCTGCATTTTGCAAAGTGGCTTTTATAGCTTTTGAGGAAGTAGCAGCCCCAGAAAATGCTGGGGAATCAGCATATCAAATGTCTGCTATCCCAGTTCAAGTGATTTCACCCCTTTCTAATTAAGGACTTCCTGGAAGTCCTCAAAACAACTCATTCTCATGCTGCTGCTTCTTGTGGCCTTTCTTGTGTAGGGATCTCACATTCTAGGAATCTGGGGCATCATTTTTGAATGTGGAGTTATCAAAGCTTACAGAATGATCATTTTAATTTGAATAACCCTGGCAGCATTGGTACAGAATGAAAAGGGAGACCAATCATGTCTCCTGTGCCTTTCCCCCTAGTCTGGGTTTCTTAAAATCCGCCCAGTTATTCTGTACCAACAGTATTTTTTTTAGCTTCCTGAGGCAGCCAGCAAAACTCTGATGTAAAAGGATTTGTCATTTCGATTCTAGTCGAAATGAAGCATTTTGTACAGTACATGAAAAAATATAGAAGTCTTTTCAGTGGATGAACAGCCTATTATCCATAGCAAAACTACTGTGTTTTATGTCTGTCTGAGAATTACTGATTACAGCAGCAGCCCAGGCAGGAAGCAGCCAAGCTGTTGCTGAATTGCTGTGGCCTGGAAATAGATGGGACCTTTATTTTTATTTTAAGCACTTTCAATTGGTGCCATGATCTCCATTTTCTAAAGTACAAATGAGCTCTTGGGTTAGAAATCCTCAGGGTAAAAGGCAGCTACGTCAAGGCAGGAGACATGCTGTGACTGCTGGTTCATTTTGGAGTTGGAGGGGAGTGATGGATAGAACAGCTTCATCCCACCAGCGACCACGCCTGCCTCTTTGAAGTCTGTTTACCTCTGTAGGACAATCCATCAACATTTCCCAGCTGCATCTGTGATGACCAATTCGAAAGGAAAATCGGTACCATTTATGACTAATGTGTCTTGATTTGGGCAAGAAAATAACATTGTCTTTCCTGGGGACTTAGCACTGTTTTAGTATATTCAGACTTCACAACCACCAGGGTTGGAGCTGCCTTTTTGGCTTCCTGGGGATAAAAACCCTAACTTCGGGTGGCCCTGTGGCTCAAAGGGGTAGGGCGCTGGCCCCATATGCTGGAGGTGGTGGGTTCAAGCCCAGCCCCGGCCAAAAACTGCAAAATAAAAATTAAAAAAAAATAAAAAATAAACCCCTAACTTCAGGACAGGAAGGTAGGAAAAAGTGTGATCCCAGAGAGGTTTGTTTGATGCTCTGAGAACTTTGTAGTAACCATGCTCACGCAGAGCAGTTTCAGTTCTGCTCAGGGCTGCTTCTTGCCCTGTGACCTCTGGGGTTGCACAGAGGGCTCTTGGACTGGGGAGGGGGCGGGGCGCGGTTGAATATCTGCTGGTATCTTCGTAACATTCTCGACCATTTTTGAACAAAGGGATCATCCATGTTTATTTGTACAAAGCTCCACAAATTATGTGGCTAGTCCTGCTTGTAATTTAGAATTAAGGGCCGGGTGAAGTGGAGACTCTGACCAAGCCTTTCACTCTCTGGTTTATTGCCGTCTGAGACCACTGTCCTTTCCTGCACTTGTCCTGTTTCGCTCAACTTTGTTTCTTCTGCTTGGAAAGGAAATTTGCATTAGGGACATGTAAGTACCAGTCTGAGCTGAGTCCATTCTTCATTTACTGGCTATGTGACCTTGTGTAAGTGACTTTATTCCTCTAAGGTTTAGTTTAATTACTAATAGAATGGGAGTGAGAATAGCATCTAACTTGTAAGGCACTTGTGAGGACTACATTAAACAATGTGTATATGTGTACACTATGATCATAGTACCTGGCAATGGTAAGCGCATAGTAAGAGCTATAAATTTTATCTTTTACTAATTTTCTCCAATATATGTATGATGAACATTTTGAAACATACAGAAAAGTTAAAGGATTTTATAGTGAACACCCATATCCATGTCCTAGACCCTCCCCTCCCTCTAACATTTTATTATGCTTGCTTCATTGTGTATCTGTCCCGTTGCCTACCTCTCTGCCCACCCACCACGCCATCCTAGTTTATTGATGCATTTCAAAGTGAATTGCAGACATGCATACCCTTCCTGTAAATATTTCAGTATTCAATCATGCATTCGAGTTCAATATTTGTTTGCAGTTTTTCTTTTGAGGTAATTTACATACAGTGAAATCCCTAAGTCTTGAGTATTCATTGAGTTTTGACAAAAATTTGTACTTATTTAACCCAAATTCCTGTTACCTTATTGCATTAGCTTGGGCTGCCATAAGCAAGTACCGCGGATGGGTGGCTTACCGCCAATGGGAGTTTGTTTCTCACATTGTGGAGGCTGGAAATGTGTAGTCAGGGCCACAGCACGGTCGGGCTCTGGTGAGGGCTCGCTTCCTGGTCTCAGACTGCAGCTTTTTGTGCCCGCACCTGACAGAAAGAGGGGGAGCTGGTTGCTTTTCTTTTGATAAGGGCACTAGTCTCGTGCACAAATCTTCCATCCCCCTAGACGAATGATCTCCCAAATTACTACCTCCAAGTACCATCTGTTAGTAAAATCAATGGAAAATAATTTTTTTTTAAGAAAGAGACTTTATTCCAAGGAGCAGTTTACAAAGCAGGGAGATGCAGCCTTTTGTACAAAACAAAGGTGTTTCTCTGCTAGAACAAAGAGAGAGGCTGGGGTTGTCCTTCATAAAAAAGTTCCCATGGGGGTTCCCACTTTGGTCCACGATGCAAATGAAGGATGCTAGCTTGTTTAGTTGTGATTGGTTGATGTTAAAATTGACTGCAGGTTGCAGGCTGTTAGTCCAGGTGGCAAGATGGGACTTCCCAGCAGCTGTTAATTCTGGTGGTAAAAACGAGCATGTAGCTGTTAGAATCCCACAGTCACGTGAGCCTGCGGCTTTCCGGGGAATGCAGAGCGCACATGTGCTCTCCAGTCAGCAAATGACTACTTGGCTCCATTTGAGTTCAGGCCCAGTTAGCCACTCAGCATCGATCTTGGAGAACTGGTTCTTTTGGTGTTCACCCATCACATTGGGGGTGAGATTTCAGTATATGAATTCTACTGGGGGCAGGGAAGATGTCACAAACATTTGGGTCATAACAGTTACAGAACTGTACCCTCACCCCAGATTCCCTCCTGTTCCTTCCTGGTCAGTCCCCATCCCCACTTCCATCCCAATCCATCCCCAGAGGCAACCACTGCTCTGTTTTTTTCTTTTAAAACTCAGATTAGTTTCGCCTGCTCCATAACTTCATATAAATGTTGTCCCACAGTATATGCTCCTGTGTGAGGCTTCCTTTACTCAGCTTGTTCTTGAAGTTTATCCTCATTAATATATGCAGTAGTTCATTTGTTTTTATTGCTGAAAACTATTTCATGTAAAACTATGCCACAGCATGTTTTAACATTCTCCTTTAACAAAGTACCTGGGCTGCTTTCCAGTTTTGGCTATTATGAATAAAGCTGCTGTGAACATTCCTGTAGAATTCTTTTTGTGCAATTCCTGGATCAGAGAGTAGGCATGCATTTAGTTTTATAAGAAAAGGCTATAAATTGTCCCAGAGGGGCTGTCCCCAGTGGTGTGTTGGTAAATGCTCCCCAGCAAAGAAGAAGACTCAGAAGGAGGGTGAGGAGGAAAAGGAGGAGGATGGCAGAAGTGATGATCCACCAGCACCAGCACCGAGCGCTAAGTTGCCAATTCCATGGTGTAAATACTCCTACTATGGCCAATTTCAAGTACTGATCTGAAGTCATTGAGGTCCAGAATAGAAACAGATGTGCACAGTTTGCTTTGTGAGCTGGAGTGTCCTGCACACCACTGATTGTACGATGGTAGTGTGTTCCCACGAATAATATGTCAGAGTTTCAGTGGCACTGCATTCTTGCCAACATTTGGTATTGCCAGTCCTTTCAGCTTTAGCCATCTTGGTAGATACTAATCGTATCTATCTCAGTGGGGCTTTTAATGAGCATATCTATAAGTGGCTATTAATGTTGGATACTTCTTCATGTGCTTACTGGCCATTCTTATCTCTTCTTTAGTGGAAGGATCTGTTGAAATCTCGTCCATTTTTTCCTGGGAAGATTTGTCTACAAAACATTTGTCTACCTCCCAGTGTTGAGGAGATCTTCCTACCTTTTCATCTTATTAACTTTTATTAATGTGAAATACATTTCAAATTAATATTTGTGTTTGGTGTGAAGGAGAGGTTAAAGTTCATTTGTTGGCATATGGATAGCCAGTTGTTATAGCAGCATTTATTGTGACTTTTCTTTTCCCATTAGATTGTTTTTGTCAAAAATTAAAGTCATAGTTCTATTTCTTATCTCTCTACTCTGTTGCATTGATATGTTTGTTCATTATTGTACTAGTAACACATTGTATTTCTTACTATAGCTTAATAGTTAGTTTTGAAGTCAAGTAGTCTAAGTCCTCCAACTTTGTGTTTTGACAAAAATGATTTGGATATTCTAGATTCCTTGCTTGAATTTTTTCATATTTTTCACTAATTTTGGTCTAAAAATACAGCAAATAATTTTTTCCAATAACTTGTCTGTTTTTGGAAGTTAAAATTTCCTTTTAATCAGTTAGCATATTATGAATATTTTATAAATACTAAAGACCCAATAAAAAGTTTTTTCAACATTTGTGGCAAAACCTGGTTATTATTATTTTAACTAATAAATTACATATGGTTATTTGGTAGGCAGGAATCAGGTATTCTGCCATTGGGGACAGTGAATTCCAGTAGACCAGGCTGCCTGAGGAAAATGGTGTCAGGTCTCAGTACAGGAAGGATGCTTAATTTTCTAGTGGTCTGCCTTTAGGTGGGAGTCTCACAGTATTTCTGAAGAATAAACTTCTGCCAGTATCCCCCTTTAGGAGACATTGAACTGCTGGCACCTTGGATCTTAGACTTTCCAGCCTCTGGAACTATGAGAAATAAATTTCTGTTGTTTATAAATAAATAGGAAAGAATGCTAATAGATATTCCAAACAACATTCCCACTCTGAGCATGCTGTTCAGACTCCATGTTGGAATCCCTTCTAAAGAGTGTTAGAGCTTAAGGGAGTCAACTAATCACATCCCTCTGCCTTTTAAATTCTGATCCGCTTGAGAAGTACACATAGATGGGAATCAAAGAGCAGCTCTAATCCTGGCAAAGTTGATTCAGAATCTTGTGTTCAAAGTAGGCTTCCTGTTTCTTATCTCTTGGATTGAGCCCACCCTCCCAGATGTAGACTCTATAGGTGGATAATCACGGGTGCCCCGGACTCCTACAATCAGGACCTGTCCTGAGGAGCATTCTTACAAAGAGGGGTAGAATCGATGTGGTCTGTGTGCAAAAAAGGAGAAAGCCTTACAGAACCTTGGTTAAACATGATTGGGAGTCTTTACTCTTTCCATGGAAGGAAATATAAGGATAAGAAGAGAAAGCAGAGCAGAAGGTTGTCCCTTAGAAAAGGAGAGGTGGGCCCGAGGTAGGAATGTTGGAAGGAGAATCTCTGCTTGTCCCTTTCAGTCCTGGGGAGCCCACTCTGGAGCCAGGACAGTCTACTTATTTTTAAATATCCATTCTTGTAATGAAAAAGTCTTCCTTGTTATGAGTTGAAGCTGCCTCTTTCATATTCTATTTTTGGTCTTAGTTCTGTTTTCCTGACACCCAGGGCTACATCTATAAATTGTCCTGGCAGACTTGAAGTCCTGGAGCATGTTGTTACATCTTTAGTCTCAGGCCTACATTCAGCAGTTTTTAACTTTCTCAGGTTCTGAAATGTACACCTTATATTTCAACTAGCACCCATTACCCTATTCTCTCTTTCTGTTAACAGCCTTCCCATTTTTTCCCCCATAGATGTATTTTATTTTTTTATTTTTTATTTTTTTTATTAAATCATAGCAGTATACATTAATACTATCATGGGGTACAGTGTACTGTTTCTATCTATAATTTGAAATACTTTCATCCAACTGGTTAACATAGTCTTCATGTCTTTTTCTTAGTTATTGTGTTAAGACATTTATAGTCTAGAATTAGAGAGATTCACATGTACCCTTATAGGATGAACCATAGGCGTGATCCCACCAATCACCCTCCCTCCACCCACCCTCACCTCTCCCCTCCCCTGCCTCTCCCCTCTCCCCATATTCTTGGGCTAAAATTGGGTTATAGATTTCCTATGAAAGCTATGAATTAGTTTCATGGTAGGGCTGAGTACATTGGATATTTTTTTCTTCCATTCTTGAGATACTTTGCTAAGAAGAATATTTTCCTGCTAACATTTGAATGTTTGTGTCCCCTCCAAAATTTATGTTGAGATTTAATCCCCAATGCAACAGTATTAGGAAGTGGGGTCTTTAGGAGATAATCAGGCCATGAGGGCTCCACCCTCCTGAATGAGATTAGCCCCATAGAAAAGGGCTGGAGAGAACTGGGTAGACCCCTTTTCTTGCTTTTATATCTCCTCTGTCCTGTGAGGATGTAATAGTAATGTTCCAGGTGCCATCTTGGTAGCAGGGACCCCTCATGAGACATTGAACCTGCTGGCACCTTGGAACTTAGACTTTCCAGCCTCCATAACTATGAGAAATAAGTTTCTGTTGTTTATAAATTACCTGTCTCATGTATTTTGTTACAGTAACACAAACAGGCTAAGGCATGTGGGATAGAGCATCCCCTCCCTCCCCACTTTTGCCCCTGGCTCCAGGTGTAGGTTCTTAATCCCATGGCCTGTCAGTGGATTGGAAATCACCACGTCAGGAAACTTTGACTTCCAGGGAAATACTTTGCATGCTTAGAATATTTATCTTTTAGTATAATGCAACATCAAAACACTATGGGTACTTCAAGTATTTTATTGATGCCAAGTTTAGTATCCAGTCAATTTTCAGGAAGAATTAGACACTACCCAAATTATTTCTTCAGTTCCGTCAGTGGTGTGACCTCTAGAATGGCTGGAGAGAAATTTCTTGGCAGTTGATACCCGGGTCCTCTGTCCCTGGGTTGCATACATATTGTTGTGCATAGGCAGGCAAGATTCTTTCTGCTTGATGTAATTGCCTGGGTGAAGCTGAACTATACTACTGAATAAAATAAAATGAAGTAATCTATACTTCTCTTTGGATTCCTACAAATTACAATGAATGATGAAGTTGTTATTTTGTACTCCTTATTTTCCATAATTAAGAATGAAATTTATTTAGTGAACTCTACTGGCTACTTAGCATTTCTGCATTACCCAAGGTAATTGTTACTCAGAGGCAGTTCTTTATTGCCAACATTTAAAGGTTTATTTTTCTTTTGTTGTGGCTTCTTGGCTTTGCTCCTGGAAGGGCTAACAAATTAATAGGAATCAGGTACTAAAGGCATTTGCAATTAAAGCAAAGTGGTAATAAAGGTCACCTGTTCCAAGACAGCTGCTTTTTTCTTTTTACAAAACCTGCTTCAGTGAGTGAACATTATACACAGATTGTTCTCTGTGCTGCAGCGCCTTTTTCATAATCGGGTTTAAATATTTTTCTGGTAATTCAAAACAAGTAATAATTGCAAGTGGTAATCTTTAGCTTTACTGTATTTTGAACTAGATCTCTCTGACATCAACAGAGAGACAGAAATAATTACACCCATTTTAGTTCTCTTGTCATTCATTTGATTCAACGAGTATTTACTGAGCACCTCTTATGCCTTTGAAGCCCGGATGTAGAGATGCGAGACTGTGAACTCTCCCCGGAGGAGTCACTGTCTAGCGAAGAGATAGAGGTAATTGCTAAGCAGCGTTGATTAGTCAACAACAGAGCAATGTTTGAAGTACGGGGAAGCTGTGATTAATTCCATCTTGAAAGGTAAGAATCCATAGCCTTTTGGAATGTGATGTTTTAAGGGATGAGTAGAAGTTTTTCCTGTAATCAAGTGGGAGACCGGCTTGTCAGGCAGAGGGAGCAGCCTAAGCAAAGCAAGGCAGTGTCAAACAATCTTTCTCACTGGGGGACTACCAGCAGTTTGGGTTTCTGGAACTTAAGGTATGAGGTGGGAGATTGGAAGTTTAGGCTGGAGAATTGTTATGAAAAAACCTGAGTTCTGCCTAAGTTACATTAAAGCAGGGAGGTGGCATGATTAACATCCTTATTCTGGAAGAAATCTGTGAGTAGATATTCCTTGGCTTTTTTTTTTTTTTCTTTTTGAGACAAAATCTTGGTATGTTGTCCAGGCTGCTCTCAAACTCCTGAGCTCAAGTGATCCTCCCTCCTCAGCCTTCCAAGTAGCTGGGATTACAATGGAACATATCACCAGCAGATAACTATTTATAAATTTGGTCTAAGAAAGCATAAATAATTGAAATTCTTAGATGAAAATTTTTTGGCATAGTAAGTAAAAAATAGGTATCAGCCTGGGTCCCATTCCACTGTCACTAAAACTGTGTGACTTTGGGAAAGTCACTGGACTTCTCCTGGCCTTGATTTTGTTCTGTTTCCTTGTCTGATCAAAGAGGTCATAGAACAAATTCTCTGAAGTCCCCTATAATGCTAATATTTTATGGATATTACCCAGTGGATTCAATTTCCTTCCTCGCCATATCTTTTAAGAGGGATTAAGTGGCAGATAGGATTTTCTCCTGCCCTATACTATAAATAAAGGACAGGACATGCTATATTCCCTAAGAACAGGGCAGTTTACTCTGGTTAATAGGGACCTTTATGGGCCCTCCTCTGACACTATCTGTATTTTGACACCTCTGAAATTTCATATCGTGGGTTCCAACAGAAAGTTGAAAGTTTAAATATTAAAGAACACTGAAGGTAGGAATCATATTTTATGTATCTTTATATCTCTGCTATCCTTAGTAGATTTTCTTTTTAAAGAAGTAACTGGCAGGAATCCTTCTGGGCCCTTTTAATTGGCTTCCTCCATGCTTATCACATTTTCCATGCAGCTACTCTTCTATTTTCTTAGTGTGAGGAATCCTTTTTCATTTATATTAAGGGTGATAGACCCAACAGTAAAGGCAGTGAAATATTAATAACCGTTCTGAGTTACTGGAATAGTTGAAGAGGAGGCTTTTTCTTGTAATTATCTTTGTACAAAGTCAGAATAATATGGTGTTACAATAGTTGTTCCTGAGTACAGAGTTAGCCATAGCAATTAGCTCAAAGAGTGAAATACTTGGAAATTTTTTATCCTGTGCAGGAGACACTGTGCCGGGATTCTGCCCCAGGGACAAGGTCCTTCAAGACCTGTGGAAATGGCGGTGATAGATTGGGAAAAATGAAAGTAAAAGTGGTGAGAGATAAAGGGACAGAACACACAGAATAGAGTTTTAGAGAGGGCACGGGGGTCTACCACTGGCTTGTGGGGCTTCAGTGAGTGGCCCGGAATGCACGTTCCACCCAGGTTTTATTAAAGGCTATTTTCTTATTTAGCTGAGGGGGTAAGCTGAGGAAGGGAGTAAAAATGTCAGCAGTTTCTCTGAGTAAGGATATTAGTCCTTTTTCTATCTATAATCATTAACTTTAAGTGTCTGGGCAGCCTTGACAAATCCAGAACCTGAGCCTTGTATGGGGGCAGCCTCCTGTCTGTGGTCACGCACATGGATCCCTTGGGGGAGGTTGGACCCCTCTAGTTTCTCTGTGGAAACAGATGTGGGGGTGTCATTTCTCCTCTGAAGAATCAGTGGAAAAGAGGAATTTTCCCCTTATCTCCACCTAGAGGCATTTCCCTCCAGGGTTAGGGTGCAGGCCCTCCTGTCCATATCTCAGGGCTTGAGCTCTTCCCTTGATCTCTGCCCTGGCCATTATACAAATCCCCACAAGTGGGATTTGCTTCTGGAAGGTTGTTGACTGTTGACTGGGCAGGGGTCGTCAACCTGGTTAATGGTCCTTCCCAGGCCTTGCACACAGCTTCTGCTACGCCATTGTTCCTCAGAGTGCTTACAGACCCAGCAGGGGTGTTGGCAAGCTGTATCCCTTACAGCCCAGGCTCCCAGTAAAAGCAAAAACTGCCCAGACAAGTAATTCAACTGTTATTTTAAAAGTAAGCCAGCTAAATTGTTTCTATTCCGCCTTGCTCCGTTTATTTCTCTGTTTTCTTTTCTGTGGTGTTTTCTCTTGCCAAGATTGGGGTCTTCAGTCTCCATTCTCCCTATGTTGTGTGCTATAATCTGGTTCATTGGTAGGTGGATTAGGATATATTCATGGTCAGATTAGGTTTCTTGACCTTGATGATACCAGTTATGATAGAAAATACTTGATTTCTAATGCAAGTAATGTCTCTTCCTTTTGGCACTAGTGAAAAAGGGAGATGTCATACTGTATATAGGCTGGAGCTCTGGAAGCAGAAAGAGCCCTAGAAGCTTCTTATAAGCCATTTTTTAGTGGTCATAGTCATGAAAGAACTATCAGTTTTTCTGTAGCATTTACATTTATTGAGTTATGTGGCTAATTCAGTTTTCTATGGGGTAGACTTCAGTGGACTAGACCTGAAAATCATATCATTGTGAAATTCATATTCAGACCCTCACTGTTCATTTCATAAGGTTTACATAAGGCTTAAAGAAAAAAAAAAAACAACACAGCACCTCCTTTTTTATCTTCATGTAGATTTGAATGATTTGCATAACTTAAAGTCAAAATGAACACAACCTCACTCACTCTCTGCACCTTGTTCACCAGTATCTTTGAGTCTTTATCTTTTCCTCTAAATAACTTAAACTGTGCTTTTGATTACATTTACTGGTCTTTAGCTTCTAGAATAAAACACCTGGAGTTATAGGAAATTCAGTCTTCGCTTTGTCTATGAATATTCTTTTTACCTGGGACTATTTCAGTGATCAGTTGGCTAAAGAGTGGCTGGTTTATCTCACTGTTCTAGGCTGTTGGGCGTCTCTGTGCTTGCTGAAGTAGGCTGCATAGAGGCCTTGGGTATGTCAGCGAGTGATTGGCTTCCTTCATGAGGAAGAGGAATAAATGCCTTCTGTCTGAGAAAACAATTGCTGTATCTTAAAAGCACAGGGCAGTAGAGTGCAGCAGTGGAGAACATGGGGACTAGATCTGTACCACCTCGGTGTGAACCCCAGCAGCCACTTACTGGTTATACTGTAATCTCAAACTTATATTTATGTGTTAACTAAGTCAAGATGATGTTGACCATGATGAAGCTCTTTAAATCACACATCCTCAAACTACAGCCCACAGGCCACATGGGGCCCACCTAGGACATTTGTCCGGCCTGCCAGGTGTTTTTGCCACCACTGCCTGTCCTGCTTAGCAGCTGACCCATCTCGGGGCCCTCCAACAGTCTGAAGGACAGTGAACTGTTTAAAAAGTTAGAGGACCCCTGCTTTAAATCCTTTACTAGCTATTGACCAAAAGTTAAAGAGCTGTAAAGAGATAAATGCACAAAAGGCAAGGCCAGACAAATCTGTTCTCCTTATTGCTGTGTGGGGGTTTTGGTCTCAAACCCACCAGGGGCTGTAGGTCTCCTGGACAGGTGTATGTGTAATACCTTTCCCCAAACTGCAGACATCTCCTATTGCTTCCTTGGTCTTTTCCCGTCAAGTTTCACACTGTACTGTCCCATTCATCTTGGTGATCAGAGGAAGTGAGGAAGGATGAGTAAAGGAGAACACGCCTCTGACCAGCCTGAACAGAGGGACCAAGGGAGTTTCTACAGGCCTCATTTGTCCTGCACCTCACCTGGTGTTCACGTGCCTTAAAAAGAGGGAATCTAAAGACAATGAAGAAAAAGGAGAAAAAAAAGAGAGAGAGAGAATGGCTTCCTCCCTCCAGCTATCAGTGGGGCAGCAGTTAGGGAGAGGAGTACAGGAGAAAATCCAAAAAGAAGTATGAATTCCAATGATTAAGGCCAAAGGAAATGTTATGACACCAGAAGGCAGATCTTTAACACTTACCACGCCCAAACTTCACTGTTTTGGACGCAGCACTGTCCTCACCTCCACCGTGCCCATCAGATGCTCTCCTTAGGAGTGGGAGTAGGAAACGAGGGAGAGCCTTGGGCTCTTACGTGTTTATTTGCACATATTTGTATTTTCTGAGTTCTTACTTGTGTAGACATTGCTCTAGACACTGGGGACAGATATATGGAAAGTGAGGAGGTCAAACAGAAATGTTGACGGTCAACTCTGTATTTAAACAAAATACAAATTACTCTTCATCGCTCTGATATATTTAATCCACCTTAGGAGCAACTGTTGAATAGCATAAGGGTGGGTAGATTCTACACTATCACCTGTGAGATTTTAGTCTTTCACTCCCTTCCTTCTTTATATTTGTAAAGAACTTACTAATAGACTATGTTGAATTGCTGAACATTGGAAAATTATCCGAGTCTGTTTTCATTCTGAGTTAAGAAATTGTTTGGGAGACGTACCAATTTATTGTCTTGGCAGGTTGCTTAAAATGGCTCTATGGATTTCGGTCTTCTAAAAGCCAGGGTGACGAGTGCCAGGTTATTTGGCAAGATTTCTGTCCCACTGTGCAGTCAGACAGACATATGCTGACGTGTGGAATAAACCCAAACCTTTTCTTGGATTGGGGACAGCAGACCGTCTGAGAGTGTGGGTCGTGGTCTTTCATATAGAACTTTATGTTGAAGATCTGCCAGTAGATCCATGAGACAGTGAGTTTATGGCTCTCTGTTGGTTGGGAGCAGACGTGACCCATCCTGATTGAATGTGGAATTTCTGGACCACTGGTAAATAAGCTAGAGATTGCCAACCCATAGGGATGTCCCTATGCTGATATTTGGCCAAATAAGCCTGGCATCAAAGAAGGCTTTCCTGTCCAGCCCCTATGAACAAACTGGCCCAGAGTCTGATATTGTCAGTTGACAATGGTCCCAAATCCAAAGCTAACAAGCATTGTTGGGATTGTATATAAACTCTTGTTTTTACCCATCTTGCTTTTATTAATTTCAGAATTAATTTCTCTATAAATAGTTACAATGGAAAGCTATGTTTTTCTTTATGAATTTCTTTGTTACTAATTACATGTGAATTCAGCCAATCTGCTCTTCTTTCTAAGCAAAATCATCAGTTTTATCTGTAATGAGAGAATCGGTAGAGTGCTCCCTCCGTTCTCACTTAAGCTTAAGGAGTTAAACTCTGTGTTTGGGAGTCAGTCTAGGAGGTTCCACATACTTTTCCTTACGGTGTTTAGAAACTGCTTCCCAAGTGCTAGGAGGAAAGAGTCTGGTAGGAATGATTGGATATGAGAATGTAAAATTAATGGCCAGATTTATCATCTCATAACAGGTTTCTTGTCCCTTGTAGCGAACCTCTCTGTAAAGACAGAACTTGAATGGCAAAAGGTTGCTTCCTTCACTTACTGAATTAAATAAAAGCCTGATTCTTCCCTGGTGGAAAACATGGAGATTTCCCACCGAAGAGCAATATTGGCCTGGAATGCTGGGAGGGAACTGGGCGACCTTGTCACTCAGACCAAACCCACTCCAATCTTTTTGCTACTTGCTTCATGCCCTGAGTAGGTCAGTGTCCCTCTGGAGTGTCTATTTTTTTAACATTCACTCACATTTGACTTTCTCTAGGTTCTTATTTTTGTCTTATTAATGTTAGGTTTCCATAGAAGTGCCTTATATAAAGGCATGACTCCTATGTGTCTTGTTTAATTTTTTCCCCCTCCTGTTACAAATTCGTTCTCTGTAGCAGAGATCAGTGCATTTGGCCTAAATTTCAAATAATGATAGCTTTCATTTTTTTAGTACTAGCCACGTTCTAATACCTACCTTACCTCTGAATTAGTGTGATTGCCTGTTCCTGTTTCCAGGCTTAACACATTCTTGAAAATATGCACAAAAGCTGAATGCACAGAAGATGATCAGTGGACTTGACCATTTCCAGTCCAATGGGGTGGGATGGAAAGCCGGCACCAGCTAAAATACATCCTAAAATCCTAATTATGCCCTTTAGATACTCTCTTCATTTATATATTTATCTCATTTCATACACATTCTTTAATATTTTTCCTCTTTCCTATTGAACACATGATTGACAAGCTGAAGTCCTGTCAGATCCTGATTGAAAGCCTGGATTTGCCACTTTGGGGAGAGCTAAGAGCTTGTGTCTTTGTCTCTCTTTTATAACATGATTTTAATGAAATCTTCATTTCTTACCATTAATTTTAGCATATGAATTAATTGTTTTTTGTCTCATTTTACTTGAAAAGGGGGGGGGCAAAAGGAAACGAAGTATTTAAAAAATTGCACACTAAAGATACTATGACTTAGGCAAAGAAGGTGCTGGTGTCACTGCTGGGACTGAACGGATGGCCACCTTGCAACGTCACCAGCACCTGAAATGGTCACAGGCTCAAGAGGCCACCTTAGGATAGAAAGCTTTGCTCTGTGGCATATTTATGCAAGTGTGAGTTGTATTCAAGTCCAAAGTTATAAAGACATCAAATCTTCCTGTAGTAAATACGGTATGGCTGTGGTCATTAAAAAAATGGTCACGAACTTAGAAAAACACACAACAATGCTCTTGGATTAGAGCCCCGATTATCAGGAGCAGAAGAGGATACAATTTTCCCTCCCCACTACTTAGTAAACCAAGGTGGAACATGATTTCTCTACAGCCTACGGAGTTGGTCTGAAGTAAGTAGAAGTGTGAAGTAGGAACGAGGGCACTGAATAAGAAGAATATTAATTCCCAGGGAACTTAAAGAGCCTTTGTACAGTTACATTATGGGAGTCATTAAATAAGACAATATACTTAGAAATATTGATCATCCAGCATCAAAATAGTCTACGAAAAAAGTCATGATAGCAAAACGTATTTCAAGAAATACTAAAGGATAACTGTAGAAATTTAGATGATAACAAAAGTTTAAAAGGTTTTTGTTGTTGATGGAGAGACTATAGTTTCTTAATTATGTTGTCATCGAGTATTGAAAGCAACATTTTAGAAAAGTTTGAAAGAGACTCTCTCTGAGACTTCTCCAGGAGAAAAGCAAATGCCTGTGTGGTGGGGCCTCGGGGGCCTCTTTGTATGAAAGATGCATGACCATCTTTGGGTTGGTCAAAGCCATAGTCTTTATCCTACGTTGTCTGATTTGGTGGTCATGACAAGACAAGATGTGTTTTGGGGCATTAATCCTTTCCCCCCTCCAGTATTCCATCTGGACAAGATAAGTAGTGGTTCCCCAAACATTGCCACCCTTTACACCCGAGTCTGTACTCTGGTCTGTTATATCTGTCTGAAATCACGTTCCTTTTTTTCTATCTGCCAACCCCCAACCTAGTGTTGAAAGGCTAGGCTGATCTGGAAGAGTTTAAGAGGAGGATTTTAACAACTCTTCACTTGCAAACCAAATACTAAACTAACAAGATTATCTTCTCTCTGAATTTCCATAGCACTCTTTTCCTTTTTTTGTTACATTCAAGTTTGAATAGTAATTATTGTACATTTTTTTAAACTCTTCTACTAAATTATAAGCTCATTAAGGAAGAAAAGAGCATGCCTTCTTATTCCAACCCTTACTCATTATGTAATCTTCTCTGCCCTCCTCTTAATTATTCACTGTGCTTTTTTATACAGTAGATATTTAAACAAATATCCATGTATCTTCAAGATAAATTTTAGTTTGCTCTATAAAAATAAGGTTATAATGTGTGGCGTGTACCATTTAAACCTTTCAGAAAGGGGAAATTAAATGAAGGAAGGTAGAAGAGTCAAGGGTCTTTGTCTTTAACGTCTCTTGAACCAAAATAATGGTAGCTGTATGTACTACAAGCAAAAAGGTTTTTATTGGACTGTCTTATGTCAGGTTCCCTGGAAACACACTCTGACATGGAGATACGTGTCCAAGAGGTTTACTGGGAGTGCTTTGGGGATGGGATCAACCCCTCTAGAGGGGAGGGGGAAGGAAGCAGGACCCAGCCACACAGGCCTCAGCTAATCCATGGGACAGTTGGCAGAACTTCCAAGTTGTTCCATCATGACGCCATACCACCATAGTCACCATTATTGGAAAGGGCTGATGATGACCTTGGGCTAGGCACTGCTTTTGACTAAGGGCCTCACTCCCAGGTGAGAGTGACTCACCTGTGAACACTCCAGAGCTGGGGAGATGGCTCTTCAGTCCTGAGGAGGGGACCTGAACAGTGGACCAACAGCCACCACTACCCCAATGCTGCTGGGGTGCTGGTTGGTGAGTACAAATCTAGCCAAAGAGGAGAAGGATAACAGAAGATATAGCTACAAATACCCTATTCCAACAGAAAACATAGGTTATATGGGTTTATTTGCCAACCTTTTGATGACAGGAATGAGGCCTTTATTTGAGCATGCCTCTGGTCAATGTTTTATGTTTTATGCAAATAGCATAAGTAGATCACTGTGTAAAATGTTCTGTTTCAGTTATTTAGAGATGCTTGTGAAACATTATTGTCTTTTAAATAGATAATACAAAGCAGTTACTTTTAGTACCTTTAGCATGCTTTAGTTTTTAAATTTGATTTTATATTTTATCATATTATAAGTGCACATATTTTAAAGTATCAAACAGTTCCATAAATCTTACAATTAGAGACAGTTGTACTATCCTCCACCTCTCCCCTCTGCTTAGGCAACCACTTCAACTTTCTTTTCTGTTTTTCATTTGAATTCATCTCTGCATACAATACCTCTATGCTCATGTTATTTTTGTGTTAATTTTTCAGTTTTGGGTATTTTCTGGTGATGCCTACTATAGAAACTGGTGACTTAGTTTTCCTACACCTCTTATTTCTGTCTCCTTTACCACCTTTTTCAAGACACACTTCAGCTCCTATCTTCCAAATGTGGCAAACATCAGCCTGATGTGATGGCTCATATCTATAATCCCAGCACTGTGGGAGGCCAAGGAGGGAGGATGGCATGAGGCCAGGTGTTTGAGACCAGCCTGGTGACACAGTGGGATCATTTCTACAAATGATAAATAAATAAAACCTAAAACTGAAACGAAATATGGCAAATATGATGTTCTAAAGTTGTGATTATTATCATCAATCCTGTGTTACTATTACTTATCACTAAGCCAGGTAGTATATTATGATTACACATAACTTTTTAATGTACAAAGGGTATTTTTTTTTGCGTTAGTAATTACCAACCATTCTTTATGCCTCAATTTCTTCAACTATATGGGGATACTAACCATATTATCTCATAGGGTAATCAAAACTATGTAAGTTTGTTTTCATGGACTTTTTTTAAATGTACCAATCCTTAATTCATCTCAAACTTTCTAGCAGAACTGCAGTATCCTCTCAATACATGTGATTTTATATTAAACACTTAATAAATATTAAGGGATATATATAGCCAATACCCTGATCTGGACTTTATGAGCAGCTGTCATTTAATTGAGGGAACAATGCATTTGGAATTCTTGACAGGGCCTGGAGCTGTCCCTTGCTAGCTGTATGGCTTTGGGTTAGTATATTTGAGTTACAGCTTTATAAGGTGCAAATGAGAATTGGCTTAGATAATCCCCAGGGTCTCTTCCAGCATTGTTTCTATTATGAAGTAAAGGATATGCAGAAAATACCCAACTATATAAAATGTTAGATTGTTGTGATATTAGCAGCTACCACCTCTAGCACCACTTCCAGAAGACTTCTTAATAACCTGGCAAGCAAGCTTGTGGTGATATCATTCACAATGAGATGAAGGAGAATTTTGCTGAGTCATTCTAGCCAGCCAATTGTTTTACCCCTCTGGGACACCTGGTTGTAATTAGAGGGAGCCACCACTGCATGTCGCTATAGCTTACATAACGAAGTGGTCAGGCAAACTCTGTTACTGCTCTACTCTTCTTGACAACTACCTTATAGATGTAGAACTACATACTTTAAATATTTAAACTCAAACATAAAAGCCCTGAGATGGAAATTAAGTATTGTTTTGAAAAGAAGGCAGTAAAATCTGAAACCCTCTTTCCTTCTTCTGTATGACCTTTCCCAGATGTTGTTTCTGCATATCAGTTTACTGGCGTCAGCTGGGTAAACTGGTATTTACAGGAACTCAAATGGAGCAATTTCTTGGCTCTTTGGCCTACGCCTTCGAGATTTTTTTCCCCCTACAGTAAGAGATTAAACTGCGGGAGGAAATACGGGTCTCTTTATTTTCTATTTCTTGCATCTCCAAGCTTTTTTGGAATTTTAGACACTTACTCTATTTCATTGGTTTAATGAGAATATACACATATTTTCATGTTTTAACATTTCTGATATGTTATATAATCAATGATAACATATGATTACATTTGGTAGCACTTTTTCTTAGTGAAATCTTATCAACTCTTATTGAATAAAATACTGTGTCTATTATTATGGTGTATTTTTTTAATTCTTCTCTATTAGAGATGAAGACCATCTTAAAACTTGCTTGAAAGATGAACTTTCATTTCTAATCTAATTTTTTAAGGGAGCTCAAAGTGGAAGAAATAGAAACATTTATGGACTGTCCGCTAGATGTTTAAGCTATATACTTTGCACATATGATACATTTAATACTCACAACACTACCAAGTAGGCTTTTTTTGTTTCTATCTTATTGACAATAAAACTGAGGTCTGGAAGGTGAATAACTTGTACAAAGTCCTACAGTTAGTGCGGGTTACTGTTTAAAATGATGTAATTCTATATCTCTCACTACTATATCTTACACTTTGCCTACAATGTTGCATTGATATTTTAGTTAATACTGTTTCTCTTTGACACCAGAACATTTTTCTATCATGTGGAACTCAGCCCTTTTTGAACAATGTAGTTTTTTGAGAGCCCTTTAAAAATGTTGAAATTTCTGATTAAGCAGTGCAAGAATGATTTTTCTGAACTCCAGGCTCACTCTTTGTGATAAAAAGGATGGAGTGAGACTTGAAGTTTCTGAGAGGTGAATTTCCTCTCCAGAGAGTAAACAGTGCTCTGCACAGGAGAGCAGGTGTGTCCTAGCGCACTGGGGCATCTGGATCCCCTTTGTCTTCTGGCGTACCACTCTAGGAAATAGTTTTCAAAATGCCTGGACTTTATGGCTGCATAGTATTCCATAGTGAACACCATGGAATACTATGCAGCCATAAAGAAAGATGGAGACTTTACATCCTTTGTGTTCACATGGATGGAGCTGGAAAGTGTTCTTCTTAGCAAAGTATCACAAGAATGGAAGAAAAGTGTCCAATGTACACACCCCTATTATGAAACTAATTTGTACCTTTTATATGTAAGCTATAACCTAATAACAGCCTAAGAATATGGGAAGGGGGAGGGAGGGAGAGGAGGGACTGGGTGGAGGGAGGGGGATTGGAGGGATCACTTCTGAGGTTTATCTTACAAGGGTACAAGTGAATCTTTCTGAGAGTAGAATGTGAACATTTTAAAACAATAACTAAGAAAATGACATGAGGGCTATGTTAACCAGTTTGATGGAAGTGTTTCGGATTGTGTGTGAAAACCCCACACTGTACCCCATAAGTGCATTAATGTACACAGTTACCATTCAATAATAAAAAAAAAAAGATAAATTAAAAACGAAACAAAACAAAATGCCTGGACTTTAAAAACAAATAAACAAACACCCAGGAAGTATTTCCTCCACATCACTCACTTAATAGAAAGCCAGTTTATCAACTTTAGGATATGGTTTTGATCAGAGCCCACAAGTGTCCTGGAGATCTAGGTTGCAGGCAAGAGGTAGTTGATAGGAAGGCTTTAGTCATGGCTCTTCCTTTCCCAAGGGCAAGGCAGAAAAACAGAGCAAATTCCTTTCATATATCTTCTTTGCTTTGACAGTCTCCATACAAATGGCACTCACTGGTAATGTCAACAAGGGCAGAGAGGGAAGAGGCAGTTTCTGATTACCATCAGGTTAGCATAGGCCAGAGGTAGCTACATTTCAATTCCCCTGCAACTCTCAGAAATTACTGAATGTATTTCCTTTTAATTCCCCACCTCATGTCCTGCAGGGCACTTGTCTATAGGCTGTACTTATGTTTTCCATTTCCAAGCCTCCTTATTTCAAGTTTCCCTCATTTGTAAATTTAAAAATAAAACAATAGCAGTCTGTCGGAGGTTCTGTCCTTTTCATTTTCTAGGGCTTTATCATTCAACTACACTTCTTATATCAGCAACTTAGATTATTATGAAGATAAATAATCTGAAGATAAATGATTTCTCAAATAGAGGCATCTGATTACAAGATGTGCAGGAAATAATAGCTAAAAATTTGAGATCACTAAGATGTGAGTTGCTTACCATCGATTAAAGTTTCTTTGGCTGAAAGACGATACTATTTGCTGAAGCAATTTTGAAATGATGTATTTCACTTTCTCTTAAGCGATGTGATGACCCTATTGTGGTGTCTGGGTGCAAACTATTGGATGAAAACCATTGGTACCTATTCAGAGCAATCTGTCCATCTTCATAGTGATCGCTGTGGGAAGGAAGGCTGAGTGGCAGCCACAAGGCTTTTCATTTTATTGCAAATTCTTGGATCTTCCAACAGGACATCAGTGAGAGATATGGCGGTATGTGGCAAAACACACAAGTAGAAGTCACCCAGTATCTTTCCAAATACGAAATCAGGGACATAGTTCAATCCTTACCATATGTGATTTTCAGCTGTATGTCACTCATTTATTTAACTAATCATTATCCCTTCAATCATTCAATAAATATTCTGTTGTAGAATCAATAGGATGTGGGAGGTGAGGAAGAAGATGAGTCAAAAAGACACCATGGTTGACAGAGAGAACGATGATCTCACCATTGACCGAGACGTGAACTGCTGGAGACGGATTTGGAGTAGGGGAGTACCATGGGTTTGGTTTTGGACAAGTCAACTTACAGATGTCTGTAGGACATTCCAGTGGAGATATTTAATAGATGATAAGAAATAGTGAATTCGAAGTTTGTGAGGGGATCAGAGATGGACAAACACATTTAAAATGACCGTCATGTAGCCAGTAGTTAAAGCCATAGAAGTGGATTATGTTCACATCTAACAAACTTAAAACATATGCATTTTCAATATTTGTTATTTTATTTATTTATTTATTTTTTGAGACAGAGTCTCACTTTGTTGCCCTCAGTAGAGTGCTATGGCATCACAGTTCACAGCAACCTCAAACTCTTGGGCTTAAGCAATTCTCTTGCCTCAGCCTCCTGAGTAGCTGGGACCACAGGCGCCCACCACAATGCCTGGCTATTTCTTAAAAGTATCAACAAATATTTACAAAATCTACAGCCATTGTGCCATTAGAATAGGAATAAGAGCATCGCATTGTACCTGTTTTCAAAGACTTCTCTAGGGCAAGGGACATGATCAGATGAATGTCCTGTGGTGTGTTATTATAGAAGTGTGTGTGCGAGGTACAGAATTGGCCCAAAGGGAAAAAAAAACCATCACACAGGAAGAAGATGAGGAAGAGAAGAAAACTCAGTTAAACTTCTCCGCTTGTCGTCTCTGGAAGCACACCTGGGATGTTCATCTCTACACTCCCAGCAGTGCCCAGCCTATTCCTGGAACATAAATGCTCGGTCATGTTGAATAAATGGGCCCAGGGTAGTTGGAAAAGAATTTAAACGAGGAGGAACCACCGCAGGATTTCCCCCAAGCCCTGGGGAACACTTTAATCATCTCTTGTTAGCCTTTCACTTAGAGAGCTTGTACAGGTGCAACTCAAAATAAACTCTGAGGAAATGAAGATGCAGCCGCTTATAAGAGATCCAGGGTCGGTACTGATCTGTCAGTGCTCTAATTATGAAATGTGCTTATGGGGAGCTGGACCTTTTTATTTTTATTTCTGGCATGCAGTAAAACTGTGTAGCCCTCGATTTTCTGTCAAACCGTCACTTAGGAGAATCTGAGATAATGGCACATCACTGTTCATTTACTAATGACAGTGCTGGGCTCTTAAACAGGAAGTCACGTGCTGGGCCTTGCAACCTCCTCTCTTGTGCATCCATTGAAATGATTTGTAATAGCCAGTAATTATGAAAACGTCTTTCTTCCTTGAACTTCTCCTTCCTCTCTTCCCTAGCTACCAAATTTCCATGTCAGTATTTCATTGGCTTGGATTACAAATGAACAAAGTTGTTTTTTTTTTTAAAATTTGTTAAAGATGGATCTATTCAGGTACATATTAGTACATAGAGTTGCTATGAAAAAGAAAAAGAAAGAAAAACATTGTTTGGCTTGGTGCCTGTGGCTTAAGCTGCTAAAGGTGCCAGCCACGTATACCTGAGCTGGCGGGTTCGAATCCAGCCCGGACCCGCCAAACAACCACGGCTGCAACCAAAAAATAGCTGGGCATTGTAGTGGGCACCTGTAGTCCCAGCTACTTGGGAGGCAGAGGCAGGAGACTCGCTTGAGCCCAGGAGTTGGACGTTGCTGTGAGCTGTGATGCCACAGCACTCTACCCAGGGGGGCAGCTTGAGGTTCTGTCTAAAAAAAACAAAAAAACCTAAAAAAACATAGTTGTAAGAGGCTTATGATAAAAGATATTCCTCCACCCCAGGGTTGAGCGCCTTTAGCTTCATTGCCCCAGGCTGGTCATCAGCTGCATTCTCATCCTTCCCGAAAAGTTTGGAGGAGGGAATCTTATCATCCAGCACCAGTGAAGCATCCCTGCCCCAAATAGCTGTGGCCATAGTGTAATGTTTTCCCTTGCTTGATCTGGTTGACATTTAGCTTCTCAAGTTGAAAAATTATTTTTCCTGTTTGTGCTCTGTCTCCTGCTGCAGAAAAGATCACGCCTTCTGGAGGATGAGCTGTGCGAGCTCTCCTTCAATGTTTTTCTCAATTATTCAGACTTGCAACCATAACTGTGTGTGTTGAAAATGATCGCATCACTCTTCCCTCCTCTCAGCTACCGCACAGCATTCACAGTGTAAATCGTTATTCATATAGTTTAACCAGGAACACAAACAATTACCCATAGATAATAATCTGGAGATCATTTGAGGAAGAGAAGGCCAGTCTCTCCTCCCCACGGGCAGCTACCTGCTGTTCTAGAGCCAGGGTTCAAGTCAGCTTGCAGCTGACCCCCTCCTGCTCCTCCGGCCACCATCATGCGCTTTAGTGGTACAGATCTATTCCTATAAATCGGTACCTGTGAACTCTGTTGGATAAGTATGGTTGGAGACAGAGCTGGAGAAGGTGTCTGAAATTCTCCAAAGTAATAACACTGTTACTTATATCTATGCGTCATCTTAAATTCTTACAAAATATTCAAAGGTAGATGGTCTTGTTCCTAGTTTACAGATAGGGAATTCAGGATCAGATTTAAGTGATTAAAACCTCAGTCTATGTAACAAGAGGTAGGGCTGAGATTTAGTCATTCCCTTCCCAGTAAGATATCCTGTTCCCAGGAGGGGTCCTGGCTACCCCTGCTTTTATGGGGGTATCTTTTAGAAAAAGGAGGTCAGGTTGCTAAGGGCTATTCAGTGGCCATGGCTTTCTTCTCAGTTCTTTTAAAAGCAGGTGGTAATTTTGAGGGGCAAGACATGATTGTAAGAGGGACTTTCCCTAACAAATGCAATCAGTGAAACCTGGTTTCTTGTACCCTCAATGAATCCCCAACAAGAAATAAAAAAAATTAAATAATAAAAAAAAAAGCAGGTGGTGATGATGTGCTAGGGTGGAGGGAGTGGGGAGGGAAGCCACAGGGAGGGTGAGACTCTAGATAACAGCAGCAGCTAGGAGCTGCTTAAGGATATGGATTCTCTTGTGTTTGCCTCTAAATTGAGTACAAAGAATCAGGAACTAAGAGTAAGGTTAGCGACACCACATCTCTCCACATCAAATATGCAGTCTTAAGGATGAAGAAGAGCTGGGATCATTCATTTGGAGAAAAATCTCTACTTTCTAAGGACTTATGACCATGGCAGGTTACACTAGGAACTTGAAAGGATATACACTCTCAGGGTACATAATACCTCAAGGGTATTGATTTAGTTGCAGGGAGGTCTGCAACCCCACACGGAACAGCAAAATGGTATTTCCCCTTGGGAACTATTTTCTTTATTCCTTGGTACTTTCTTTGGCTCTACCTTGTGCCAGGCCTGAAAATCTGAGGCTGTCGGCTCGAGTCCAGCCTCCTCTAGAGCACAGTGGCAGGGTTCCAGTTCCTCGTGGTGAGTGAGGATGTTTCTGCTTGCAGGGTAATATTTATGGCTTTGTCAGCTGATGGCACCATGCAGATGGGCTCAAGATGGCTAAAGGAGCTTTGGTACAAGAGGAGGAGTGTTTGTTTAGAATGATGATCTAGGACCTGAGGTACAGTGCAGCCTCTGAGCCCCAGGCTTGTCCTAGTCCAGAATATTCCTTCCTGAAAAGAAGAAATAGGTTCAGCCACAGCCCAAGGTCAAATGTGACCAAAGAAGCAACATTTGCCCTTGGAGCTGTTGTTTAGCTGAGGAGGAGCTTGGCTGCCCACAGCTTTGTGTGTGGTATGGATCTTCCTGTCCGCTTTCCTGATTCCATCGGAAGACGTGGGTGACAGAAGGTGCCCATGGATGGGTTTTCACCTCCAGTTTGACTCAGAATCAGTTGATCCTCACCTGGCCTTACCATTCATCTCTGTAAGTTCTGCAGGAGTAAGAAGACACAGCCCAATACATCAAGACTCTAAGGCTGTCACCTTATACAAAGCATCTTAAAGTATGTGATTTTCATCCTGTCCTCATAATTCAGGTGGGCAGGAAAAAAACATTATGTTCCTTTGAGAACTGAAGCTTGTGCTTTAACATACTGCCACTCTAGAAAAAAATGTTTTCCCTTGGGGGCTATGGTGTTTTATTATGAAAATAGAATGAAAACTTTGAAAATAAAATGATCCTGTCAGTGTAATAAAAAATGTGTTATTTTTGTTTTCTCTGCATGAGTTACATGCAACTCACATGGTACTAGGGTCAATTTTTTTTTTTTTTGCAGTTTTTGGCAGGGGCTGGGTTTGAACTTGCCACCTCCGGCATATGGGGCTGGTGCCCTACTCCTTTAAGCCATCGGCGCCGTCCAGTAGTGTCAGTTTTTCTAGATATACTGAGTTTGATGTGACTCATGACATACTAGTGAATTTGTTTCTGGCAGTTGAGTCTTTTGTCATCCCATAAGAATGTAGTTGTGTGTGGAGTGGGCCTCGTGTGATCCTGGATGATCAACTCTGAGTAACACCTGTAAGTAGGTGCCGCAGTGTCACGTCTTGGCCCACTATTATGTTGATGTCGTTCAAAGAGCAGCCAGGCAAATGTTCAAGGCCATGTGCCCTTGGAAGTTATGGTAATCAGAGGACACAGCTGGGCAATGTGTGGCTCGCTTGGATGGGCGGCTGGAGCGCTGGTGAGTCGGGGAGACGTGCTGACTCACAGAACAATGAGGAGGGTTTCACAGCTTCATGAGGTCCCAGGCTCAAAACTAGCATGAGTTAAATACAGCTCACATGGCAGTTAATGTGTTAATTAAGTTCATGAGAGCAATTGTTGGAACCAGGACTAAAGCCACATTTTTCTGGTTCTTAGCGCCATACGAGGGTGAGATAAACCACAGCTTGGAGGCCAAATCTGACACGTTCCCTGTTTTTGTGTGGTCTGAAAGCTAAAAGTGGTTTTCACATTTTTAACTAGTTGGAATAAAAAGCATAATATTTCATGACACATGAAAATTATATGCAATTCAGATTTCAGTGTCTATAAAATAAAGTTTTATTGGAACACGGCCAAGCTTATTCATTTATATGCTGTCTACAACTCTTTTCAAGCTATGACAGAGTTGAGTAGTTGTGATAGACTCCATATGGCCCTCAAAGCTGAAAATATTGACTCTCTGGCCCTTTGCAGGAAAAGTTTGCCGACCCCTGACATAGAAGATGGGTGAATAGAGACCCTGGTATATATTTCCTATTAGTTAGCTAGAACTGCCAGAAAATGTACCTCAAACTGCATGGCTTAAAACAACAGAGGTTGTTTGTCATAGCTCTGGAATTGAGAAGCCCAAAATCTAGATGTGGGAAGGGCTGTGCTCTCTGTGTCCCTGGGTAGGGGCCATGCTGTTTTGGCGTCCCTGGGTAGGGGCCGTGCTCTCTCTGTGTCCCTGGGTGGGCCTGTGCTCTCTCTGGGTCCCAGGCCGAACTCATCCTTGCCTCATCCTAGCTTCTGGCATGGCCTGCGTCCTTGGTGGCTGTATCAGTTTGATCCCTGCTTTCCTTCCTCCCCTGGTTATCCCCTCATTTTCCCTCTGTATGGCCCTGTGTCCAATTTTCTTCTGTGTGTAAGAGTGCCAGTCATGTTGGCTTAGGACCCACCCTAATTATCTCATCCTAATTGGGCCATCTGCAAAGATTCTATTTCCAAATAAGGTCACTTTCACAGACCCTGGAGGTTAGGACATCAACATCTTTTGGGGAGACACAATTCAGCTCACGCAGCATGCTGTCCCCATGTTGGTTATTACTCTTCCTCCCTGTCCCGCCTGCCCTCTCTGGACCTCATCCTCCCCCCCTTCCCTTTCTTTCCTCTTGCCTCTCTTGTCTTGTTCACGGTGCATTCATTCCAGCAAACATTTCTGAAGTTCCTGCTGTGTTTTCATCCCTGTGCCCAGCACTGTGCTAAAGCAGAGGGTAGAAAGGTGACTAAGAGCTGGTCTCTGTCCTCAGGAGAGGACGTGCAGAAGATAAATCACCCGTGATGAGTTTGGTAAAAGGGGTGTGTATAAGGTACAGTAGAAATTTGGAGGCATTTTAAGGATTTAAATTCCCAAATATTGAGTAATAATCTTTTAAAATCATTGACATGGTCCTGTTATTTAAGTATCCCAGCTGTTGACCTCCAAAGTTTAGATGCTAATTATACATAAAATTTTAGTACAGAGCTTTTTCTTTTTTTTTTTTAAAAAGCCAAATTATGTAGACGTGTTCTGCCCCTCTTTTTTCTTTTTTCTTTTTCTTTTGTTTGACTCAATTCCTTCAATCTTTCTTCCTGTTAGCATTTACAATGTCAGATTAGGATACTTTGCTTTGGGAAAGACAAAGGGACCAGAAGCTAAGTAGGGGCCTCTTGCCTGATTTGCTCTATTAATGTTGATGGCTTTAAGGAAACTTGGTCTGAAGCTTTGGGGGATGGCGCTTGTCACCACTCAGTTGCCTTTTGTCCAAATATGTTGCTTTTTATTGTGTCTTCTTGGAGGCTCTTTGCTGCTCTGCTCTCTCGTCCTGGTAGTAATTGGCCACATTCAGATACTGTTGTGAAGTGCATGAAATGTGTTTTGACAGCTTCTCCTCCCTGAGCCCCAGAGCGCAGTGTCCTGCTGGTCTCCCGGGAGCCTCGGAGCCAGGGTCAGGGATGTGAGGGCACAGCAAAGGAAGTGTGCTTGTCTTTTTGGTGGTGGTTCTAGAAAGGGCTATTTGGCCTCCATTGCCTGGGTCCTATCATTTTGTCCATGTGCAGTTTGTAAACCTTGAGTTCCTTCTGCTCTCTGCAGTCAGAACTTCCTACTGGTTACTGATGCAGAGGTGCTAACTGGTGGAAAATGTCAAAGATCTCCTTGCAGGAAAGGGAATGGGTAACACGGCTACTGCTGACCCTTAACTTTGCTCTGAACTTCGTACATACGTTTCTCAGTCTTTGTTCTATGTAACCACCTCAAGCTCCCCCTCCCCTTGCCCTTTATTTTTCTGTTGCCCAAGCTGGAGTGCAATGGTGGCATCATAGCTCGCAGCAGCCTCAAATGATCCTACTGGCTCAGCCTCCCAAGTAGTGGGACTATAGGCATGTGCTAACTTTTTTATCTTTTTGGAAATAAGATCTTGTTATGTTGCCCTGGCTGATCTCAGACTCCTGGCGTCCTCCAAAAGGTCTGGGATTATAGTCATGAGCCACCATACCCAACAAGCCCATCCCTTTTAAGAGAGGTTTTCTTTTTCTCTCTTTTTTTTTTTTATTGAATGGTAACTGTGTACATTGATGCACTTTGGGGGTACAGTGTGGTGTTTTCACACACAATCCAAGACACTTCCATCAAACTGGTTAACATAGCCTTCATGTAACTTTCTTAGTTATTATGTCAAAACATTCGTATTCTACTCATAGAAAGATTCACTTGTACCCTTGCAAGATGAACCACAGAAGTGAACC
>NW_003852434.1:7723090-7742232 GCF_000181295.1 Otolemur garnettii
TAGGTGTGTGTACATTGGATACTTTTTCTTCCATTCCTGTGATACTTTGCTAAGAAGAACATTTTCCAGCTCCATCCATGTGAACATGAAAGAGAGGTTTTCTGATCTCTTTTATGTAATTCATTATGAATGGAAAGGCTCCTTAGCCTTTGTAATGGTGCTGAGTAAGAAAAAATTAATATTAGTTTATTACAGAAACTTTGACTAGAGTAGGCTCATGTTTGTTTTCAATAAATTTCATATTATATCCCAATGATCCAAGAGTGCAATTTTAATGGCATAATCTACCTTAAAATAATTCTGAAGGTCGTCTACCTGAACCCAGGCTTAACTACCTACCCATTAAGAAAATTTGGGCAAGTCACTTAATCTCTGTTTCTTAATGGTCTAAAATGAGAAATACCTCGTAGGGTCTAATACTGTGTGTCAAGGGGCTTTAGAAATTTGGAGTTTTACACAAACACCAAGAAGGTATTGTTAGTATTGTCACTAATTAAAATTATGGTCTAGAAATTCCAGAGACATTTTCTGCTTTAATGTGGTCTTAAAAGGCACAGTGATCATTGGTGTTAATTTGCTTCACATGTGGTTTAGACCACTGGTTCTCAAAGTATGGTTCCTGGACAAAGAGTATCTTTCTTACCCAGGAATGTGTTAGAAGTGCAAATTCTTGAACTCCCCTTCACCTCATCCCTTCTAAATCAGAACCTCTGTGGGTGGGGCCCAGCAATTTGTGTTTTAAAATCCCTTCCAGGTGATTCTAAGGCCACTACATTTTGGGCTCTGCTGGCTTCATGTTTTGCCTAATTGGGTATGTGTGTGTGGTTTTTAACCTGATTTTGCTGGTGTGGAAGGGGCGCAGAAGGTCACAGTTGTGTGTGCACCTGAGATTGAGGTGAGTCACTTATCGGTTGACTTCCCACAACATGCCTGCCAGCTGTGTGTGCCACTTTTCAGCACAGGTATAGATAGGTACTAGGATTTCAGGGCCTTAGACCATCACCTTTACTAAACACAAACCAGTCTGAGATTATGGAGGAGTTAAAGAGGGGGTTTTAACCTGCTCCCTATTTAAATGGCATAGTAATCCATAAATTACTCAGTGAAATTAGGTAGAGCTGCCCTGAGCTTGATTTCTGTTCTGGCCACCCTAAATATCAGGTTTGGCCTCCCCCCAGCATCCTAAATCTTCCCCATGTGAACACCTGTCTGTGAGGTGCTCTTCCAGGTCTGAGGAAGAGCCAGGTGCCACCGCACACCCTGGACTGGCCGTCATGTTCCTGGACTGCAGCGTGCCAGGTCTGTCATGTCTTGATTGTCAGGGTGACAGTAGTTACTTGGGTTAAGTGAAAACCAGAGCTACATATTAAATGAAAGTGGAAAGGGGAAAGTGGTGGGAGAAGCGGTAGGGGACCTTGTTGCCGTCATGTTCATCCTCAAGGGCAGAGGCACACGGGAGTGTTGAATCCATGAGGGAGGAATGAATTTGAGGTTTGGGGAGCTAACCTGGCTACTTAATTTATAAGCATCTATCTCATCCCAGGTGAGCAGACATTATTGAGTGAACTATTACATGTATTTTGTTTTAAATGAAGACATAAACAGATTTGATTTTTCCATGCTTCGAATTTCCTCCCATCCGCTTTCCCTTAATTATCCACAAGAGTTCCAAGCCTTCATTAGCTAAATAGGATGCAGATGATGGTCATTAGTCTGGGATATAAATCCTGCTGGCACATTCAATGACTTTTCACTTGGTTAATTGAAATTTTCAGACTACAAGAAAACACTGTAATTTTATCATTTGGTTGGGGTGTGTGTGTAATTTTTTTCCTTCGGCTGCTGTTTTATAATTATGTAGTTCTTTTTTAGAAATGAATTTGAGGACCACACTTTTCCTAGAGGGAATACCACTGTTTTCAGACTATATATATCAATACTAGTTTACTAAAGCATGAAGACCAAATGGAAATTCATACTTTGTCTAGAAATTCTGGAATTATCTAAAATGTATAAGAGAGGCATCCAGGTAGTATGCACTTTGGGGACCCATTGATTCCAGTGTAAGAGATTTCCATCTTGTTAGTGACATGAGTAGGGCTTACCCTGACATCTACCAATGAGGAAGAAACCGTGCACAGTGTCTGTGAGGTGCAAAGTGCAGTATGGAATGGAGATGCTTTCTGCAGGTATCCTTCCTTTAAATAACTCTTAGCTTTCACCTGTATTTGTTCATTCATCAAAGCTACCTGGTCTCTGGTGGTATCTGGCTGACAGTGAGAAACACATCCACACATGTGTCCATAAGGAAACAACCAATGCTTGAAATAAAGATTCCATAATATTGCCATGTCAGGGATTCAGTTTTATAATTTATTAACTTCTATAATCTATTTTTTTTAAATCTTGGTTTTAAAGAGTACCTATGGCTAGGCTGCATCGTTTGCTTTCATAAGGTAAAGTCCGAGACATAGTTGAGTCCTTCACCAGGAGTCATGCCCTATGCCCTACATAGTACATGACAGGTGGGAGCTTACCAAACCCCTTTCACCTCCTTCCTACTGCCCTCCTTCTGGAATTTAATCATGTTTTTCTCTCATGTGGGTCTGTGGTTGTTCATCTACCAGTTTCAAATTAGTAGTGAGCACATGGGACACTTGCTTTTCCACTCTTGAGATATTTTTCCAAGGAGAATGTTTTTCTCCATCCAGATAAATACAAAAGATGTAAAGTCTCCATCTGCTTTATGGCTGAATCATATTCCATGGTATATGTATACCACAGCTAGTCATGGGTGGATGGGTACTTGAGTTGTTTCCACATCTTTGCAGCTGTGAATTGAGCTGCTATAAATGTTTGAATGCACATGTCCTTATTAGAAAAAAATATTTTACTATACACTAGATACCTACTAATGGGATTGCAGGATCAAACGAGAGGTCTATTATTAGCTCTTTGGGGATACTCCATAATTCTTTCCCAAAAGGCTGTATTAGTTTGCAGTCCCACCAACAGGGCACAGATGTTTCCTCCTCTCTGTACTCACTCCAGCACCTGCTGCTTTGGGATATTGTGGTGTGGGCTGTCCTCACTGGAGTTAGGGGATATCTCAGGGAGGTTTTGATTTGCCTTTCTCTGATGATTAGGGATGATGAGCATTTTTTTCATGTGTTTGTTGGCTATTCTATTTTTTATACCCAAGCAACTCTCTTCTTTTGCACATGACTGTTCCAATTTTAATAATATGTCATAGGTTTGTTTTCAAAATATAAATCTTAGTTATGTACATTATATGGCAGAAATTGTCTTGGTAAAAGTAGACATTTATTTCTGTTTCTTTTTCTAAACCCAATTTAATAGGAGTAAGCAACATTGTAAGAACTCTCCGAGGTAAACTCTCCCTTCAAGAGGAACATGGCAGTATAGAGTCTCTTTTCAGTGCCTAATCACTTTGCAAAACGTTCCCACCAGTGAGAGTCCATGAAGTAGCTCATGTTCTGGAAGTCTCTGTGTAGGCTGGACCGGATGAATTGTCAATTACTGACTTTCCATCTATGGGCTTTCTGACCAAGAACTTATTAAGGGAAGCTTTTCATCTCAATTCATTTTTCTTTTGGGGTCACTTTTGCTTTTCTGCCCACTTGGAATATTTCTATCAATGATTATTAATGTTAATTTAGGGAAGGCATGTTTAAATACCTATGACTTTTAAGTTAACCATTAACATGTTTCAAAGTCAAATGTAAAGAGATTTTATAAGGTATGCTTTTGTGGATCACTTGCTGTGCTGGTTAATTTTATGTATCAACTTGGCTGATCTAAAGCATGCCCTGGTAGCTGGTAAAACATTATTTCTGGGTGTATGTACAGGGGTGTTTCTGGAAGAGACTAGCATTTGAATCAGAAGGTTGAGTAAAGATGCTCTGTCCTTACCCAGGTGGCTGACATCATTTAATCTATTGAAGGCCTATTGAACGAAAAGGTGGAGAAAGGGAAAATTCTCCTTCTTCTTGAGCTGGGACATCCATCTTCTTCTACTCTTATACATCATGACTCTTGGTTCTTGGACCTTTGCACTCTGGGACTTACACCATTACCACACACACCCTCCCTGACATTTGTAAGGAGGAGTGTCACTCTCAGGCCTTCAGACTGAGTTACTTGTACACCATTTGCTTCTCTGGTTCTCCAGCCTGCATATAGCATCCCAGGGGGATACTCAGTGCCCATAATCATATGAGCCAATTCTCATAATAACTCTCTTTTGCATCTCTATATATCCTATCTATTTTGATTCTCTGGGGGACCCTGATTAACACATTCATAAAATCATTCCTACTTTTATAGATAACCAAGAGCTGACCCTCTTATTAGGGGTGATGTTTATTATTAGATAAATAATAATAATAAGAGGGTTATGTAGGTAATGTTTTGCATTAGAAGATGGAGGAAAAAGTAGGCAGTACACTCATTGATTTACAAATAGTGTGTTTCATGAAATCAGGCAATTTTCTTCAAATTAGCCAGGGCTATCATGATCTAAAAGGAAATGAATATGGTTTTTCTCATTTCATAGTGAGGAATTCAAGATTCCAAGGCCAGTGGTCCTTCTTAAGCTCACAAGGAGGTCTGCTAAGAAGGGACAAGAAATTAGAGCCTTGGCTCCTGAACAAGTGATACTTTTTTGTTATTGTTGTTCAAAGGCTTTATCATCAAAGATCAGCAGACTTTTGGTTATAATAAAAGGTCATGTTCAAAGTGTGTCCAAGTAAAGTCAGTTTAAGGGCTCAGCCACGCCCCACACAGATCTCCCTGCTGCTAGGAAAGCTGACCACCCTCAGTTCCCAGTCCTCTCAGAAAACTGCCCTAGGCTGCAAGGGGTCATAGTACCTAGTTGTATGCTTCCTTCCTAGGGCAGCCTTCCATCTTACCCCAGCTCGGAAGGAGTCTGCCTCAGCTTCGGAGCTTTCTGCTTGGTTGGCTGAGTCCTGGGTTGGGTCTGCTCCAGAGCCCCACCTCTTCTGCTTCATCCTGTAGCCTTCCTTATCCTCTAGAAGCCCTGATCCTGAGAACATTTCCTAGTAAATCCTCTGTGTGCTAAGTTTCATCTCACAATCTGTTTTTTTAGGAAACCTAACTGTGTCTGTAGGTCTTTCATCATCACTATGGGTGTCCAATGTCCTTTCCCTCCTTTCAAAATCTGCTTTTGAAATTATTTAAAAAACAAATAAACAAGAAAACCTCAAAGTATAAAAACATGCTATTGGAGAGGATCCTATAAACTCATTCCCTTTAAGGTGTAACAGACAAATGCACAACAATACACGAAATCTCCAATTTCCCGTCTGCAGGAACCTCACCCCCACACCTTGTGATCCTTCCCGAGTTTGTCTGTTACAATTCTTATGCTAAAAACAGAGCTCCAATGAGTGAAATTTCAGGCATCAGCATATAAACGGCTAAAAGTAGGGCTCACCTTTCTAAATTCATTTTGAGATGTTGCTAAAACTGTTCATGTCTAATGCTGTTCACCCCATGCTGGTCACCCCAATAACAGGGTTAGAAGTCAGTGCTCTAAAAAGTCATTGAGCTTTATTGGGCTTGTGTTCCTGTGACAAACGCAGCATCACATAAACTTTGGTGGTGGTGACTCATTAGGAGTTTCCTCTTTAGTAGAAAAATATTGATGTAATAATCAAGAAGGTCACAGCATGGGTAAGTCACCATGTTTTGAGTCTTTCATTTTTAGTAATTAAAGTGAACATGTTATTGGAAGATTTAGAAAGCCCACCCAAAGTCATTTACAATAGCTGCAATTAGGAAACTGGAAGGCCAGTTAAAGTCTTTTGAGGAGAATTAAATGAGATTGACCAAGCGTATAAGTAAAATTCCCTTAGAAGGTGGCTAAATTAAGGATGTGGACTGTCACTGACCCATGCCATCCCTTTTCCACATTCATTTCAGGTATTGAGAGTTCATCATACATTTGTCCTTTGGTTCAAGTGGTTCCTTTTTAAAAATGCAACATTTAGAGCTACTTGTATTAATTTTTTTTTAGTAAAGCTAATTTCACCCATCTCTGACTCCAATTTTTCCTCCAAACATGTTTCTCAGGTCACCTGGGACTGTTCTCAAAGGTTGAATTGTATTGTTTAATTTCGAAGATCATTTCCCTTGGGCCTATAGCCCTAATGTCTGAATTCGTAGACAGGCTCCTTAGTTTACTCTCCCGAGGGTAGCAGGGCTGGCGTGTCATAAGCTTAGTCAAAAAATGGCAATTATGGTCTCTTAACTTGCTCCCACATGGAGTCTTCAGTAGGTAGAATTAGGGTCCTCCACAGATTCTGACTCCCATTTGGGGCAGAGAATGAAACTTGAGAATTCAAGGGTAGGAAGAGAAATTTTACCAGTAGGCTTCTGTCTCCTAGAAAAAAATTAGTTATATTAGCCAAGAAATCAGGATTGTTTTCATAACTAGCCCCTTTAGAATTTAGACCAATTGTCCTCAACTGGGGTCAAGCCCCTCCACTTTGCCCTATAAACTCTGGCAATGTCAGGAGACATTTTTGAGTATCACAATTGAGATGGGTGGAGGATGTTACTAGCATCTGGTGGGGAGAGCCCAGAGATGCTGGAAAACTTCCTACATCAGACATTATGCCTCTTCAGTCCTTCTTCATTTGCCCAGAAAAAAATAACTATCTGGCCAGAATGTCCATAGGGCCAACACTGAAAAATCCTGGTTTATCTAAACCAAGTGGGTGATAGACAATAGATAATATGCTAAACAGAGAGAAGGTGCATCCCGCCATGGTTGAGGAGTCTTTTATCTCTCCCTTCCCATCTCCCAAGCCTTCACTTTATAATGTTGTTATCCATGAGGCTGCTTTCCCAGACTATGCTTCCAAAACAGTGTTTTGGGATAAGGACTACAGTCAGTTTTACCTGATGGTATTTTCTTTTACATCCTCCTTTGGGATACCTTCTTCATGTTAGGCACCAGGCTAAGTGATGACAGAGTCTCAGTGGGTCATTACCTTCCTCTTAGAGCAGATACTGAGGCCTCTCTCGTGACATGTATACACATGAGCAAAGAGAATGCAAAATCAGGAAGAAGACATCTGATGGGAGCTTGTGGGCAGGCTGGTTCACTGTGGCATGTGGAGAGCTGCCTGGCTCCTTGGCTTTTCTCCCTTACTTATTGGTGCAATCTTTGATAGCAAGGAAAAATACCATTCATTCTATCTCTACAGCATACAGGAACAAGAGAAACCAAGGTACGCCTGGTGGCACAAAGAACAAGATGACATTGAATTTACAGGGCTGTGCCCAGTCCTTTCACCGCCTACTGCTCTTGGTTAGGGATGAAATGAGATCAACAGGACTGATCATGATAAGAAGAATGAGGTTTGTGCCTCATTCTCTTTGAGCAAAGACGACTTTTTCTCTATGGGGAACATTTTCTTCTTTTTCTTGATAATTCTGCTATATATGTTTAGTTTTTATGAAATTCTCATCTTATTCTTCTTTTTGTCTTTTATCATTCTTTTTTACTTGTACTGCCAAAAATTCTTCCCTTCTTTCTGTTTTTCCTTTTTAATTCAGACTATCTTGATAACACTTAATGTATCCCCTCACAAATGAAATTAAAACTGCCAGCAAACCAGTTTGAACCAACTTAGAAGATGCTTTTTGGTATGTGTATCTAAATCTGTGTTTAGAGTCCAGAGTATGTGCTGACTTAGATTCTTAGCATTCTATCATGCTTGTTCCAAAAAAAACAAAAAACAAAAACCAAAAAACAAAAATCCAGAATTCCAGGTGAGGTGGTAAATATTTTATGATATTATATGAAAGTGGGAGAATGTTTGTCTGTCTATCTATCTCTTCTAGCCATACCAAAGTCCTTTTTATTCATTTCTGTCGACCCTAGTCAACCAATATAAAATTATTGGGCAATTAAGTTTGTGAACTCATATGTATATATATACAGCTTAAGAATGTTCACTGCAGCATACTTTTTCATAGCAAACAAAAGAAAACAACCAAAAATCAATAACAAAAGAACAAAAACATGGAAACCCCAACTGTCCATGAAAGCATGAAGTGTGATGATAGTCGAATCACAGAATGTTATGTAGTGGCTAAGGAGAGTCAGTCAATCTACGTGAGCTGACGTGGAAAGCTGTTGATAACATAGTCTTAAGTAGGTTGGCATGATCATAAGAAAGGAAATAACTTCCATATAGTGTATGCACATATATTTGCTTGAGCATAGAGAAAGTATGGAAGAATGAACACAAATGTTTATTATTGGTTATCTCAGGAGGATAGGGTGTAAAAAGAGAATGACTCATTAAGAACATATTAGATTTATAATTATAGAGTAGTTTATCCCCCCAAATTGTCAGTACCGTTTGTGTGAGGCTATGTATCTGTTCATAGGATAGCCCCAAAGAAACAAACCTGATTGTAACTCCCAATATAGCCTTGAATGCTGACCTGCCTTTTGAGTGGTTCATTATGTCAAGCTGATATACATGCAGGTATTTAAGAAGTTAACCATTGGGAGAATAAATGTATTAAAGACAGTGGGAAGAGGATTGTAATCCCCGGTACTATTATTCAGACTCACAAATCTCTTAAGCAGGGAGAAGCTCCACTCCACCACTCACCACTCCACGTGAAAGATTTTGCACGATTGACTCTAACATTTTGCACACATCTCTTCATGATAGAGATCATGAATGGTTGGAGGTGGGTTCTGGAGTCAGACTTCATGGCTTTGATTCCTAACCTAGCTATATCCAAGGTATATAATCCTTGGCAATGAACCTAATTGTGCTCCCATTACTCTGTTTGTAAAATGAAGATAAGTAAGAGTCCTTACCTCACTGAGTATTTATTGTTCTATAATAAATATTCCAACATGGGTAGGGTAGCTGGAGGAACAGTGAAGGGCAGACACATTTTAAAAACCAAAGAGTCACACCTTGGATTAGAAATAAACATGGAAAGGACAGTATTACGAGACTTCAATGGTTCTAATGTTTTCTACCTCCTATTTTGCAGGCCACCATTTTCAGCACATTGGCCAGTGAGAAGACCTTATCTGACTGCAAAAAGGTAAGTTAGCACCCGCGAATTCCAGCACGCTGTCAGAGTAACAAAGGCTCCAGACTGGGTGATATTGAGTTGAGAAGCTATGACATGAAGGAGAATGTTCTGATGGCATTGTTATGGCCCTCTTTCTTCAGAGGTGGAAATGCGAGTGATTCACTTTAAGAATGTGGGAAACTCCTTTCCTGCACTGACAGCATTTTGATTTAGAGAAGCGCTGGTTCCCTATATTTCTACCTCCCTATTATCTGACACTTTATTCTGCAAGATGAGCATCGGAAGTTCAGGGCATGTTGTATAAACTGCTTTGCAAGCTTCTATGTCCTTGTTCGCAAATCTAAATCTAATAAATTTAAACTGAATACAATATAAACACAATTTTGTACTTTGAAAGCTGATCATACAGCATAAAAATCTGGTTTGGATTCGCCACAGTTGAGTTTGAGAAGCTGTCATGCTTTGCAAAAGGATTAGCTTCACTAGCATCTGATGGAAGACGTCCCTGTAATGGTCATGTCTGAAGGCTGCCGGCCATAGCACCATGTCTAATTCCTGGCTTTTGCAGACCAGAGGTCACTTTATCCACCTCTTTAATCTCAAATTTAACTAGGTATTTTCCTTTTGGGGGGGAAAGAAGTGATTTCACAGTCCAAACAACTCAAATAAATTCTTTGACACTATCTATTGATATGGAAAACCAGGTGCATAAAGCGTTGACCTGTGCATAATATATTAGTCACTTGGCATTTCTTAGCATTTTATATCCTCATGACATTGTCTGCTGTGCTGTTTCTGTTTCTAATGTTGCTTGGTAGGGAAGCAGGTAGCAGGAAGATTTATCTTTAAATAAGGGTGGTGTGAAGGCCCACAGCTCTAAGTGCCATCCATTTCATTATTTTGACAATTTTTATTAACCCATTAAATCTCCACGGTGATTGAACTCAGCTATGTTTGTCTTATTCTCTGCTTTGAGTTGTGGGCTTTCTGAGAATGAGGACCATGTATTATTTTTAGAATTGTAGATCTTACAGAATGAAGGACCTTTAGGAGTTCTTTGGTTTCACCTGTTTCCCAGGGTAGAGACTCTCATTGATTCTCATTGATCCTTTATAGATGGATCTCTAGCCTGCATCTGAATATTCTATTGGCAGGGAACCCAGTGATCCTGACTGTACACTAGTAAGATAGTCCCAACTATTAAAAAATTCTTCATTTTGCTGAACTAATATCTGCTCCTTCAGATTTCTACCTAGGTACTTCAGTATGAAGCCAGTTAATATGTGTATGCTTTTTACTGAAGCTCCTCCCCATCTCATCCCCAGGGTAATGATTTGCCTTCATTTCTAGTAGCACACTGATATGGTTGATTTCTAAGGGCAAGGACTGTGGGATCTGGTTGTCTGCTTTTGAAGGCTGGCTCTATTACTTACTATTTATGTGACTTTGGGTTGTTTATGTGTCACTTATTATTTGTATGACTATTGGTGCCTCACTTTTATCATCTGTAAAATGGGGATAATAATCAGATCTACCTCATATAATATATGAATTAATACACATGAAATGCTTACAACAATGCCCAACACACAGTGAGTGCTGTATTAGCTATTAGCTGTTACTAGTATAGCTTCTAGACCAGGTTATCCCATGCACAGTCTCTGCTATTGATGCCAAGAATTGTGTGTTATTCTCCAGATGTGGCCTATCTAGCATAAAGCATCATGAGACTTCTCACTCTTTATTTCACAAGCTTTGTTTACATACTTGGTAGGGGTTAGGCACAATGTAAGATGTAGATTACAATGAGAGGGCAGGCTATAGGCATAGCACTAATGCAGAGTAAGATGGCATCAGCTTCTGTTTATAAGCCATATCCTTCTGTTGGACATGTGACTTTTGAACTTTGTACATGCCTTAAAACATTTTCACACAGGCTTCTGTTAAAATTTGACTCTCTTTAACATTCAAGTAAATGATTTTTTTTTGGGTATAAGTATAGGCCATTATAGTCATTTAAACACAATCAAGATAATTTACCAACCTGGTTCTCTTATCCAGCTTATTCACTACTTCTCCAGTTTTATGTCATACATGAACAGAGTAGCACAGTCTATTTCTTTTTTACTTTTATCTGTCCAGTCCGTAAACAAGTATTCACTGAACACCTTCTGTGTGGTGTATGTTGGAATATCATGGCAAACAAGTCATATGTGCATGATACATGACTCATGCGTGCCCTCAAAGAAGTTATGGACAGTCATTAATCAATTAATTAGCAAAATGGTGGTAGATGCCATAAGTTTTTTTCAGTCAGTAGTTTATGAGGCCTCATACCAGGAGAACCCACCCTCAGCTAGGGGCCAGGGAAAACTTCCCCAAAGAAATGATGCTCCAACAGAGATCCAAAGAATGATTGAGATTTGGCTATGTGAGGACAAGGTGGCCCCAGAAGAACAGCAGCTGAGAATGTCTGGAGGGAATAGGGGAGATCTGTAAAATGTTCAGAGTCTCTGGAAATTACAACTTGAAATGGAGAAGGTGAACAGTGGGAGAAAAGGAGGACTGATCATGAACTTGAGTGTGAGAAAGTAAGTGTGTGTGACGTGATATGATTTTTATTTTAAGATCATTTGAAAGATGGAAGAAGCAAGATTTTAGACACGAAGTCTGGGTATAAAGTGACTGCTATAATCTAGGCAGGAGATAGTAGTGTTAAGAATAAGAATAATGGCAGTGGAGATCAAGAAATATTGGCTGATGAAATCAACAAGATATGGTATAATAGTTTAGAGATATGGGAAACAAGTAGCTAAGGGTGATTCTCAGTTTTCTGACCTGGGCCACTGGCAGAATATTGGTATGATTTTCCAAGACAGGAACCACTAGCAGAGGACACAGTTTCAGGAGGAAGTTCAGATTGGTACATGTAAATTTTGTGGTGTCTGTAAGATCTCTTTTTATGACAAGCAGAAAGCTCGACATACCGATTCATAATTCTGGAAGGCATTCAGGGTTGGATAATGGAAATGAGAAGAATATGAACATATAAAATGAACAGGGGTCACCCAGAGAGAGGAGTATAGAGGGAAAAGGAAGGGGATTTGTAAGAATTTTAAGGAGAGTTAACATATAACAGCTGGGAGAGGACTATCTATGGACTTGGAAGGAATCTGAGAAGCCACAGAGGTTGGAAGACATCAGCAGAATGTACTTCTCAGAAGTCAATGAAAAAGCTAAGTCAGTAAAAATATAGATGGTCATTAGTATCAAAACCATTACTGAGAGGTTAAGTAAAATAAGGACTGAAAAGCATCCTTTGACTATATAAATAACCACGGGCCATTGTTGGTTATTTTTGAGATCAAAGTGATGGACACAGAAGCCAAATTGCAGAGGGTTTGGGATTAAGCGAGGGTTAGAAAACAGAAATGATAAACTAGAGTCTTCTTAAAGGACGTTTTTGTAAAAAGAGGGAGAGATATGAGTAGCCGTACAGGGTTAAAAGCTCTTAGAAAGAAGACAGTAGGCAGGGAAAGGGTGAGGATCCATGGAGAGAGACGGGAATACCTACTGAGCGAGGTCACTGGGCAGACTGAAGACTTTGGAGGCCAAAGCGCAGAATTACCCATAGAGAGATGGAGGGGGACATGTCTTGCTCTACAGTAGGAGGGAAGGCAGAAGGGTTAGGGCTCCTGTGGGTAAGAGTTATGGAAGCAGGAATTAAAAAATGCAGCTATGCCATTAGATTAGTGGTCCTCAACCTTTTTGGCACCAGGGGCCGGTTTCATGCCAACAGTTTTCCTGTGGATGAGTGGGGGATGGTTTGGGGATGATTCGAGCGTATTACCTCTCCAGCTCAGAGCATCAGGCATTAGATTCTCATTAGGAGCATGCAGCCTAGAGCCCCCAGTGCACCGTTTACAGTAGGATTTGCGCTCCCCTGAGAATCTATTATCACTGTCTGACAACTGGTTAGAGCAGTAGGGAGTGGCTGTAAATACAGATGAAGTTCCCCTCTCTTACCTGCCACTCACCTCCTGCTGTGTGGCCCAGTTCCAAACAGGCCACAGACCACCCCAGTTAACTGCTTCATCATTCCAAGCCATATCATCCCTGATTTCTCCTTTTCCTTTACTTCTTATATCCAACTAGCTGTCAACTCCTATGTTGTTCAATATGAGCTGTTCCTGGAATCTTTCCATCATCTATATTCCCTTGTCTCCTTATCCCTTTTTTGGAAGGTTGCAGCAACTTTCTCCTTGCTCTTTTCTTATACGAAGTTTTCTCTTATCCACTCTGTTTTCTAAAATATGAGGGTTACTTTCCAGAAAACAAACAACAAACACATATGTGCATCTTGAAGCCTTACTTACAACCAACTGGGGGATCTCAATTTTATCTAAAATAAACCCCAGCTCCTCTTGAGAAGGCATTCCCATTCCAGCCGTCCCCAGCCCCAGCTCACTAGGCGAAGCTGCTCCTACTGTCCCCACCCAGCTTCATCTCCAGGTGCGTCCCTAGATGCTGAAGTCGACAGGCCCTGTGCATTCTGCTCCCAAACACAAAAGCCTTTGATTACATCATGCTTGTGTGCAAACTGTTTGCTCTTTCTGGAATGCTTTCTTCTTCTTCTTCTTGTCTGCCACGAAAACTTTTACTCTTCCAAGGAGACACTCCTCATATTGTCACTTTCTTTTGAAAGGCTTTCTTGATTTCTCCAAGGAGTATTGGAGGTTAACTCCTGGGTTCATAGTGCCACATCTTGTACTTGGTATAACAGCTAACAAACAATCACACAACTTGTCAAATGTTCTCAGCCCTGTGAGAAGTGCTTGACATGGATTATTAATTTTATTTTTATAACAATAAAATTATTACCTCTGAGGGAGGTAATTATTATTAGCATTTTACAGATAAATAAATTGAGGTATAGAAACTTTAAGGAAATTGCTTGAGGATACTTACTAGGAAGTGAATCTAGGCAGTCTGAGGCCAGAACCACTGGATTCTAAATACTTACAGATATTTTGGCGTCTGGCTTCCTCCCAAACTATCAGCTTCTAAAGGGAAGAAACAATGACTGATTCTGTTAGGAATAGTGAAACAATACCTCCCAGGTAGCAAGAACTCAGTAAAAGGTTTATTCAATGAATGGACTTGGTATATACATGATTATCAATTAGCGTGAGGTTTTTCTGAGATTGTTCTGTTCTACAAAGCCATCTTTATTTTCTCTTTTCACAGGAGCTGAGAAAAGAATACTTATGTTCAGGTTTTATTTAGGAAGGTCATTTCTACACTAAAATAAGGTGTTAGGGGATGGCTGGGGATATTGAAGTGTTTTGTTTAGCCAAAGATGGCATATTCCCCAAAGCCTGCCTTCCAAATACCATTTTACAGAGTTATAAGAATGCTCACTCATATTTTCAGCCACAGACCAGTTTACTCTTTAATTTGGAAAATGCAGAAACATCTAGGGGAGATAGAGGAATTAATTCATTCATTAAAGATTATTTATTGAATACCTATTGCAAGTTATTATCATTAACACTTTATAGAGGAAAAAATAACATGCCTAGACATGAGGCGGCTTACTCCAGGGCACGTGTTAAGCCCATTTGAGACTAGCAGAGGACAGGCCTAAGTCATATCTCCTCATTTCCCCCCTTTACATCCTCTCTGTCCCACTCTGTTTAGCTCACGTTGACATGTGTTGTGTTGGTGGGCCCCACAGAATGGTCCCATGCTCCACAGTGTCCTATGCCCCCTTTTGTTTGTTGACAGTTGTATCTTTGTGTCTTGATACTTTTATGTCTCTCAAGTGCAGGATATTTGGACCCAGCTATTTTGACTACACAATTTTTGTGCAGGGACATTCTGACACAGCACTATTGGACTTGCCACGTTTTAAGAGGAAAGTACAGTGACATGCAGAAAAGGCCCATCTCTGAGGCTTGCTGGCCCTGTGACTCCTGCCCTGGGGCACCTTTCAGAGGAAGGCTGGGAGTGCTGGACAGAGGAGGGTGACAGATGGGGAAGGCCAGGGATAAGGTGAATCCCACCCATGGGTTCAAGTTTAGGGATGTCTGGTTTACAAATTACTGGAGGATGGAAGCCAGTGGTTTTTTCCAAATGCCCTGCTGCATTTTGGTGCTATTTTTGTCTACCTATGGTAAAATAGAATCCCATCCAGAATCCCCATTTGTAGTCATAGAAATAGGTTTATTTTTAAATTGAGCTACCTGTTCAATGATTTATTGAACCTTTTTTGGGGGCAGGGTAGTCTCTGTATGTCTCTACCTGCTCACTGTCTATGAACTTCTGATATCTTAACCCATATAAATGACAACTTACATAAGAAATAGCTTAGAAAAATTTTGTTTAAAAAACTATTTTAAAAAATAGATTATAAAAATATTTAGAAAGTGAATTCCTATCATATGTGATTAAAAAGTATTGGTTCTAGAATATGAGGAGATCCAAAGGAAATCCATCTATTGGGAGCAGTGGTTTTGTGAGATTATTTGAGGCTATGTTATTGCTTCCTTTCAACCCTTGGCTTTGACTTGGGCCCCTCCACTGTTCTAATGGTGATGATGTGAGTGTGCAGAGGATGTGACCATGTGGCCACTGGATGAAGTTAGCCCACTGGATGAAGTTTTTATTTTTAATAGACTCCAGTGATGCTTTACTCACCTAAGGAAGGTAATTTTCCTTCAAGAAGAGGTGACTAAGAATGGAGAATGTGATGGACTATTGGAAGATTCAAGCTTTTCATCAATGCTGATGAATAGGTGACTTGGAAACACAGCCCAAGATGGTAGTACCAGTGGCTAAACTACTTAACTTGCAGCTGGTTCCTCAGCCATTTGAAACTGTACTGCCTCTGGCTTCCTCTCTTAAAGACCAAGACTTAATGTCTTTATGGCCTTCCTTGACCTCTACAGAGCGGGCTGGGCACATTCCCTGGCTCCCAGCCTCTTGGCAGAATTTCCAGGCTGGTAGGTCATGGTGCCTTCTTCCCATGCCCCAGGAAAGGGCACAAAGACAAAGTCAACCCTGTCAGCCTGGAGGAAATCCTTCCCTTCCCTTCCTGATAACAAAATCCCATGTTCTGGAATAGTCATAGTGAAGAGCATCATTTCAAGTACGTTTGGATGCTGTTTACTTCTTCTTCCTCTTCTTTTTTTTTTTTTTTTTGAAGTTTTTGGCCAGGGCTGGGTTAGAACCCATCACCTCCGGCATATGGGGCTGATGTCCTACTCCTTTGAACCACAGGCGCTGCCCGATGCTGCTTACTTCTAAAGTAGAGTTTTTAGGAAGCAGTGAAGGTTCATTTTTGGCAGAGCGCTGTTTCTGCTGACTTGCTGTTGAGCTCTCTGCTGGATACAGAATGATATATACACATTTGCAAAGTTCCTACCTTTTTTCATGTATGCCAAAATAGGCACTAATTTATAGGAAGGAAAGTTGTATCATTGCTGGACATAGGAGAGTCTCTGCGGTCTTCCCCGCTCCCTCCATCCCTCCATCCCTCTATCCCTCTATCATCTCTCCTTCCCGTCTTCTCCTTCTCTTCCTCAGCAAAGAAAGAGGTCTGGGCACTCATTTGCAATGTTAGGGATGGGGGTAAGTGGTTCTGCCCCCCAAGAGCATCCATTCAGGTCTTTGTGCCCTGTTTTGGATTTTGTCATTACTTTTTCTACCCTCCTCTTTTCAGAGGCAGTATGGGGCAGTGGATAAGAGTACAGACTCTGGGGCTTTATTTCTGAGACTGGAGTCTCAGCTCTGCTACCCACAAGCTGTACCACTCTGCCAAGTGAGCCTCTCTGTTTCATCCGCAAAATGAGATGAATAATGACATCAAGCTACAGAATTATAATGATTGAATATGTGGATCCATGTAAACTCCTAGGACACACTCTCAGTAGATGTCAGCCATTATTATTTCACTCCTGTGCTTGCCAGAGAACTTGAGTCCAACATTACCTTTTTCTCCACAAGAGCAACAACATCAGGAAAGTTCATCAATGGACTTGGGCCAACATTAGCATTCAGGGGAAAAGTTAAACTGAGGTTACCCTGGAGAAATACCCTCATATGACTTTCTAACTCTTAAGAGACTTCTTAATAATTCTAATTCTTAACAATCAGAATAGACTCAAATTCAGTATTATTACAGATCCCAGTTCTGTAGAAGCAGAGCATTTCCTAGTGAAGGAGGCACAGAACCTTCCCAGTAGTTCTGTAAATGAATATGCTTTTCTCTATCTGGAGCACCTGACACAATTTTGAGCACATAGCGGACATTTAATAATGCTCATTAATTCACCTCGGCCTGATGCTATCCCTCCAGAGGCTTCCAGAAGAAGGCTTGAGGTGGAAAAGAAAGGGCAAGAAGGTCCTCTCTTTCTGCACGTGTTCTTATGCCAGCACCTGCGGCATCCACCAGGAGGAAAAAGTACCTTATAACCTGCTTAGAGATGCAAAATAAAATAGAGTATTCCTCTCCCTCAAGTAAATATAAATCCATCGCCTCTCTAAATGTTAATCCCTTTTGACCATCGGCATTATCCTCTGTTGGAAGAGGTATCGTTTGTTATTGTGGTGTGACTATCTGGTGACCCAGATAGAGTCAATACTGCGGGAAAAATGGGCTATGGGCTTTTCTCTTCGTTGACAGGCAGCATTCAGTGGATAGAAGATGTGGGCTGATGAATAGGAAGTGCTATGGAAATGTGTCCTTTTTTTGCTCTCAGTAAAGTAGCCATGGAGATAATTGAGTAGAGCGAATACTGGTGATTCCTCCATAGCGTCATGGTGTTATATCCCTAGGCCAGGAATTTTTGATTCTTAGGCTTATGATAATGAATTTTTCAAAGGGAAAGACACATCTACCCAAGGTGAAACCAGGCAGTCCCAGTTTACAGGATTAAAATTGGTTATGGAAAATAGTCTCATGGCCAGAAGAAATGCACTGCTTATTTTTGTGTATCTCCCACCCTAAGCAAGAATCAAGGAATAAATACCAATCAGTTTTTCTAGTTGTGGTGCTATAATTATAATTTACTTTGAGGAAACTGTAGTGATCTTACATTTAAAGTTTAGCAACAGAATCACATTACTTGTGCCTGGTGCCTTTTTGGGTGGGGGCATTTTGGTGAATTGGGCCTTCCCGTGAACCACACCACTGCCAGTGCCAGAGCGCGTCCTGTCCCAGCAGCTGCTGTGACGGCCACTGTCCCTTCAGCAGAAGCCGCACATTGAGGCCCATAGGTTCTGTTATGTAGTCGTTGTCCACAGCAGTAATGTTGCTGACAGGGAGGAGGGCAGTTAAGGACAAATGTCACGAAATAAGCTGTTCTGATTGCCTTGGAGCTATAATTATTATGGCTGCATCTGCATAAAAACAAGTTTCAAGAATATGACCTTTGCAGCCTGTGATTTGGGAATACATTGGAAATAGTAATGATTAGCAGTACATCTGAAAAAAAATACTGTTTTGAGCTAGATGTTTTGGCACAATAATCGAGTAAATGAGGTGAAAGCTATGTTGATTGGCTTAATGTAACCAGGTTAGATTGTATAAAAAAAATCAGCACATTGTACCCCACATATGCATGAATGTATTCATGATCTACGTGTATTTGACTTAATAATAATAATAATAAACCAGATTTTTCTTAAAGCAATTCCATATTGCCAACTTGGTTTAAGGCAGTAGGGGGAATAAAGAGGAGTTGACTAATTTTGTAAATTATACCTGCAAAAGGGCCTGTGATTATTGTACTGTTTTCTGTTTGTGGTATTTTTTGTGGGCAAGTGCCCCAAACCGTACTGTGATCAGCTACACATAATCACCAGCTTGATTCTGCCCATTTTTCTGTCAGGTACTAAAGGCATTATGGTGGACTTTCGGCTGTAATTGTGTTTTCCCTACAGTTCTAGGCTTTTTCTGCTTGGCTGCTGTATTATGGAGCCTCCAGGGTACTATAGCAACTTTTCCACTTTGCTTTGTTACC
>NW_003852434.1:7742503-7745015 GCF_000181295.1 Otolemur garnettii
CCTTGGGTCCCACACTTCTCTAATACTGTGTTTGGATCTGCGGTTGGTGGAATCCACCGACGTGCCGCCTGCGGAGCCTGCAGCACAGAGGGCTGACTGTATCTTATCTTGTTTTCTTATTCTACAGCAAAGTGCTCTAGATGTGAAAAGCAGGAAAAATTAAAAGATGAAACCACGTAAAGAATGGAGCAGAGTTTGTACAATTTGGATCTCTGTACTGGTTTGCAACTCTTTTTATGAAAGTGGAGTTGTCAGAATACTTAATTTGCCCCAATTAAGAATGATCACTCTGGCTATTGTTGCTCAAAATTGGACCAAGTCGCTCTATAATCGTGCTAATTGCAACCTCTGATTTAGCGGCTGAGTGCTGTGCTGTTGCTTTTGTTTACATAAATGATCTGAATAAGCACAAGCAATCCCTCTTTCTTCCCCCCTCCCGTGTTTACTGTTTTTCTTTCTTACTTTAATTCTACCCTTTGATAATGGCTGTAATCTCCTAAATCATTGCTCAAACCAACTAAATCAGACAGCTGTGGACTGGTGACCTCAGAACTGCTAGAATGAGGAGCTAGTGTGCAGGCCACGTTGTGTTACCCAGACCTGCCACAGACCATCCACACCTGCAAATCCTCCTGCAGGCTCAGGCAAGACAGAGTCAACAAGAAAAAGTGTCTCAAAGAGAGGACTGTTTCTGTCTTCACAAATGGAATTGTCTTAGAGATGACGGCTGTGGTCATTTCCAGCTCTAAAACTTTATGGTTTCATTACTTGCTATGATGAAAAAAAGGCGTGGTTGTAGCAGTAGTACTAGGCATTCATTTAACAACGTGTAGTTTGGGAGGAGCTGCTATGTTCAAGACCCCGTTCACTTCTGTGCATAAAACAGATGAAAAAAAGATTTGCATCATTAAAATTATTCTATTGGTAGATGAGATAGATAATACATAATACTCAAAATGAATTAATTATGTAGCATCTGAAGTAGAAAATATAGAGAGTTTCAAGGCTCTTGGGGGGACGGCAGGTTTGAAATTTTAAACAGATTGGTCATTGAGAAGGTATCATTTGGTCAAACAGGGGATGAAGGGTTTAGGTATCTAGGTCTTTGGAAGAAGAGCGTTCCGGGCAGGGAGGACAGCCAGTGCTGAACACTGAGGCCAGAACGGGTCTGGAGCATGTGCAGGAGACTAAGGAGGCCAGTGTGGCGGGGTGGGTAAACAAAGGCTTTACTGAGTGCGAGTGACTAGTAAACCTTTTATAGGGATCGATACATTTCTCCTCCCGGCAGCCTTCGGAGGTATGTTCTGTTACCATCTCTATTTCCAAATGATGGCGTGGAGGTGGGGAGAGGTTAAGTAACTCGTTCAAGGTCATCCAGGAGTAAGTTGTAGACTGCCCAGCTTCAAATCTGGACTGTCTGAATGTAGGAGAGTTCCAAGGCAGTTTTCACTTACGGTTAATAGAGTTTGAGGTCAGTGTAAGAGTTCTTTATCATAATCGAATCAACTCCTTTGTGAGTATTAATTAGTCAATTATAAAATATTACTTATTAATTTATTGGTAAATATGTATTATGTGGGAAGAAGCGGATGAGATCCTGAGCCTGGTGGAGTTTGCTCAGGTTGTTCCCTTTTATTTTCTCCTTTTGCTTGGACAAATATGGGAAGTGCCTGGTCTTGTCAAATGGAATCTGCTTGTTGGAAGCCACATGTCCAACTTGCTGGCTAGTTCTGGTGACAGTGGTGAGGGCTGGGATTTTTGCTTGTAATAGTGTCATTTTATTTCATCACGTCATGTGTTCCACATGGAGTTTTTAGCTGTCAACCTCCCTCTTGAGCGAAAGGACAATGTAGATAAATCAAGTGGCCGAGCTCATGTGAGATCCCAAAGGTGGCTTAGACCTTGCCCAGGAGATTCTTTTGTATTTTATTGCCTCTCATCTGTGAAATGGAGCCATGCACATGTGCTCTTCTTCAGAAGGGTTGGCCTGAGTCCACTCACAACACGGGGATTTTAACTCTGTGTAGTGTGGTTATAAATGACATAAACTAACCTGGTTTAAGAAAAGTGACCTACATAATTGAGAAGGTCCAGGAATGCTTCAGGCGTGACTGTGTCCAGATTCCCGACTGCTGTTACTAGGAGTTTCTTTCCTCTCTCACCACCCAGTTATGCTTTCCTTAATCTGGGTTGTGTTCTCCAGCAGGCTCTTCCTATGAAGTAGAGAGATGGCTCCTGACTTATCACATGAGAATTTCTCTTTGCCTGTAATTCAAAGCGAAATCCCAGAATCGATCCTTATTAGCCTGGTTTGGCTAAGTCGCTGCATATGAATAAATGAGGCTGTCTGCAGAGTTGGGATAGTTTGACTGAGCAGGCCTGGGCTGTGTACCCACCTCTGAGTTGGGCCCTAATTGGCCCTACTGGGGCCTGCACCAAGACTGAGGATGCTGGTTCTCCATGGGAAAGCTGGGCAGGTGCTCAGCAGGCAAAGACAGCAGCTGCCCCAGCC
>NW_003852434.1:7745386-7753847 GCF_000181295.1 Otolemur garnettii
TTTCACTGACCGAAACGCGTCAGTGAAAATCTGCTCCTGACTGTACGTGTGTTGTTTCCTGCTTGGGCTGTGTTTGACATTGTGGTTTCTTAATTTTGTCAGTAACAATAGCAATAATGGAAGGTGGAGGACTCAGGGACACATCCTAAAGTCAGAAAGGCGTCGCTAATTTCACTATTTTATTATAAACTCCCGGAGAGCGAGAGGTAGATTTTTTTTGACATTTCGTGAGGTTTGAAGGTCTCCAGAAATCCCAACATTCTGCCTTTCCCTTTAGACAAGCTCTGAACCTGTTAGTGAATTCTCATGCAACCTGTTTTTGGTACTTTGAGTTTTATGTTTCAACTCAGCTCAAGCAGAGATAAGTGTTGGATTAGGCAAATTTAGCCGGACACCTGAAGCTTCTTATATTTATGAAGATTGTAGCTGCTTAAATACATCCATTTAAAAGATTAAGAAAAAGGTTTAGCTTTTTAGCATTTCAGTATTACTGTGGTTTTGACCATGTAAAGTTTGTTGTGTTAGGGAAAGAGCCCATATTTGCCTTTTAAAATAGATATACGCTATCACTAGGTATTTTTGTTACTATAATTTCTAAGCTATGTATCTCAGTAACTGCATAATCTCTTTTTCTTTCTATTCATTTCTTTATTTAGTTTTTACTGCTCCTTCCTTTCTTCCTTTTTTCCTTCCTTCTTTGACCTAACATATCAGGTAAATAAGTATAAGTTGCACGTTGTGTTCCTCGGCCGGCCCCCTCCCAACACACACGTCAAATTTATTCAGATCTGCTCTAGGCTGAGTGGATGGTTTGAATTCACCCAGATCCCATTAATTAATTATCTAATACATATTGCAGGTCTCTGTTGGATTATTTGGAGTACAGAAAACAAATGGATCCCTGTGGTAAGGGAACTCATAGTTTAGTGTGGAGGAGGTAAAACTTTACTTGGAAAACTAACTCACAACCGGGTAAGCTCTAAACTAAATGTACAGAGGCAATGCTTTGACAGCAGAGGAGAGGCTGTGAACAGCCCACACTGGGAGAGCTGCTAACTCGGTCCACCTGTTCCATTCTACACTCTTACTAGGGAAGCATCTAAGTGTATCTCCAGGTTACTGAATAGGTTCTGTTTGCTTGGTGGCCATGGACTATTTATGTCCCGAGTTAGGGGCTGGAGAAGGGTCTTCTTGAAGGCTTGCCTTCCCCATGGAACTGTTGCTAGCACTTTAAATGTTGTTGCAAGAGATCATGAGCTCTGTCCTGCTCTGTTTGGGGCTTAGCCTAAATTTAATGATCTCCTTTAAAACCACAGACCATGCAGGCTTGCAGAACTGCCTACATATGTTCAAAAAAAATGGTACTGCCGGTGTGGAATTGCAAGATAAGCAGAGAACCCAGCAAATGACTCAGTGGGAGTTTTCCTCAAGGGAAGGATAAAGAAAAGAGCGCACTGTTTTCTGGCAAAGGAAACTGGTACTTAACATGATTATTGCAACTCTGGGCACTTAGCTTTTCCCACCGGGGAGATGAAATGTGATAAAGGCAGAGCTGCTCTTCCAAAGCTAAACCTTCATAAGCTCAAGTGTCCAACTGAGATGTCAACATGGCCAATATCCCTGGCAAGGAGAGCCCTTTAATTAATTAGCCCTTTGAGCTGGCAGCTTGCCGGTGAAAAGAACTGCAGAGGCCCCTTGCCAGCGACCTGCTGCTCCCCCAAAGCCTGCTGCAAGCATCCACCTGTCTCCGTGGGAAGGACAGGTGTCCTGTCCGCCTGAAGAGGAATCAGCTTCTACTTGGCTTCCTTAGTGACGAGGTTCCTGGCAAAGTCTTTTCTCGTCTGCAGTCCTAGAAGTGGGACAAGGATGAAAAAGAAAGTGCTATTTTCCATTTCTGTTTGGAGAGCCATGAAAGTACCTAGAGCAAGCAGAAGGTGTCTAAAAAAAGGCTGCGCTCCTGCTTGAATCAAAACTTGTCATCTTGCGTTAGCTCTGGAAGCCCCAAGGTTATTCCAGTAGGAAGAAATCTTTTGGCTCTCCGGGGTCATCAGGGTGAGCTGGCATTTGGAGAGGCTTCCCCTCCATTATCTGTTACAGCGATTTGGGACTCAGTTGTCAAAAGCAGTGTTGCCAGGCCCTCGGAGGAAGCAGCCTGTGGGTTTGCAGATGCCTCGTGTGCCCTTGTGGTGCGTCCGTGCAGCACCTTCTGCTCGTGTTGCTACGAGGAACGCCTTTAGGAGACTTGCTTTGTTTTACTTAGAAAGGATGGAGGTGTGCTTTCCTTCCCTTACAGAGACGTACAGGGGCAGAGGTCATGATTACAGTGAGGGGGGCAGAGGCCATGATTACAGTGAGGGCCCCCAACCATGCAGCTTCTGGTCCTGATCCACCCCAGGCCTTCTGACTTCTGTCCTGGACCCTTGGGCCCTTCTTCATGGTGGGTGAAATTCTTTTGCTGACCACTTCCTCAATGCCCCTCTCTAAAGTATTTCTAGAAATTTTTTAAGTTTCTAAAGAACATGATAATGTACTTTTACATGTCAAAAGGGGTTATAAGTTATAGATTTACTGGTAAACATAGGTTATGTCATATTTATAATATTTAAAGCACCAGATGATATAATTTCCAGATGATCTAGAACCAGATGTCCATGAGAATTACTGTGCCCGGCACCCATTAGCTCTGTGGTGCTGGGTTACCTTACAAAACCTCTCTGAGCCTCCATCTCTTCATTTTTAAGGTGGAGATAATGACAGCATCTCCCTCATAGACTTACGGTCCAGTCATGACATCAGCCCAAGTCTAAGGCTTCCGGGTTCCTGTATCACTTCTGTATGTAGCTCACCTTGACATGGGAGAGTCATGGAAATTGCGTGTTGTCCACACACATGCAGCATCAAGTGGGGGAACAGGAAAGAGAAGACCACATTAGTTACTTCTATTAGAAAGGGAGATCAGGCTGTGCTATTCCGGCATCCATACAGGCCGCTTTCCCTTGAGTAGACCTCACTGCTGTTTCCACGGGATAATTTCCCAGGCCCTTGGCTCTACCTCCTTAGCCACACATGAAGATGGTGTTAGAGGATCTGCCCTCCTTCTTGGCCTGCTCCTGGCTCATTGAATTATCATAGTCTCCTTTAATCCCAGGCTCTACAATTCTCCTAAATCCTTAGCTGGCTGCTTCTCATCTGATTTTCAGTCAGTTTCATATGCTAATAGGCACACTCACAATTATCTTATTTGTAAAAACTGACAATATTTTGTTTCTTTTCTTTCTTTCTTCTTTTGAGATAGAGTCTCACTCTGTGACCCTGGTTAGAGTGGCACTGTGGCATCGTAGCTCATAGCAACCTCAGACTCCTGGGCTCAAGTGATTCTCCTACCTCAGCCTCCCAATTTGGGGGGGACGACAGGCACCTGCCACCATGCTCGGCTAGTTTATCAATGTCCACACACATGCAGCAGAGGCCCTGTCTCATTCTTGCTCAGGCTGGGCTCAAACTTCTGAGCTCAAGCAATCTACCCAACTCAGCTTCCCAGAGTGCTGGGATTACAGGCAGGAGCCATTGCACCCAGCCTTATTTGTTGTTATTGAAGTTTAACTTACACGTGGAAAATGCACAGCTTTTCTGTATTCTAGCTGAATACATTTCGTGTGGTCCCACACACCCATCATCCAGACTGAGATAGTGAAATCCTTTATGACTCTCAGTAAGGCAGCCACTTTTCAGACCTCTGCCACCATAGACTAGTTTTGTCTGTTTTTGAACTTTATGTGAATGAAGTCACACCATATTTACTTTTTTTTTCTGGCTTCTTTTCAGTATGAAGTCTATGAGTGTCTCTGTGGTATTGTATGTTGTAATAATTCTTTTTTTCCCCAGTGCAGTTCAGTATTCTAGTGTCAGAACATATCATAATTTATTACTCCGTTCAATGATGGGTACACTTTATTTGCTTCCAGTGTTGGGCCACTGTGAACGGCACACTACAGTGGTTATTTCTGTATGTGTTTTTGGTGACACTCTTCCACTTGGGCATATGCATGGGGTAGAATTTCTGGGTCACAGGGCATACTATTTATGTTTATCTTTAGTAGAGACTTTCTGACCTTCTTTAGAGTAGGGCATCACTTCTTAGCACAGTCTGTGAGGGATAATTTACTGTCATCTAGAGCTCTGGGTGGCTGCAAGCTCTATGTCACTTATAAACATTTTTGCCTCATCTTCCAAAGTGGTTTGTGGAACCCAGATGAGGACTCTGATGAGAGCCCCTCCTTGGGATGACCCATTTCCACTTCTCGGATGCTCCGCTCCATCAGAGCAGGGGAAGGTGGAGTCTGCTCAGGCTTCCTTGAGGTGTGCCACATGCTTGGTCCTCTTTTTCAGAGATCTGGGTTGGGCTGCACCTTCTCACGGGTCACCACCTACTTCTTGGACAGGTATCTGCTTTCAGCTCTTAAGGTCCATAGCTCTCCTTGCATGCCATAGACATTATCAGTGAGAGCCTGGGAATGAATCACTCTCCTAACCAAACAGTGATTCCAGAACTTCCATAAGAGCACACTTTCCAGAGAAGCTGCTTTGCTCAGAGACTCCTTGGGGCAGAGAGGGACATGGTATTCTCCTTTTTTAGAGCGCTGACTTGGTCCCAGGGAGGGCAAAGGGAACCTCTCCTCCACCTTCTCTTTTTTTTTTAGGATTTCTTTGGGGAAGGAAGCTATCAGAGATTCCCATCTATCCTCCATCCTATTCTCATTAAGCACTGAGTGGACTGAATTTAGCTTGAAGGTTAAAGAAACTGAGGCATCCTGGCTAGGATTTAGGTCTTCTAGACTGTGCCTAGGGCGTGGGAGCCCTGGGGCTGGAGCTCAGTGAGGGGAAGGAAGCAAACCCTGCTGGTCTGACCAGTGACCACCCAGGACTTTACAATGTAGCTTCAGATTCGTGTGGTATGATTGGGCTGACCTGACTTAAAGGCAGAAGGGGCGGATAAATGCATCCAAGGAAATCTAAGGAGTCACCTTTAGTTCCCCTCATAAGGCAGCCTGTTTGAAAAGAACGTCGGTCAGAACCAAGAATCTTTGTGCTATTGAGCAGGACTACATTTATTTCTTTTACTCACCGTTCTTGTATTTCAGTTGAATTCTTTCTAATGAATTTTAAAATAATTAGCTGTAGAATTTCTTGCTTTACCTAATGTGTTTCATGTGAGAGTCCCAGGTCTCACCTGGCTATCAGCACAGAAATCAACAATGAATACTATTATTATTTTATTTATTTATTGCCGTTTTTGGCTGGGGACAGGTTTGAATCTACCACCTCCGGTATATGGGGCTGGCGCACTACTCCTTGAGCCCCAGGCGCCACCCCAGCAAGGAATATTACAACTTGCCAACTTCTAGCACCTACGTGCTGACACAGGCAACTCAGTTCTTGGCCAAGTTTCTCTCTCCATGGGTTTTCTGGAAGTCTCTCAGAGTTTTTCACATGGATTCCTCAGGTCTCCTCTTGAAAATATGCTAACTAGAGTTGCATTGGCTATTGACTTTCTGTGGAAACACTGCTTCCCTTTCACGCTGGTCAGTTGGTGGGTGCCACTGTGGCAGGGATCTGCTCCGTACCCCTGCAGGGTTCTGCTATGCTTCATGGATGAAATGGGAAAACACTCTTTTCCTCAGCTCTGCCAGGAACTTAACTTGGGGCCTTCGGCCTCCAACCAGCAACCCCTTGTTCTTTAGACTTTGACCAAGTCTTTCATGCACATCATACCACCAGCATCTGTTCTTACCAGCCTCCACAGTGGGTTTTAAGACCTGCTTCTAAATCTAAGGTGAAAATATATGCCACGGCCATCCCCTCCCGTACACTCGTGTACTTCCTTCCTTCCTATCTAAGTCATCCCTTGCACCAAATGTCTACACTCAATTTTATTTGAAAACAGCTCCCACACATCTTAGTTCATAATCATATATGCTTAGATGGTCAGTGGCCCATTTCATGAATAAGGAACCTTAGAATCCTAGTCTTGACTAGTGAGGAAGTCCTAGTAATTCACCCAAAGTTTGTGCTCACCAGACTTTTAGTTCTAGGAAAGTGAAGATAAATTAAGTAAAATATTGGTCCTTTTGTTCCTCCAGACACCAATCAGGTGCTAGAGGAAATGTGTGTCTGTGTGTCCAAGTTCTTTATCTCTGTAATGTTGTGCATTTCAGCAGTGCCTGGATTTAAAGGACTGAGAGAGCCAGAGTGTCTATAGATTCTTATCTTGACCTCCATTCAGAAAAAGAGGAAGCTAGGTCACTTATTGAACAATCCATTCAACATCCTTGGAACCAAGCTTGCTACTTCAGCATTTTAAAAGTTGCCTTTTGTCTGCAGACAAACTCTTTCTGTGAGGGTCAGCGAGTACCAGGTAAATTCATGACCTGGATTAGGAAAACCTGCCAGTCCGGCTTAATGTCATTTTTATTGCTAACTGAATGTTTTTTTAACAAGATTTCATATAAAGGAACAGGCACAACTCTGAGAATAAAGAGAGGTCTGAAATTAGATTCTTCAAAAATTAGCTTCTTAGAACTATGTATGCTCTAGGAAAATAATATGGACTGACTTCAGAGGGGATTATGTTCCAGATATCATGACACAGTAAAAAGACCTAGGCCTTGGACCTGGTTTCATCATGGACTGGTGTGGGTTGGAGGAAGCACAGCAGAACCTGCAGAGGTGACCACCTCTTGACACTGACCTCCTCCTTAAGTTGACCTAATTGTCATAGGTCACAACATGTGTCAGTAGGACTAGTTCCTTATGTTGACCATCTCCTTGTGTTGACCAGTTTGTTACAGTCCCTCGGGTGGTCCACTTACAGAGAGTGTACTGCATCTTAATTTCAGTGTCTATTTCCGTGTTTGACAAGTGGTTACAAAGCATTCAGGCCCAGTATACTAAGTGATTGGAGGATGACGCGTGCACCTGCTGGAGGGGCACTAACGCAGTCCCCGCACATGAGGGTGGGGAACAGGAGAAAAAATGGGGACCTTCCATGAAGGTCCATGGGAGGGAGGCCAGGAGGGGCAGGTGACAAAAGCTGTGCAGTTTTTGTGAAGTGAAGAGGAGAGCCGAAAGATCCAGTTAGGAGGAAGTTTGTTGTGTGGTTTCACCCCCTCCTAACGAGAGAAGCGGGGCAGTGCCCCTCTTGATGCATTACACAGTGATAAGCCCTGCGTCCCCTTAGCTCTTCAAGAGCAGGAATGGCAGCGTTGTCATTTCTATCTTCCTGGCACATCCAGACCAGACCCTGGACAGCAAGGGTTTTCAGTGAATGCCTGTCACGTGATAAATACCTGATCGAATGTATCTGAGGTATAACAGGGACATGAAGCTAGAGAACCATCCACAGAGGAATGGTTGCTGAGTGCATGAAGAAGTGAACACACACTTCACGTCTGATGATGGCACAGGTAGGTTAGTTTGAAGACTGTGAGCATGCACAGAGACTGTCACAAAAAGCCAAGTGTGACAGGCTGGTGGGACAGCAGGGGGACTATTAATCCTGCTACTGCGGCTGCTGCAGGGGTAATTACAAATTTGTTTATATCATAGAGATAGTCACTGTGGAATCACAGTTTTGAACTTCTAAGTAATAAAGGTATCTCTTTTTTATTTTTGGTCTGAAGATTTGTTTTTCAAAGACAAAGGCAGTGTGCAACCCCCCGTTACCACAGTGTTGTCCAGAATGGGCATTGTGAGCGAGCAGCAGCCCTGAGAAAAACTGAGTGAACTTGAGAAATACTCAGGAGCTGTGTTAATAAAGTCTTTACAAATCTGACCTGGAAGCATGGCCAAAGATTTAGGCTTTAAAGAACGGTAACCCCCAGGTCCTCCTTCACACACTGCCGTTGCTCTGTTGACATTTGCTGCGTAAATGAACAAGTCGAAGGACGTTGGGTCAGAAGTTTAAGGACCCTCTATTCTTGTGATCTGCATACCAAACAGTAGGTCCCAGAGAAAATGTAAAAATACTGGGTTAACTAGATGGAGGAAAATGTAATATCTAAGAAGCTCTCTTCACGGACAGGTTTAGGACTTGTTGTGGGAGAATGAGATTGTCTGCAGGCCTCTATTTTTCATTTAAGAACAAAGAATTATACCTGGTATAGGACCAGCCAAAGATAAGCAGGTTATATATAGGTGTGAGTCAGGAACTAATGTAGTAAGAATATTCAGGCATGAAATGGTGTTTTAGGGGTAACGAGTGAGAATAATTGAAGTTCCCGGATCTCCTCCGGGGGAGGATCCTTTCCTGCAACAGGAGCTAATCAAGGCAGATGAGCACTGAATCCTCGCTGGCTGCGGGGCCCAGAGTCAAAGAGGAAGGGGAGCCGTGATACTGCGAATGCCACTTGAACCGCTGCGCTGTCTTTCTCTGCATGGTGACTTTGGACATGCTGTTCCTTCT
>NW_003852434.1:7754398-7762409 GCF_000181295.1 Otolemur garnettii
TTAAATTCCTGATTCTGTATCTGTTAACACAGATGTGCTCCTCCAGAGCCTCCCAGGATGGCCAGCATTTCCTGACCCTCCTTTCCCTGCTGCTGGCTTAGCGTTTGATCTGCTCTTGCTCTCTTCCTGGTGAACTCACTCTCCTTTAGATCCTAACACCACAGGGGTTGCCCCTGCCTGGTTCCTGAGCTGGTGCCATCACCTGTTACTGCCTGCAGCTGGCAGACACAGGCCTGGGTGAGAACACAGACATAGGGACAGAGTAGCAGACAGCCCCACTATCGGCTGCGGAGGCTGAAGGGGAATCTATTTTTGGAGGCAGAATGGGATGTGCTCCTGCTCCGACACTTAGGCCGAAAGGTAGAGATTGTAAGTCCTTACTGTGCCTCAGAAATACCTGGGGAGAATTCACAAAAGTGGGGGCTTCATTGTTTCTGGCATGAGACCTGGGCACTGACAGATTTGAGAGCTCTTTGGAGGATCCTCATGTGGGGCTGGAGCTGAGAACCTCTGAACTAAGGGAGTGCATCAGGTCCCATCTCTAAGTCCATTTTCTGACATGCTGGCCCTGGGTAAGCCCAGCCTGCTCCCCATTTGAACCTCCCCATCCCATGGCATGGCTTCACTGTGGCGCTCTCTCACTGATCTTTGTCTGATGTCACCTCTAAGGTGGCCACAGTGATGTGGTCATCGGGGGTTATGTGAACTAGACTCACATCTCATGGATGCTCAGGTCAGGAAACTGTCCCTCCGACACCAGCCTTCAGAGACTGACAACTGGAAGTCACCTGTCTAGATATTTGGGAATTCCCGAGTTGGTGCTACTGTTCATTTTGGGCAATGCCTCTGTGTCTTTTCTTGCAGTGGTTCTCAACAGAGACATATGTTGAGGGAGTTTGTCTAAATACACATGTCTAAACCTACATATACCCATCCTTACACTACCATGAAAAATAGTGAGTCTGTTAATAAATCCAGATAGGATTTGAGTATATATGATTAAGAGCAACTTCCCAAGATGACTCTAATATTCAGACCCTGATTTGAGATAATTTGCTGAAGGTGGATGAGCTGGAACCACGTGGTCTGAATTTTACCTGGAAGACACCAATGTTTCTGGACATCTGACCGGTATTGTTTATGATGGAAACCGTCAGGCTGTCTGTCCACCAACCCTATTCGTCCCTTCTCCCATCATTTCAGAGTTGTTTGAAGTGTTCCTACCTGGATAAGAATTAAATTCTTCACCCCTCTTGCAATTAGTTGTGGTTTCATGAGACTAATAAAAATCGAGGATAGTGATGTTTGCTGCTTCTGGGCTGGGGCTCTTAAAAGAGCAAACAGGCTTCTCCGTGGTTTCTCTAATACCCTTCTTACTAGCTGATGAGAGCAGCTTTGGAAGCCACGTGTTGAAGATGACAGAGCTTCTGTCAGCCCAGGACTCTAAAAGACTGCATCAAGCAGAGATGACAGCCAACTCACACACCTTAGACTGTTGCATAAGAGAAAAATGAGCTTCTCTCCTGAATAACACATGATCCCTGCCTGACCTTGGCTTGCCTTGACTGTGCCTATTGAAATTCATGGTGCCAACAAGGCAGTACCAGCAGTTTTGTCCCACAGGAAAAGCCAGCTCCAGGTTATTTTGACTTTCCTAAAGCTTGGAAGCACTCCTTAGGAGAGGCCGATCAAATACACTATTCAAGGACACCATGGAGCATGGAGCAGCGGGGCAAGCAGGGAGCCTGCCTGGGTGGGAGCCGCAGACCCTCAGTCGTCCAGGACTCTGTATCTGACTCCTGAGAAGTCAAACTCCTCTTCTCATAAACCAGGACATCAGAGTGTCAGGCCTCAAACTCCGAAAAATGCACTAATGGTCACAGATATAACTAATGTCTTTGAATCTATTTAGTAGCTGCCAGATCTATCCTTTAGCAGATTTTTAAAATTATGCATTTATTGTGTATAACACGATGTTTTATAGTGCATCAAATAGTAAAATAGGGCTAAGGAACAAATGCATTACCTCTCATAGTTACCGTTTTTGTGATGAGAACACTTACCAATCACTATTTTTGAATTTTTTGATGAATACGATGCATCATTATTAACCATAGTCGCCATGCTGTATAATAGATCTCCCGAGCTATTCCTCCTAACTGTAATGCCATGTCCGCCAGCAGCATCTCTCCATGCTCCAGCCTCTGATAACCATCATTCTATTCTCCACGTCTGTGGTATCATCTTTCTGAAAATCACTTTTTTTTTATTATTTGGGATTCATTGAGGGTACAAAGAATTAGGTTACACTGATTGCATCTGTTAGGTAAAGTCCCTCTTATGATTGTGTCCCACCCCCAAGAGGTGTGCCCTACACCGTGACACCCCATCGCTCCTCCCCATCCCACTCCCTCATTCCCCTACCCCACCCCTTGTGTTAGCTCATCTGCTACCTTCATATTAGAACTGAGCACATCGCATTCTTGCTTCTCCATTCTTGTGATGCTTTACCAAGAAGCTGTTCCACCTCAATCCAAGTTAATACAAAGTCTGTAAAGTCTCCATCTGTTTAATGACTGAATAGTATTCCATGGTATCCATATACCACAGCTTGTTAATCCACTCCTGGGTTGGTGGGAATTTGGGTTGTTTCCACATTTTGGCAATTGTAAATTCAGCTGAGAAAAACAGTCTAGTGCAAATGTCCTTATTGATAAAATGATTTTTTTTTTCTGGGTAGATGCCCAGTAATGGGATTGCAGGATCAAATGGGAGGTCTAATTTGAGTTCTTGGAGGATTCTCCACACTTCTTTGCACAAAGGTTGTATTAGTTTGCAGTCCCACCAGCGGTGTAAAAGTGTCCCCTTCTCTTCACATTAACAGTAGCATCTCCAGTTTTGAGACTTTGTGATATGGGCTTTTCCCACTGGGGTTAAGTGACATCTCAGGGTGGTTTTGATTTGCATTTCTCTGATGATAAAAGATAATGAGCATTTTTTCAAATGTTAGCCATTTATCTCTCTTCATTAGAGATCAGCAAAGAGTGAGAGTTTGGCCTCCTCTGCCCCAATTTGGATGCTTTTAAATATCCTTCTCTTACCTAATTGCATTGGCTAGAACTTCCAGCATGATGTTGAATAATAGTGGTGATAGTGGATGCTTTTTCTGCATCTATTGAGAGGATTATATAGTCTCTATTTTTGCTTCTATTGATATGATTTATTACATTTATGGTTTTGCATATGTTAAACCACCCTTGTATCCCTTGATCATGGTGTATAATTTTTTTAATGTGTAGCTGCCATCTATTAGCTAAGATTTTGTTGAGTATTTTTGCATTGATAGTCATTAGTGCAGTTGTTCTGTGGTTCTCCTTTTTAGTTGGGTTCTTCCTTGGATTTGAAATCAAGGTGATGTTTGCTTCATAGAACGTGTTTGGGAAGGTTCCTTCCTTATCAATGTTTAGGAATAGGTTCTGCAGTATAGCTATAAGCTTATCTTTGAAGGTGTGATAGAATTCTGATGTGAAGCCATCTGGTCCTGGCTGTTTTTTTGTTGACAGCTTTGTTATTGTTTCATCAATTTCAGTGCTTGATATTGGTCTGTTCAAGAGATCTATTTCTTCCTGGTTAAGTCTAGATGATGTGATTCCAGGTATTGGTCCATTTCCTCCACATTGCCATAGTTGTGGGCATTAAGTTTTTGGTAGTAGTCAGAAATAATCTCTTGTATCTCTGTGGTATCAGTTGCTATTTTCCCCTTTTTGACTCTGATTGTGTTTATTGAAGACTTCATTTTTCTATTTCTGGTTAACCTGGCCAATGGTTTATCAATTTTATTTATCTTTTTGAAGAACCAACTTTATGTTTCATTAATTTTCTGAATGATGCTTTTATTTTTAATTTCCTTTATTTCTGATTTAATTTTGGTTATTTCTTTTTTTATGCTAGGTTTCTGCTCTTCCTTTTTCATTTCTTGAAGATGATTCATTAGTTTGTTGATATGGTCTCTATCTGTTTTTCGGATGTAGGCATCTAAGTTGATGAATTTCCCTTTTAGGATTGCTTTTGCAGTTTCTTTCAATTTTTGGTAGCTTGTATCTTCATTGTTGTTATGCTCAAGGAAGTTAATGATTTCTCCTTTTATCTTTTCCTTGATCCAGCTGTTATTCAGCATAAGGTTGATTAATTTCCATGCCTTTGTGTGGGGATGAAAGTTCTTGATGGAGTTGAGTTCCACCTTTATAGCCTTGTGGTCTAAGAAGATACAAGGTATAATTTCAATTCTTTTGATTTTGTTGAGGTTTGATTTGTGTCCTTGGATATGATTTATTTTGGAGAATGTTCCATGGGATGACAAGAAAAATGTATATTCTTTAGCTTTGAGATGGAGTCTTCTGTATAAGACTTTTAAGCACAGTTGTTCTAGGGTCACATTTAAGTCCCTTGTATCTTTGTTTAGTTTCTGTTTAGAGGATCTTTCCGCTCTGTAAGAGGAGAGTTGAAAGTCCCTTGCTAGTATGGTGTTATAGATGCTCAGACTAATTAAGGTCTATTTCAAGAATCTGGGAGCATTTAAGTTGGGCACATAAATATTTAGAATTGAAATGTCTTCTTGCTGTATTGTTCCCTTGACCAATATGAAGTGTGCATTTTTGTCTTTTTTGACTTTAGTTGCTTTAAATCCACTTGTATCTAAAAATAAGATTGCAACCCATCCTTCCTTCTGGTTTCCATTTGCTGAAAAATTGTTTTCTATCCATTAACCCTGAGTTTTACTTTGTCCCTGAAGGCTATGTGTGTTTCCTGCAGGCAGCAAATGGATGGCTTGTGCTTTTTTATCCAATCAGCCATCCTATGCCTCTTCAGTGGGGAATTAAAGCCATTGACATTTATGAAGATAATTGATAAGTGTGATAGAGTTCTATTCATCTTATTTTGTGAAAGTCCATTGCTTAATTTTATCTTTTGCATCATTGTGGAAGCTAGGTTTTGTCTTTTAGCTTCTGGGTGTTTAGTTTGCTGGTGGTCCATTGTGATGATCAGAGTGTAGAACAGGTCTAAGTATTTTCTATAAAGCTGGTCTTGTGGCAAACTTCCTCAATGTTTGCATATCAGTAAATGATTTGATTTCTTCATCAATTTTAAAGCTTAGCTTGGCAGGATATAGAATTCTGGGCTGAAAATTATTTTGTTTAAGTAGGTTAATGTAGATGACCATTCTCTTTTGACTGGGAAAGTTTCATTTGAGAAGTTTGTGGTCACCATGTTGGATTTTCCCCTGTAGGTCAATTGGTGATTATTCTTGGCAGCTTACAGAATCTTCTCTTTCATCTTGACTTTGGATAGGTTTATGACAATGTACCTTGCAGAATGTCTGTTTGAGTTTAGATGGCCTGGGGTTCATTATACTTCTGAAAGGAATATATCAGAATCTTTGTTGATACTTGGGAAGTTTTCGTTTATATATCTTCTAGTAGGGCTTTCATTCCTCTGGGACGCTCTTCTATCCTTTCTGAGATACCTATAACTTGTATGTTTGAACGCTTCAAGAAGTTCCCTAATTCCCTCAGTGACTGTTCCGCTTTCTTTCTCTATTTTTCTGTCTCTTTAATTGCCTGTGATAGCTCAAGAGCTTTATTCTCCACCTCTGAGATTCTTTCTTCTGTGTGGTCTAATCCATTATTGATACTTTTTGCTGTATCTTTACGTTTTCTGATTGAATGTTTCCTTAAGCTCCACTATATCCTTTTTATATTCATGTTGTTCATCTCTTATTTGATTCTGTTTTGGGATTTCCTTTTGGTTAATTTCCACTTTCTCAGCAATTTCTTTCATTGTTTATACCATCCGTATTTTAAATTCTTTTCTGTCATTTCTAACATTTCATTTTAGGTAGAATCCTCTGCAGTAGCTTCCTCATGATTTTTGGGGAAGGGGGCATCGGTCTATTCTGGTTTTTCTGCTGTTTCTTCCTCAGGAGTGTTTTATTTTTGTCTGTTTCCTTGCCATACCTTTTTCTTTCACTTCCTCCTATTTTTTAAGTTCCTGTGCCTCTGACATAAGGTGTGGATTCTGACACAGTCCTTTCAGAGGGATATTGAACCCCAGGTCACCTAAACTTAAACAGAGCTTTTCCAAGACACATTGTCATGAACCTGTCCAAAGTCAAGATGAAAGAGATTGTGCAAGCTGCCAACAGTAAGCACCAAGGACATGAAGTGTCCTTTTGGTAAAGGACTAAACGGGAGAGAAGAGTGCAGAGCAAGAAGGGATAAGAGATAAAAAAAATTGAAAAAAGAAAAGAAAGGGGGGAGTAAAAAAGAAGATTGATAGAAAGAAGAGAGGAACAGAAAGAAACAGGAGTAATAGTGGTGTACTTTGACCCACACCCCCAAATCCCAACCTCTGAGGGTCTGGGTTGGTCGGGTCCCTGGAGGTCTGGAGCTCTTCATTAGCCTGAGCAGACAGATCTCAACCTCTACCAAATAGAGAATAAAAACAAAAGTACTATAGAACAAAATAAAGCAAACAAAAACCTTAAGGGATAAAATTGAGGTGAAAAATGAATCATAGGGGCAGAAAAACTGGCAAAAATGAAGCCCTTATTATTAAAGAAGGAAACAATGAAAAATTATAATTACATGAGAAAAAAGAAGAAAAAAAGAAAAATCTAGGGGGAAAAGTTGAAAAACAATTTTTAAAAAGAAAAAAACTATATATATATATATATGTATATATGTATGTATGTATCTATGTCTTGTTGTATATTGCCTTGGCTACAGGTGATCTTGTGGTGTATGAGGTGCTAATCACAATGCTGATACAGCTATATAAGATGGAGACTGTAACCCTCTGGCTTGCTGAGGAGACTTGGTCTTATTTTTTTGAACTTCTTTGCCCTTAATCCCTGCAGGGTTGGGAGCCTGAAGCTCTCCTCAGCCCATTTAATAGACATGCCTCGACCTTTCCAAACTGTGTCCCTTGGCTATTATTCAGTGGCTTTCCCAGGAAAGTGTGTGCCACTCAAATCTCCTCCTAAGTGGCTATCCCACTTATGAGGTGTGCCAGAACTGGCCTTGAACTAGGTCTCTGAGGGCTAAGACTGCAAGGCAGCTCTCCCACAGTGGCTGCACCTGGCCTACAGCTGAACAACAAAAGCTCTACTCCACCAGGTGGCTCCATCCTGGCCCCTGGATGCTGTTCAAAATCACTTGCTCACTCATCCAAGCTCTTTCAAGGTAACTCAGATAAGTGCCCAGGTCCAAAAAGAAAAAGAAAAAAATCTGCAAACTCTCTCTGCTGTTGCCACTGACACAGCCTTGCACCTGGCCCGCCTCTGCCTGAACGTGTGTACTTGCTGCTGCTTCACTGCTTCTGTCCTCCTCTTGGGGTCCTTAAGCATCCCACTGCCTCCCTGTGCCCCTGAAGGGATGTTTCTGGGCAGAGGCTATAAGCCAGAAGTGCCTGGAGTCTTTTATCCCTAATCTCACTAAGTGTGGCTGCAGAGAAGCTGTCTCTAGTCTGCCCTCTTGCTCTGCGTGCTATGCTGAGTCCTATGGAATCAATTTTTTCAGATTCCACATATGAGTGAGATCATATGACTTTTGTCTTCCCATATTTGGTTTGTTTCACTTACCATGATATTCCAATAGTTAATCTATATTGTTCCTTTTAATGGCTGAATAGTATTCCATTGTGTGTGTGTATATATGTACATATATATATATATATATATAAATTTTTTTATTCATTCATCTGTTGATTAGTGCTTAGGTTGCTTCCTTATCTTGGCTATTGTAAATAGTGCTGCAATAAACATGAGAGTGCAGCTATCTCTTTGACACACTGATTTCTTTTCCTCTGGATATATACCCAGTAGTGGGATTGCTGGATCTTATGGTACTTCTATTTTTAATAATGTCTATGCTATTTTCCATAATAACTGTGCTAATTTACATTCCTACCAACATTCCCACCATCTTCACAAATACCTTTATTTTTTTTTGGT
>NW_003852434.1:7762453-7767952 GCF_000181295.1 Otolemur garnettii
ACTCCTTTGAGCCACAGGCACTGCCCACCAATACCTTTTACTTTTGTCTTTTTCTAGTAGCCATTCTGGCAGGAGTTAGATGACGCCTTATTGTGGTTTTGATTTGTATTTCCTTAATGATTAATGATGCTGAAAATTTTTTTTTCAAATACCTCTTGGCCATTTGTATGTCTTTATTGGAGAAGTGCATGTTTAGATATTTTGCCTATTTTTAAATAGCATTATCTGTTTTCTTGCTTTTGAATTTGAATTTCTTATATATTTTCATATTAACCTCTTACTAGATATATGGCTTACAAATATTTCCTTCTATTCTGTAGGTGTCTCCTCACTCTATTGAATGTTTCCTTTGCTGTACAGGTTTTTAATTTAACGTAATCCCATTTGTCTATTTTTGCTTTTGTTGCCTATGCTTTTGAGGTCATATCCAAAAATGTCTTTGCCCAATGGCATTTTCCCTATGTTTTCTTATAGTAGCTTCATGGTTTCAGACCTTACATTTACGTCTTTAAGCCATCTTGAGTTGGTATTTTGTATATGATGAAAAATGAGGGTCTAATTTTCTTACTCCATATGTGGATATCCAGTTTTCCTAACACCTTTTATTAAAGAGACTGTCCTTTCCCCCACTGCATGTTCTTGACACCTTTCTCAAAACACAGTTGGCTGTACATGTGTGGATTTCTTTCCAGGCTCTCTATTTTTCTTCATTGGTCTATGTGTCTGTTTTTATAGAAAATATTGTTTTTAAGAGGAAATAGAGTAGAAGCAGTGCAGATGCCGCTGAGCACTTGCTGAAATTCAGACTTGCTCAAGAATGGCCTCCAAAAGGTATTCAATACAGAGGTGGCAGGGTCTTGTCTACTGACTTAGATGTCTATTAGTTATTTGTACATATAAGCAGGCATCTCAAATGCTACAGCTCCACCTTTTTGCCACAGTAACTCAGATGGCTGACTTTTAAAAGCCATTTAAGACCCTGACTATCGTTGTAGGGAGTTTGGGTATCCTATTATGATGAAACCCACTGCACAGTAACCATTAGAATACTTGTGCTTGGGCCAGATACACCCAAAATTCCAAAGAGGAGAATAGATTTGCTCTTAATCCACAAGGACTGTCAGACTGTCACGATGATGGATTTCGTTATGAACTCGCTCCCTCCTCCCACATCCACGAGTGTTGAGACGCTTACTAAGATGGCAAAACACAGTGCACATACCAATTACCCCTTCCTTTCTTCCATAGGGAAATTCCTCCCTTCACAAGGTCATGTAAAACCTAAACTCTGATTCAGGTGTCAATTGAAATCATGAATCTAGAAGACACATTTCAAAATTCAGCTTATCTAGAACCATCCTCACACTGATGCTCCAGTGTAATAAAGAGTGGGATTCTTTCCACTGGTGCATGTAACCTGCCATGCCCTGCATTTCACCACCTCTAAACCTGTGTAATGACTTAAAACACTCGTCTACACAAAGTATCCTCCAGCTTTTTTATTGTGCCTCCAAAGACTACTCTGATGCCAACACCTGGCAGGTGCTTAGAAAAGCTACCAGCTTCACAGGAAGATCTACAGGGCACATTTTTCTATGTCAAGAGGCAATTTGGTGCTAGTTCATATAGGATTGGGTATTAGAAAATCAGTCTGAGTAGAAGAAACCTTATTTTCCCAGGACAAATACAGAATGTATCCTATTTAAAATCTGGAGAACCACTCTTTGGAATTAGAAATGAACAAACAAAAAACCAAGAAAAATTATGTCATTCCATTTCCATTGCCCCGAGCCCATGGACCAACCCTGGTTTTCACTGCTCCCTGTCATGCCTGCTGCTCACATCCTAAGGCAGCCGCAAAGTAAACAGGAATGGACTTTCCCACCCCAAAGAGCAGGAATACCTTCCAACATTGGATTCGAGGGAGCGATGTGAGCCTCAGCCCACCACTCACCTCAGTAATTTCATGGTCATGTCAGAGTGTACGTACCATTGTCAAATTCAGGATGGCCTCAAGACCCACCACTCAGGGAAGGATAATGGGAGAGGGGCATGTACCAACCTTCACCCCATCCTAGACATTTAAAACAGAAGCAACTGTGAACAGAGCTGCAAAGGTTGGCTGGTAGCATTCCAGGTCTTCTACTAGCACATTTCTTTTGATTCTAACCTACTTGCCTTTAGTCTGTCTCCAAAACCTGGCTCATACCTGATCTCAACAACCACCTGCACCCACCATTTCTGGATTTGTCATGCTTTCTACCTCTCCCACTGGGACTTTTATTTTTCTTTAAGATTTCAGGCCTAGCCCAGCCAGCCCACTGCCCATCTGCACTGCACATGCATATGAATGGACAAATATGCACATGTATACACATGCATGCACCAATATATACATGTATGCACATGTGTACACACACAGATACACACATGTATGCACACCAATGCACAGAGATATACATGTATACACATGCATACATATATATGCACAGATATATGTATACACATGCATGCCCAGATACACACATGTATATGTATGCACACATATGCAATGATAGACACATGTATACACATGTGCACACATGCATACACAGATATGCACATGTATACATATGTACACGCATGCACAGATACACATATATACACATGCATACGTGCATGCAGAGATATGCACATGTGTATACACATGCAACACATAGAGACACAGATATGCACGTGTATACACACACCTAGAGACATAGGCCAATAGAAGTCTCATGAGGCACACATGGTGGTGGGAGATCAGATGATGAATGACCTTCACAGTAGTTTGGTTTTCCTCCTGCACATCTGGGGGGGTTTGCTGAAGAATTTAAAGCAAGATAATAGCATTTTAGAAGACCTCCCTTTCTAAATGCAGTGTGGAAGATATTTAGAGCTAGTTAGGACTAAAACCAAGATGCTGCTGTATTAGCACAAACCAGAACTAAAGGCATATCTCCTAACTTAGTTCTTTCTGGGCCTTTCCTTATTACCTGACTCTTAGCTCTTTAGGCCACAAGATGCTCTTTATCCACTTCTGTTTCTGCCTGGCCTGTGCTGGTTGCTTCATCAACATTTTAAAATGAAATCAAGCAAGCAAGCTGGATCTGTGCAGTGGGTGTAAATTGCCTGGAACTGTTAGAGGAGGAGGCAGCAAATGGGAACCAAGAAAAAGGAAATACCAGGAAGAGATTTGCCTGGGGCCAGGAGGGGTGGGAGTGGAGAAAAAATAAAGTTGTTAGGGAAAGTACACGTGTGCAAGTCAGCAGGCGCGTGTCACACAGAAAGAGTGAGGTGTGGCAGGCTGATGATGCAGCTTGTGTGTCTGGAGAGAAGGGAAGCCTGATGCGATGTTAGTTCCCACGATCAAGCTGAGCACAACAGGAAAGCCGGGGTTCACCAGGGAGGAAGGGAGGGCTATTTGCAGGTGAGATTTTCCTCACGTGGAATCTGAGTTGGAAGATGTGGTTCATGAGAAATACGGAGATTTGTGAATGTATGTCCTCCTCAAAATGTTATATATGTAGAACGGAAAAACTATTTATGGACATACTTCTTTTTGCATTGTAAGGATGGCAGTTTGGGAGAAGAATTTGATTTGTATCTAGAGGAAAAAATGGAGAAGCCTAAAGCAACGAATATCTGATTTACAAAGCCCACTGCTTAGAATAAACTGGCCAGAATATGGGATTGAAGCACAACACTCAAATCAGGTTTGCATTATGAATATGAAACGCGGAAGCTGATGAATGGCTTGATAACAGTTATGTGCCGCCACAAATAACAATGGGTGTGAAACGTGAAGTGAATAAAATATCTTCTGAAACTTCAGCTACGGCCACAACTGATGATTTTGTCCCTTAAATGGCAGGGAAAAGCTGGCAGGTGAAAATTTGAGAAATGTTGTAGCGATATTAGAACCATGAAAAGAAGAGGTAATCAGCTTACGAAATGCGATAAGCTGTGAAGCTAGGAAGTTTCCTTGTGGATCCAACTCACGGCCAAGAAAGGCAATGAGAAGACGGCAAACCAAGCTGAGGTTCCCCAAACCCAGGAAGCAAAATCTTTAAAAGCAGAGGTTGTAGCTTGTAACGTGAGTGGCACGGTCACGTTCTGAGGAGGGCAAGCACGTGGGTTCACGGCTGTGCTGTGCAAAGAAGTTTGAGGACCTTGTGGGAGAACTCTGGCAGATAAGATGAAGGGAAAATAAAACACAAATGTTAAAGACTAAAAAAGGGATGAGAAATTGCAGGCCAGCAACACTATGGAAAGTATGTTCTAGTAGGTTTTACCTATGGACTAACTGCAGTGCATGGCTCCATTAACAAAGAGCATGTCACAAAGCTTTTGCAACATAGCACACATCGTAGGGAAAACAGGAATTGGAGGGAAATCTCAGAACACCCCTAAGATAGGAGGGAACAGAATGTATGTTCTATTTGAATCAGGAGTATACTCTTTTTGATGCAGCAAACCATGCCTATTTTTCTCAAAGACCACGCACACATTTGCAGTGCTAATGAAATGTGCTGAAATATCTTGAAGTTACTCTCAGCCCATGTGACCATTACAGAGTATAAATGTCTTAACACAATAATTAAGTAAACGAGATGAGGTGTATTTTAATCAGTGTGATGTGAGCGTTCCTAATTCTATATGAAATCAGCACATTGCACCCCATAAGTACATTAATGTATACATGAAAAAAAAAAAACCTGCCCTGGTGAATGTTAAAAAAAAAATTACTGAATGGAAAGGGCGGGAAATGAAGGCATGAGGGCAGGGAGGCATGGCAGCCAGTGAAAAGCTCCATTCTGTGTATGGTCTGTCCTTAAACTCTGGAGCAGTTAAGGTTCACCCAAAGAAGCAGAGCCAGCAGGAGACAGACATTAAGAGATTTACTGCAGGAAACTGGTTACACAATTGTGGCACTAGCTAGTTAAGTCTGAAATCCAGGAAAGGAAGGCCAGAGCTCTCAGGCATGGGCTGAAGCCGCTGCCCACAGTCAGAATGTCTTCTGGGAAATTTCAGCCCTGCTTTGAAAGTCTTTCCACAGATTAAATCAGTTCCTGCCAGATTATCTAGGATGATCTCTCTTAAAGTCAACTGATTATGAGCTTTAATCACAGCTATAAACTACCTTTCCAGCAATAGCTAGATTAGTGTTTGAATGACTGGGCCGAGTGTGGCCAGATTTCCACATCAAAAGACCATCACATTCCTTTAAGAAAATTCCATAGGAATACGGTGTTAAAGGAAAAGGGGTATGATTGTAGGTGCTTAAAGGACATGCAGTACACATACTCTGACAGCAGTGGAAGGGAGGATGTATTTAAAATACAGGCCTAGAATACCATAAATGCTGGATGGAGCAAGGTCATTTATTCATTTACTTGCTCATATCCCTGTCAAATGTCTGTCTGTAGTCAGTGTCTGAAACACCGGGCTTTGAGCAAGAAGGCACAGCCTTTTCCAATC
>NW_003852434.1:7768110-7777554 GCF_000181295.1 Otolemur garnettii
CCAGTGAGAATTCTTAATATGTATGAAAAGAAGATTACCAAAGATAATGGGAAAAAGTTCAAAAGTAAGCAAGCATGGGAGGGTAAGACTCCCTGTGCTAGTTTCCTCTTACATATTCATGATGTGTGGCTCCCCCAAGAGTATATGTGATCCCACCAATAGTAATGAATATTTTTACAGTTTAAGGAAAAATAGCACAATCTGAGAGGATGCTGTGCGTCTGCGAGGCGAGAGGGAGAAAAATAAACAAACACGGCATTGTTCACACTTCAGGGTTACTGTAATTCAGCTCAAAGAAGCCAGGAGATGACAATGACAGTTGTGAGCAGGGGTAACTGAAATGCCACATGCCTGAGTTGGCTCAGAAGGTTCCACTGGAACAAAATAATTTTTATTATGAATTAATCTGTCAGAAAAAAGCACCACACCTTCTCCCGTCTACCCTATACCTTCCAAAATAGATCCCCACCGTACTGACTAGGACTCCTCCTTACAAGTAACAGAAATCAATCCAAACAGGCGGAACGAAAAAGAAGGTCGGCAGACGTCAGCAGGACGCTGGGCCTGGGCACCCTTTCTCCTTTCTGCTCCATCACTTCATTCTCTCTGGGACCAGCTTACTTTGCTCACCAATAGACCTGGGGGAATATCTGCTGCCTCGTGGAATGTGGGTCCCAGAGCTAATTATAGCGCAGCCATCCAGAAAGACTGTCCCAGTTTGTAATCTGAGGGGCCTGGTTTGGGTCAGGTGTCTGCCCTTTTCCACCTGCTGTGGCCCGGGGCCTGGTGCAGAGGTTTGCGGTCCACAGTGGGGGTGGTGAGTTATGGGCTGGCTGGATGTCTTCAGGGAAGCACACAGAAAGAGAAAGGGGGGGGGGACGGAGCACGTCATGTACCTTAGTCCCCCCTGTGAAATTCTGGATTGCCATCTTTCTTTTTATTCTGACTTGCGGGGTGGGGCCTATTTTCATAGCCTCAGAAAATTAGGATGTCAGAGATCCGCAGAGACATCGCCAGTAAACGACAGGCCATGTGCTTCCCTTGTTTTTCCCCTTGAGTGAAGCCATGGCAACATATTCAATTAAACGGCTCCTCTTTCCCCTCCAACCTGCCCATTCCTGATATAAAAAATAGGCAAAACCCCCGAAGAGCATTATGCGTTCATTTAGCCTCTCCTGTGTGCTTAGCTTTGTGGAAGTCACCACCGGAGATAAAGAAGAAGCCTGGAAATGGGCCTGGAGGAAAAAGGCTTGTTATCTATTGGAAGCATAAAAAGAAAGATTGAGGGTAAGACTACCCTATATCAGGTGAATATTCTAATACAGCATATTAATGGGATATGTGCACATGTAATGACACAAAATCCCTGATTAGTAAGAGGCTGGGGCACTGTGCTCACCTGGGCCTCATGCACACCTGCTAAATCAGTTTCCTGGGCACAGAGAGGGGAGCAGGGTCACCCTCTAACCCCATCCTCCTTCCTCAGGGAGAGAAGAGAAAGGGTAGGGAGACTGGGACAGAAACCCTGAAAAATCCCTGGCTGAGGAAAAGGTGGCCATAAGTACTGAAATATTTCTGAACCTATCCATGGTTTTTAAATCAAATTTATCAGACTTTCTTCCTCCATTATGCCATATTGCTTCTCCCTGGATCTATAAGTGATGATAATTGCTCTATTTTTCTGAGCTTTAGCCCTTGTAATAGTCTTATAATGATAATATATTTTACATGGTAATATCCTAATAAGAATACTACACATAAGATTAGGTGAATTGTATTTGACAAATTTGATTTTAAAAAGCCAACAGGAAAAACCACATCCCAATGAGATTAAACGCTGACTTAAGTTCTCAAAGCGGGAAATTGCTAGGTGAATTTTGCCTTTATCACCGCCCGGCTCCGAACTCCCAGAGGGCTTTGCAGCTGCTCTTAGAGCCTGTACCCCGGTTCTAAAGCAGTGTGGGCTCCTGGGTGCGGGAGGGTGAACTTCAAAGTCAGTTTTCCTAGTTACGTTATTACTCAGCTCTCAGTACGCCCTGTAAAGATCAGTTAAGGAGATGAAATCTAAGGGAACGAGTTTAGAGGTTTGTGGGGAGAGCTGATCAATAGGTTTAAAAATAATTCAGTGTTTCCTGGCTCTAGATAATTATCTTCTTCTGTTATATTTAGCTTAACAGAGTAAAATATCTATTGGTTTTTGACAGGAAAAGGCTGTGTGATTTTTCAGTGTTTTTTTTTTTGTTGTTGTTGTTGTTTGTTTCCAGTATGGTTGTGTAAGAAAAATTATCTTAAGATATTTGATAAAATTCTCAGCACTGAATTTGAATTTCGAAGGTCAACATGTCACATCATGGTTTTAGGGAGGTGGAATGGAGTCTCCCTCAGTCATGGTACCAGGAAGGAAGACCGTCTGACTGTAGTCTGCCTGGCATACTTCCACAGAGTGTACCCCTGTTATGGAGATTCATTTTAAAAAGCCTTAATTTTATTATAATAAAGTAATTACAGAATGCAAATTTAATGGTTGTCTAATTACACCCAGTGTAGTAACTAGAATAGTCTGTCTGAGGTTGTAATGATTAATTTTATGTGTCAATTTGGTTGGGCCACACTACCCATATATTTGGTCAAACATTGTTCTGGATATTCTTATAAAGGTGGTTTTCAATGAGATCAACATTTAAACTGATGGACTTTGAGTAAAGCAGAGTTCCTTCCATGATGTGGGTGGGCCTCATCCAATCAGCCAAAGACCTGAGCAGAACAAAAGACTGACCTCTGCCAAGCAGGAGGAGATTCTGCCAGCCGACTGCCTTTGAACTTGAGTTGCAACATCAGCACTTCCCTGGGTCTCCAGGCTGACGGCCTCCCTTGCAGATTTTGGACTTAGCAGCCTCTACTGTAGCATGAGCCAATTCCTTAAAATAAATTTCTTTCTTTATACATATACCCCCTATTGGTCTATTTCTCTGGGGAATCCTGCCTAATAACAGAAGTTTGGTTCCATTATTTGGGGTGCGGGAGAAGAAGATGAAGAAAAATGAGGCAGCTCCTTCTAAGAGTAACTTCCCTTAAAAGGTTATTTAAATGGTAGAGACTTTATTACATCCTTTAAAATGCTGTGTCTTGAGTGCTTATAAATTTGTACTGTGTTTATAGATCCTTTGAAAAGCATTTTATTTAAGCAAGCACTTAATGAAACACAAGCTGTGATAAGAAGTAGCTTATGGGGGAGGCATTTTAAGAAATTAACAAGTCCTGGATTGTGAAATCACAGTAGACAAAATCATTTGTACCATCTGTAGTTTGATCTCTGACCTCTTGGGCTGAATAATATGAAATTTCCTATATTTGAGCGTCTGTCCTATTTGAAAAAGGCAATTTATATGATTTAATATAACAGGAATATAATACATTTTTATATGATAAGGACTAGGGAAGAACATTTCTAGATTCTTTCCCATATGAGGACTTTTCCAGATTTAGAATCAGTTGTTCGAGGCCCAGCAATGTTAAGTATAAGATGAAGATTATCAAATATGTTACATGAAAAATATACAAACTTGGGCAGGGTGATTCATCCTATTTTGTATTTTTCATCAGACCTTGCAATTTCAGCTCTTTTTTTGAGTACAGTGAAACATGGACCCAGCAATCACCGACCCATTCTCTTTTCTCTGGTAACGTGTCTCCTGCCCTAGCGCACGATTCCCTGCAGTGGGGACTGACCGTGGGCAGGTGTTCATGCTGAAGCTACTGAAGCTCCAGGCGTGTTCAGTGCATCTCTCGGGTGGGATTGATAAACCTGCACAAGGATTATTTCTGACACCCCTAGTGATTGTTAGTAGGGCAAGATCTATAACTATGCAACAGTTCCTGACATTTGAATAGCACCTGGCGTTTACAAAACTCATTCTACTTTATTCTGCAAAATCATCACAGAATGCATTGTCCTTCTCATGTTTATAACGGGGAAGATGTGGCCCAGACCGCAGAAATCACTTGCTGAGGTTACATCAGGGCCGGGGCTAGAATTATAAATCACCTTGGGCACTGCTTCTTACCACCTGGGGGCTGATTATCAGCTTTCCTGCAGCTAGCTCTTCTTCCAGTCCGGTTCTGCCCATTCTGTGAATTAGCTCATCACTGGCCCACCAGCTGCTTAGGTAGCAGGATTCTGTAAACATTTTCAAGGCTGTTGTTTCCAGAGAAAATCTTAGCGGCTTAATGCTGCGTTCTGTGGAAACGGCCTTGGCTGTCTATGGGGCTTGTTCTTTTTCCAAAACACAGTGTTGACTTTACAAACTTCCTGCACCATGTGGGTGCATTGAGAGCCCAGCCTTCTGCACACTGCCGGGTGGGGGTGTGTCATTCTGGTGACACACAAGAATATTCCAGGTGTTCTATTATAACCTGGATGTTATAATAGAACCTCGCGCATCTATTGCACTCAGCGAAAAGGTGCCAGCGGGACACCACTGTAGCTGTGGTGTAGAAAGCTGAATTTGGAAACTGTGTGAAGAAAACTTTGTAAGGAACTTCCTAAAACTCTACCTTAAGTGCCTGAGAACAACAGGAAGTAAGTGGAAAGTGTGCAGCCCACTGAGCACCCGGCTCCCAGCTGATGTGCACGGATGAGCCTTTACCAGCGAAGATCGGACTGACCAAGGGTCTCAGAGAACGTGCCCTGGATGGCAGGAACTCTGCCTTGGGTCTGCCCAAGCCTGTGCGTAGAGCCTGGACACATAGATTAAAAGAAAAATCGGTCAAGATCAGCAGAATGCCTTTTGTGGTCACAAAGTCCCATTGCCTCTGAGGGACTGTAAGTTGAGGAAAACTTACCAAGTTTTCTGCTCCATTATTTCAACATCCTTGGTGGCACCTTCCTTTGAAGGACAAAAAACTACAGTTCTCCTTTTCTGTTTGGTTGTCCGAATCTCTCTTCACTACTGAATAAACTCACAAAGCTTCTGAATATATCTTCAAATTTAGTTCACAAGAACCTTCATACACTGACCACCTCCTTAAGTTGAGCAGATTTTCATAGACCGGACATGCACTACATGTACATGTACACATCAGCACAGGAGGCCTGGTTCCTGTGTCGACCACCTCCATGTGCTGGCCAGTCAGTTACAGTCCCTTGGTGGTCATCTTACGGAGATGTACATATTTTCTTCCTTGTGAATTTATTTCTCAGCCCTCTGCCTAGGCGTTCATAGCTGCTTCATTCTTTTTGGCTCATTGCCACAGGGCCAATTCAGGCCCACAACAGACACTAGCAGGCTAGAGCACATGGCCAACCTCTCATCTCACTAATTACCACCCATTCCTGCTGACAGTCAGTTCACCCAAAAAGCAGAGGTAAGACGCGTGTGTAATGTCGCCTTGCTGGGTGTGTCTGTCAGAGGCACTTTCGGTGCTGACCTCTCTGGTTGGTATATAATGTAAACAGCAGTTGTAGTGACAAAGTCACCTCTGGGTTTGAGTCTTATAACTAATACATTGAGTCTTGGTTTCTTGATCTGTAAAAGTCGGGCTAATCACCTCCCAGGACACAATAAATGAGAAAATGCTTTATAAGCTGCTTTACAGAGTGCTATATGGGCTTTAGCTATGATAGTATGATTTTTGGAGGTTATAGGATCTCTGCATTTCTCTGTTCTCTTAAGATGAATGAATGTGTTTATAGATATTGCAGTAAGAATACACACACACACACACACACACACACACGCAAAGCCTTTTAGATTCCTTATTGTGTGTATGTTTTCTTCTTCTCCTCTCCTCCTGTCCTTCATTCCCTTCCTCCCCTCCCTTCCCCCCCTTCCCCTCCCCCTTCCCCTCCTTTCCCCTCTCTCCCCTCCCCTCTTTTTCTTCAGGCTCTCTCTCTATCACCCAGGCTGGAGTGCAGTGGCCTCATCATAACTTACTGCAACCTTGAACTCCTGGGCTCAAGTGATGCTTCCTCCTCGGCCTCCCAAGTAGCTGGGGCTGGAGGCACACACCATGACACGTGGCTATTTTTTAGAGTCAGGATCTCACTCTTACTCAGGGTGGTCTCTAAATCCTGACCTCAATATCCTCTTGCCTTGGCCTCCCAAAGTGCTAGGATACAGGCATGAGCCACCACTCTAGGCCCGCTATAGATGTATTCCTAATTGTCAAAAGCTTGTTTTTATGAATCAGAGGACTACATAGGGTCTTGAGAGGATCTGGCACACTGTGGCCCCTGGCCCAAATGTGGCCAGCAGCCTGGCTTCGTGAATGAAGTTTTACTGGAACACAGATATACCCATTGGTTTACTTACTGTTTCTGGCTGCTTTTAATATACAATCTTCACTGAATACTTTCAATAAAGACTGTGTGGTCCACGAAGACTAAAATATTCACTATATGGCCCTTTATGGAAAACGTTTGCTGACTTCTCAATTAGATCAAAAGAGTTCAACAAAATAAAAGGGTTCAGTGAGCCATTTGCCAGCAGTTCAGTAAAATGGACATTTTTAGACACTGGTGGTGAGAAGGGTGTAACCTTTCTAAATGGCAACTGGACATACGTGTTAAGAGTTTGAAAAATTCATACCCACTTTTAGTTACTTAATGCAACTCCAGATACAATGAGTATTAATAGTGTTTACTTCTAAAGTATTTTAAATGTTTTTTAAAACAAACAAAAGATATTCCAACTTTTAAAATTCCCTGCCAACATTTTAAAGCCTTTATAAGAACACAATAAAAGCAGAAACATACCAACTTACATGATGTGTGTGTGGGATATGCCCCTAGGTCAGGCCGCTTGAATGGTGGTGACTGAAGAAGCTACAGTGTGAAGCCTTTTGGTACCTGGCAGACCATCATTTATTTGTTTAGCTACTGTAGAGCCTATTTAGGTTTCCTTTAGGTTGAACCGATCGTGGACTTTAATCTCCTCTATGTTCCGTCTAATCAAATGTTTCTGCTACCCTTGTGATTAACACACACACACACACACACGTACATATGGACAATTCAGTATCAGTAACAAAAATATCATCTGTGCTTTCAACTTCTCTTCTTTTGGAGCAATTCATTGCATGTTGAAAGCTCTTATCTTTAACTAATAATGTCTTTTCTTACAACCCAAATGCCCACCAACCCAGGAATGAGTTAACAAACTATGCGGAATACTATTCAGCATAAAAAAATGGAGACTTCACATCTTTTGTATTAACCTGGATGGAGATACTAATATTCTTCTTAGTAGCATAGCGTAAGAATGGAAGAGAAAATATCCAATATACTCAATACTAATGTGAAGCCAATAGATGATCTAATACATGCCCACATAAGAGAAAAACTCAAATTAATTCAAGTTGGGGGGGAGGACAGGAGAGGGGGGATAAGGGAGGGGGATGGGTGTGCTCCCACTTAATGGGCACAATGTAAGGGTATATGGCACACCTCTTGGGTGTGGGACACAACTACCAGAGGGACTCTACCTAACAAATGCAAACATTGTAGTAACCTAGTTGTTTGTACCTCACATTAACCTGAAATTTAAAAAAAGTCATAATCTCTTTTCTTTGGTAGATAGGAATTATGATGTCTAGATGAGTGATTTTGAAGATATAGTTAAAAAAAAGTTCTAGTAGAACAGCTAAAGTTGCAATAGCAAAACATTGCCCTCAAAAAGAAAAAAAAACGAGAAAGAAATGGACTATAAGTTACGAGCCCTTGCGATGGCTTAAAAATGACTTTATTCAGGGATCTATTTGCATTTATTATTATTTGTGGTCAGTATACACTGCAGTCAGTGGAGGTCCCTCCATTGCTATCTTACATTCTTCCTCCCGTGGTAAGTGTCCCTGGGAAGGTGGTAACCCATGGCAACAGGCACGTGTGAGAGGGTCAAACTAACCTGGAGGTGTGCTTAGTATTTTCTTGATGACAAAATCTTGTGGAAACGGTTTCCCTTTGTCTTGTTTGTGTCATTCGCTAGGGACGCACTGTGGTAAGTGTCATGATGAAGGTACTGACATATATGCTGCTGGTAAATGCCATCTATGCAACTTTTGAAGTTCAGTTTCAAGGCTGCACAAACGTATCAGAAAGTCCGGGAGCTTCTGAGGCTCATTCACACAAGTGTATTTTCTTAAACTTAGAGGTACAGTTTTGGCACTTGCAAAGTGATTTTTGCTTTAAGATTCAGGAACTAGTTTCATGAAGTAATGTATTCTGTGCTTATATTGTTTGAGATAAGCACACATGCATGAACATGAATTATAGATAAATATTTCCCCGAGTCAGGATGGAACGCTACTTTCTTGGTGGGACTGGATACCCTGGTGAAAAACCGAGAAAGACCTGTGTTTTCCACACACACACACAAGACGGTATTTGTTTCAGTATAGAAATGGAATGGGTATTGTTTCTGTTTTTACTGTTAAATTTTTCTGCAAAATAGGAAAGCTTACCAAACTGATTATGAAGTCAGAGGACACAGACAAAGGATGAAATAGTCAGGATGCAGGGTAAAGGGTTCGTTGTACTTCACTCTTTAAAGCAAAACTCAGCGGCAACTCTTCAGAAATAAATGAGAAATCATTAAATTTGTAAGAATAAAACCTTAATGGTGACTCCACATTTGCAAATATACCACCTTCCTCCCAAGGGTCACTAGCCTGTGGTGGCTTTGTTGTGAATTATATTAATATTTTGACCTGGGAGTTAGGTAGCTCAGCAGATTTTACTAGATGGGGAAAATGTCATTATAATATCCATAAGGTTGTGTTGGTAAGGTACATTTATATTTGTATGTAAAAACGTGTGTGTTTGTGATATGCCTGTATATATGAATTGTGAGATATACATGGTGGTCATAAAATTCGGGTGCAATTTAAACCAGTTAAACATAGTAACCTGCACACGAACTTTATGGACACCCTGTGGATGAGTATTTGCGACAGGTAGGTATGTGTGTTCACATGTGCGTACCTACTTCATCCATGCATACATATGCGTACTACAGAATTATCTGCAGTAGCAGAAAATCTTGGAAACAAATGCACATCAATGAGGAATGGGCTAAATATATCATGGGATGGTGCAGCTTTTTTTAAAAAATGAAATAAATCTCTTTCTTCATGTTGATAGAAATGTTCTCTAAGACATAAAATTAAATAAAAAGAAAAAAGCGCCTAACAACATGAATGATCCCATTAATCCATGTACAGATAAAATGGTGTGCAATGCACACACATACACACCAGGCAGTGATAACTTTTCTGTTTCAGAAGGATGCATAAAAAACTTTGCAAACAGTCAAATTTGGAATTAAGGAGTGGGATTAGGGGAGAGAAAATGATATCTCATCTGACAACTTTCTACACTGCATGGAATTTTTGTTATAAGAATTTTGTTGGGCTCGGCGCCTGTAGCTCAACCGGCTAAGGCGCCAGCCA
>NW_003852434.1:7777771-7803810 GCF_000181295.1 Otolemur garnettii
AAAAAAAAAAAAAAAGAATTTTGTCATTTTAAAGAGTTAAATTTTAGCCAGGGACTGGAACTTATATTTTATTCTATATATCCCTAATATATATATATATATATAATAAATGTCATTGAAAATAATATTCATTGGACATAGTGGCAGCTGACAGCTTTTTTAACCATAGAACATAGGAAGGGAATTTTGGGGTTTTGTCCCTTGGCGTTCCCGGGTTAATGATGAAGTCAGGTGGAAGCTGGTGTCTTCCCAAGCCCTCCAGTCATTTCCATCCCCAGGGCCGCCTGCCTGGAGAGAGCAAACCCAGCAGAGATGCTCTCCGCAGGTCTACTTGACAAATGTATTGGACCACCGTGGTCCCCAGGTATCACTTCATATCTCACAAGGCACAGAGATGAACAGCTCTAACACCCAGTACTCTGATATTGAAGGCCTATAGTTCAGAGTTTAAATTTTCTAGCTGCTTTGAATCCCTAATCAGGAGAGCCCACGTTTCTGAGCTGTGATTTTTCTCACAAAGAAGAAGTAATGGAGAAGTAATGAAGAGATCAGTGTGATGTCCAGGTTCGTGTTGGGACTGTGTAGCTCTATGATCACCTGTAACGTCTGATTTCTACATTTTATATTGGTGGTACGTCTCCAGTGGGTATTTAAGCAGCTTTGGCCAATATATAAACATTTATTTGACATCATGTTGTGAGATGAATCAGAAGGAACTATTACTATGCACAGTGCCTCTAACTTAGGGGCTTGTGATTTTAGATAACTCTGGGGTTAGCTCACTTTCCTTATATCCATAGAATCAATATTGGTGACAGATTAACCCAAAATCCATTTATATTGAACCAAAGGAGGGATACTATTGACTCTCCCTCCTGGGAACCCAGTGGTGGACCACAGCACCCTATATGGCTGAAACTAGGGATTCAAACAATGTTGTCTTTATTTTCTTATTTCCGTTCATCTTTGCATGTGGTGTAATTCTCTCTTACTGCAGATATGCCTTTTTCTATGTCACATAAAAGATGGTTCTTGAATAGTCTCAGCTCATAGGTTTATACTTTTCTGTCCAATAGGGTAAAGGTAGTCTTTCCCCCATTATCCATGATTAGAATGGTCCATGGAGGACTTCTGTTGGGGCCTTAGGTCATGTGCCAGCTCCATAGTCATACTTTGGTTTCACAGGCATATGGTACTGTGATTGGTCTAGCTTGGTCACCTCTGTAGCTTAGGCTGGGGACTGAGGGGATATCGTGTCTGGCAGCTGATGTGACCTCATGGAAACCAGAATAAGTGTGAAGAGACAGCATTTAGGAAAAGAAAAAAACACAGCTTTCGTATTCTACTGTAGGTGACATCAAAAGCTGTCATTTCCCCTTTATGCTTGCCCTAAATGAAGCTGCCCAGTCCTGCTTATAACTACAAGTGGACTGAGCCAAAGGATTACTAAGGAGTTTGGGAACGCTAGGTTTCACGCATCCCTTGTTAATAAAATGTACTGTTAACTCTACTTGCCTCCTCCAAGAAATTTCTCCCATATTTTAAAGTATTAAGAATCTACAAAGCCATGACTATTCTATATTAATTCTTTTTAAAATAAAGGTCTTTGTCCTTCTAACCCTGAAATTAATGAAGACTTGAGAAACCAAACCAAAATCAAAACAGGTTAATACGTTATTTAGGTGGCACATCAAACAAAACCCAGAACCTAATCATGAATATAGAGGTTATGTCTTACCATGTAGTTTTATTACTTTAAGACAGGAGCGGGAACCCCCAAACTCAAGTATAAAAAATCCCAGTGGGAGATTTGGCTTTGAGAACCAGTAGTGCTATAATGAGGGGACCACCATTGCTTTGTGACATTGGTTAGAGATGAATGAAGGACATCTGAAAAGTCTACTTCTTACCAGAGAAATTAGATGGAAACTGAGTCCTTTTCTGAATGGAACTTTGTAATCAACTCTTTGTGTAGCAGTTCAACTAATAACCTGCCTGGATCTACAGGTGAATATTTCTTATTTCCAGAATTGTTTCAAGCTATGATCCAGCACAAAATTTTCGAGTAATTCTTCAGGTATAATGTCATCTAAATGGCCTCAAAGTGTAGTTTAGAGAATAAATTATAGAATATCAAAACTATAGTGTCCTCACATTTCTAAGTATACTATCAACAGTTTATTCCAGATTTCTTCTAAAAATGTATTTTTGAGTTTCTCCAGTGTTTCACAAGAACAAACAAGTGGGTTTCAGGAATGGCAGTGTTACTAAGGGAGCCATGATGGTACCCTGGAAGTGAGAATAACGTCACCTCAAAAATTGTACCCTCATATCAATTTGAAATTTAAAAAAAGATGATACTAATCTGAAGTCAGATAATCTGAATATTTTATTCTGACTTTGCTGTGTGACAAGATTCTTCGACAAGGTTTTTTTTTTAACCTTTCTAAATCTATTTTCTTCTTAGTAAACATCAGATAATACTTCTTAGATAGTATTTTTGCAAATGGTAATGCTATAATATTTTAAAGGACTTAACTGAGAGCCAGGTCTATAGTAAATGTTCATAAAATAAACATTTGTTTAAATTGTTGCTATTTTGACTGTTATACATTTTTTTTTACATCATAAGAAAAAAACTTGTCAAAATCTATACAAGATTGTGTTATCTCTCTGTTGACTTCTGCTTCTATATTATTTATGTACCATACTATCTGAACCTCATTGTCTAGGATCACTGATTTTAGGAATTTTTCTTGGCACATAAAGTAAGTACTTTAAGTGTTGCTTTAACCTCAGCAGATGCTGCGTTTTCAGATTTTCTTCATTTGCTCTGAAATTGTGAATATATTGCCCATTATGTCACTGAGTGATTCTGGCTCCTACTTCACATGGGAAATTTCTATCACAGTTTGGTTCTAGGAAAAGCTTTATCTCCCTTGGGATAGTAGTGGGTTTCCTCTTCTCAGATCACAAAATGACTTATGCAACTTATCACTTTTTCCTTTTGTTTTTGAGGAATATTGTAGTTGTTCTTGTCACTCAATCACAACCACCTGACTCATTTTTACATTTTGAATATTTAGTTTTCTCCCCTTGTTTTCCATTAAAAATCGTATTTCATTAATTTATCTTGTCTTATGTTTGCCTCATATCCTTTTAGGAAAGAGGTGAAACAAAAAAAGTATGTATATATCTGCATACATCTTTGTATAGAACTATTTTGTTAATTTTCATTTGAAAGTTTGATGCCCAAGTTTAAGTTCTGATATCAGCACCCCCCCTTAGCCCAGCAGTGTATTCTCTTCCCTTTGTTACTTTCCTTCACATGTTTGTCTAGAAAATAATTCTTGGTGACCAATTGGTTGGATTTTTATTTTTTTTACTCAAGTTATACATATTATGTGTCATAAAATTTTTTTGGGTACATACAATATATAGTGGTCAGATCAGAGCAATTAGCATATCTTTCATCACAAACATTTATTATTTATTTGTACTGGGAAATTCAATAACTTCTAGCTATTTGAACCATATATTATATTACTGTTAACTGTAGTCATTCTGCAGTGCTATCAAGCATTAGAATTTATTCCCCTTATTTAGCTGTAATTTCATATCATTTAACAAATCTCTCTCTATCCCCCCTTTTCCCCACCCTTCCCATTCCCTGGTATGCTCATTTCTACATGAGATCAATTTTCTCTCCACTCCTGACATATGAATGAGAGTGTGTGGTCTTTAACTTTATTTCTCTGCCTTATTTCACTTAACATAATACCCTACAGTTTCATCCATGTTATGATGAATGATCATATTTCATTCTTTTTTATGGTTGAAGAGTATTCCATTGTGTACATATACCACATTTTCTTTATTGGTTCATCTGTTATTGGATATCTAGGTTGATTCCATATCTTGGCTATTGTGACTAGTGGTGCAGTAATCATGGGAGTACAGATGTCTCTTCAATGCCAGGTAGGGCAATTAAGTTCCTGAACTCATCCCAGAAAAGGTGCTACACACTTCACTGCTAAATATCACTACAGTCATCTTTGAAGTACTTCCTTTGGGAAGCAGTGCACCAATGCTAGTCCACCCTTCAAATCAATTTTGGAACTCTATTTCTAGAATGACCATCAGAGTTGACATTGTAGAGGTGTGACACCTAAGTTCAAGAACTAACCACCATGTACTTTGTTGGCAGCACCATACAAACAACTTGGTAAGGTTTTGTAGCCTTGGTATATCAGTGTCTCACAGCTGTATTTGTGTCAATGTGTGATGGTGTCATGCTGAGTGATAATCATCAATGTTTTTGCATTTTTGTGTGTTGTATTGGCATTGGTACATAGCTTCCCAAGGGGAGTACTTCAAAGGTGACTGTAATGATATTTAGCAATGAGGTATGTAGCACTTTTTCTAGGATGAGTTTGTGAGCTTAATTGTTAAACCTTGTATACTGATTTACTTTCCTTTGGATAAGTCCCTAGTAGTGGGAAAGCTTCCCCACAGCAAAGAAAACATCAACAAAGTAAAAAGGCAACCTGTAAAACAGGAGAAAATTCATGCAAACTCTTCATCTGATAGGAGATTAATATCTTTAATGTATAAGGAACTCAAGCATCTCAACTTAAAAATCAAACAATCTGACTAAAAAATGGACAAATGAGATGAACGGATGTTTCTCAAAAGAAGACGTACAAAAGGCTAACACATATGAAAAAATGCTCAACATAACCAATTATCCTAGAAATGGAAATAAAAACCACAGTGAGTTATCATTTTAACTGTTAGGATGACTGTAATCAAAAAGACAAAAAGTAATAGATATTTGAGAAGATGCAGAGAAAAGAGAACTTTTATGCTCTTTTAGTAGGGGTGTAAATTAGCCACCATCAAGAAAGGAGGTACCTTAAAAAAACTACAAAGGAGTTGGATTTTAGCTGGGGAAGATTCTATGGAAATGAAACAAATTGTCATCAGCGAGCTTATTTCTTACTAGGGTTTACAGACTCTTGAGAGGAACTACAGACCTAATGAGATCGGAGTTGCTTCCCATTGAAACAGTTTGATATTTGAATATCATATTGTTAATTTTGATGGAAAAGTGATAGCCCTGAGAAGGATCTGGGCTTTTTTTCCCCTGACATTATTGCAAAATCTAATGGAACTCCATGAGCTTTCGCAAAGCCTCAGATAAAATTGGTTTTCCTGTATGTTATCATTATGCTTTTTCTACAGGAGCTACAAATAAGATGTCGTTTGGTATCTGAGGAAAGCAAATGAGTTTTGTTTTGCCACATCCCTGACTATGCTCTTAAAGACAGGAGAAAATATGGTCTAAGAGTCCCTGGTTCACTGAATCCCATTTTCTTGTCATTTTGTGCTGCACTTTCAGGATACTTTCCAGGACAGCTTCCTATCCTTGCTTAATGTTATCTTTCCCTCCTTGTAGTTGTTTAAGGCATCAGGAGGCCTTTTATCCTATTTCATGAAGAAATGCAATGCATTATTAATCACGATTATTTTATTCATGAGCCAACACTGCCTCAGAAGAGCCCATACTACACCAAGGATAACTCTTCCTGCTTTCAGGTCACAAGCCTCTTTAGAGATGTTTTCTTTCACCTCAAAGATTTTTTTTTTTAATAATGTTTTATTTAGGTAAGCTTCTCCCTTGTGTTAGGGATAATGGTACTCATTTTGGATTTATTTTCTCAATGTCTGTTTAACTACCACTGAGAGTTATGTGCTCTCTGGAGCCCTGGACTGAACATGGCTGCTATATCTGTACCCTAACATTCTTCAGAGTCTAAACAGAAAGGAGTTTGTAGGTATATAACTGTGTTGATCTCTCAAACTTTGATTCTAAGAATAGGCACATATATGAGGGGCTTAGTGTAGAGCCTGGTTATTAAAGTTGGGGTAAAAAACCAGAACTCAAAGTCCTGGGTCCCAGGAACCCCTTCATGTGTCTTGCACAGATGTGGACAGTTAGTCACCCTAATTTTCCCGAATTAGGGTGGAGCTGAGGATCTCAGCAGTTCAAATTCAAGGAATTCTAGTCTAGTGTCAACAAATCTAATGTCTAGTGTCTAATCTAGTTTCTAGTCTAGTGTCTTGATGTCTCTTCGTTTAGATTTTTGAGAAGAGTATCATTGTATTTCGTGTAGAACCTAGTATTAAAGTTGGGGTAAAAAACCCAGAACTCAAAGTCCTGGGTCCCAGGAATCCCATACAGATAATTAGTCTCCCTAATTTTCAAGCTCCAACAGAAGCTGTACCATAATATGGTCAGAATGTGGTAGGATCTTAATTTCCAGTAAGACTACAGTAAACACAAGATTTTACTTGCAAGGAATGGACACCTACTTTCTGAGCTTCAGTCAAGAGAATTTAATGATTCTTACAGAAATCAAAGAAAAACTGAACACTTATGATTCGGGAAAGATAAGAGTTAGGGTGGAGCTGAGGATCTCAGCTGTTCAAATTCAAGGAATTCTAATCTATTATCTATTATTAATATGAGTTAGCTTCAAATTCTCTGAGGCTTGATGTCTCTTCGTTCAGATTTTTGAGAAGTCTAATTGACTCAAATGTGCATATGTATTGGTTCTTCTGAAGTTTATGTCCAAATTGGGTGCATTTAGCAGTGGCTGGGGGCCCAGGTAGGAATCATCACAATTGACTACACAGTATCTGGTCCACCCCATGTAATCATAGTAATTCTGTCCCCCTTGCCTGTGGTTGGTTTAGAAATGGACATGTAACCTAATTGTGACCAATAAGACATGAGAGACAATCTTCTGGAGGGGTTCTGAGATAGTTAATAAGGCCTCAGAATGAGACACAACGTCTTCTTAGATATTGCTGTGTCTACTTGTATTGTCTGGAACTATGGTGGCCATCTTGTTAGCAGCCTATGGATGAGAGCAACACAAGAAGGGCAGAATAGAGAGGTGGAAAACTGCTGAGTCTTGCATGACACATTTGAGCCACTGAATCAACCCAGAGTCTGTCCTGCTGTTGGACTCCTTCTACTTAGAAAATTTTAAAAAATTATTTCACTGTTTAAAATAAAATTTCATTTTGAGAAATGTGTAATATATCCTAACAAATACCAACTGAGTCATGAATTGTGAGAGCTGCTCCAATGGGTGGAATATATTCAGTAAGAAAGCATGAGAGAAAGAAAATGAGAGGTATCACTTCCACATGGGTCAACCAAAGGCGTATCATGGCTTCTCTTCTTTGGAAACTCTGCTCTAATGACTTGATACTTGATATCAGTGTGTTGGAAACATGCTCTCTCTCTCTTTAAAGAGACTAAAAGATCCTACATCCTCTTACCCACAATGGCCCTACTCACAATCTGAGAAGGTCCCATAGGCAATGAGCCCTACTATCTATTAGGTGCTAAAAGGAAGAACATCAAACTTAGAGTTATCATGGTTAGTGAGACATCTTCTAATATCAGCCCTATTCAAAACCACAACATATCTGCTTACCGATGATACACTTTGCAAGTAGTTCATTTTGGAGCATATACAGGGAAGTTTCATTGCTTGAGGATAAATATTTTGCATGTACTTTACTGATACATATGTTTATTTTTTTTTTGTTTTTTGTTATTATTTTTATTTATTTTTATTAAATCATAGCTGTGTACATTAATGCAGTCATGGAGTATAGTGTGCTAGTTCTACATACAATCTGAAATATTTTCATCAAACTGGTTAACATAGCCTTCATTGATACATATGTTTAAATGGCCAATTTATCCATTTGACAATGGCTGTTTTTAATACCTGTCCAGGCTTAAAATATTGGGGCCATGTTTCCATGTTTGTATTATTGAGACTGATTTCTGCTCGTCATGATTGTTGATTCATCTGTGTGTTAGGGAGAGGGAGAGCTGTGTACTTCCCATGGGAGGAAGGAAACTCTTTCCAGATCATCCAAGATCATGTCTTAGACAAATCTGACTGGCTCTGGAAGCATATGGTCGGGGCTGGTTTCACAAGTGTGTGATCTATGCAATTAAACACACCCCCACTCTCAGAAGGGCCTCTTTCTTGATTTAATGTTCTCCTATTGCCATCTTCAAATTCTTAATAATTTTGAACAAGGGGTCCCACAGTTTTATTTTACATGGGATCCCACAAATTACATAGCTGTGTAGGATTCTGTATTCATCTGGGTCTAATAGCACCAAGAAGTTATATTCTTGGTTCAGATCAGGAGATAGAATTTTGAACATATACCCTTAGTTCTTATCAAAAGCTCATAAAATAGCTTTAGTGGAGATTGGCTGAAGAATTTGTGGCGTTTCCACACTCTTCTAAACATGCTAGCATCAATTTCTAGATTAAGCCAGACTGGTCCTCAGAGCACCTGACCCTCATCATTCGCTGTCCTCATTCCCTGACTCCTACCGTGTCACTGAATTGCTCTTATGTGGCTTACCCCCACATGGAAGGATGACTAGACAAGTCCGTATGCCACTCCGAACTGTATTTACCAGAAAGACGTTGTTGAGGATACTGTTTTAATATTGCTGTCCTGTGGATAAATGAAAGATACATCTCTTTATTCTCAATACCTTTGTCTTGGCTGCTAGGACGCTTGGAAATGTGCTCATACTACGCGCGAACTCCTTGGTTTGCGTTTTGTGTAGTGCGGTCACCCTTGCTTTCATCTTAAACACCTTGTTTTCCCTCTGCCTTCATTTTTCTCATCCACTTATTTTTTAAAAACTAGCATTCTATTTTGTCCTAACATGCAGTCCTATAAGCTGCTTTAAGTTTTTCCCTGGAATATGATGAGTAATACCCATATATTATTTATAAAAAGTTATTTTTATATACACCCATGTTCCCACCCAGGAATATATAAGGGAAGCATTTTTAAAGGAGCGATGAAATTTGAGGGATAAAGAATAATGATGATGATTTTATCATGTAAAGATACAAAGGAGAAATTTTAGAGTGGTATTAATATAAAATATGATAAAGAAAATGTTTGGTACTAATAAAATATGATTTGAAATGGATAGAGGGTTACTTTGCTAATCAATTGTGCTTGAATTTTAGTTCATGGTGACTCTTATAAAAAAACCTTTCTACCTCTCTCTGCCTCCTTCTCATCTCTGAAGAGTGGATGTTAACACGATGTATTTTTCAGATATTTAGGATAGGTGTTTAATATTGCAGGAGTTAAAAAAAGGAAATAATTAGGTATCTTTGTAAGCACCAATAACTTATTATTGGTTTTTAATAAGGCTACTATTATTTCAGTGCTATTTCTTCCATTTATTTATTTGTTTTATTTATTTTTTGGTAAATAATGGGAGATTGATAATACAGTAGATATATATAACTTTAGGAAGAAAGACATGAAATTGCGATATATAGTGAGTTTCCTCATTTCGAAATTTGCATCATTATGTTTTCCTCATGAAATTTTTGTTCCAATAATTCATCCAATATTCATTCACCAATATTTACTGAGGCCCTATTGCGTACCAGTCATTGTTCCAGGTGATGGGAATACCCAGTAAGCAATAAGCACTCTGCCTTCCTGGCTTCCCCATTCTAGTAATGTCCTTCAAAGTTATCCCCACATATTTGCTGAGTTTGTCCTTTTTTCAATGCTGTATTTTATTTTCTTATTCACATGCTAAAATCAACTTTACCTGAGGTACAACATTTGCCCATTTCCTCCTCTTTCTTTAGTGATCAAATAGCTGGAAGCTTCACTTAATCTGCCAGTGAACTACATATTTTACTGATTATGGGGGTTATGTGATGTGCTTGATTTGGGCTAATTTACATGATTTTCTGATTAAGCTACATATTAGCCTTTTGACCTTTGTACTTCTTCAAAGGTAGAGGATAATTAGCCTGTAAAATTTCATAGAAAGAATTCACATCTGATAATTTTTTTTCTTTTGCCTCTAGTAACAGACACTTCTGTTAATATATAGATTTTCTTACAGGCTAAATACGGATAAATTATTTTCATTCTGGTAGGCATTGTACCATGGAGTATTTCTGTATTTTTTAAAAAACTACACCATTTTTTGTTCAAACCAAGTAAAAAAAATATTTCAAGGAACCTGTTAATGGAAGACAGCGATTTCTTAGCCTCCATAGCTTTCTTGTTTTAGCTCCTAGAAGGAAATACAGGGGTGATACTATTTGCAAAAACACATGAGTTTGCAGTTAGTGCTCAAATGAATATGTGGCACGATGCCTGGTTAGAGGGGGGTTGAAATTTCTTTCCCTGAAGGAATGATATTTAACTATGTAAGTCACTTCTCTGACTAGGTGGAGAAAAGTCACCTAGAAATTGCTTAGTTCTGAGGATAATTATCCTGGAGGAAAGATGTAGCAACCTTTTTTGGGGGATGGGGGTGGCTTGACAAAGGGCAAGGAGACTTTAAGCTGTGGTCTTATACTTTTTGAGGATCACCGTTCTTAGAAGCAAGCTCTCTGGTGGATTAAGATGGCTGGCTCTAGGATGCTAAAGTCTGGGTGGAGGGCTGCTACGGGCAAGTTGACTAAGAGGTTTGCTTTACCAATTCTGTAGGAACAACGTCTGGCTGTGTAACTATAGCTACAGATTGGGGACCTAGAAGTCAAGGGGGTTAACCTGGAGGGAACAGAATCTTTCCTTGGGAAAATCAGGTTGGCTTGTGCAGGGCTATGAACCAGTCATTGGAGCCATCAGACAATGGGCAAAGGCCTTTTGGGCTTTGAGGATTTTCAGTAGTGATGTCGTGAGGCAGCCTGAAGAGCAACATCGATAGAGAAAAGAAAACGGCTAGTGGGCTGACCGGGATTTCCAAAGTTCTCAATGCAAGGCATTTGGAGTAAGAATTTTTAGTGAATTGCCAGCATGGGGAGGGGGTGCTAGAGATGGATATTTGTAAATTTGAAAAAGTGAATCCAAGTACATGTATAATATTAGCCCATGTCAAGATGTTTGCTTGCAAGTGGATTGGCTGTAACTGCTTTTCCAGAGCAAGCAAAGATAGCTGTGGACACCGGGATGAGCAGGGAAGCAGCACTGCAGATCAGTGGGTGAAATAACTCATCAGTAGTTAGTGTGACTTAACTGTACTTAATGTGAGTGGTACCATTTTTAATTAGACTGTTACCACTTCATTGTGCCTAGAAATCTTTGAGTTGTTCTTCTTACTATTGGAGAAAATCTGCGTATGGTTTTATGTCCAATCTGCTCTATAATTTCACAATTTCTCATAAGCCATGGGGGAAAGGTGCTTTCAAATACTACCTCCAACTGCTTCCATCTATGACCCTTTTCTGTTCTTCTGTACACATAGAAATAACTTTCTTAGGATCTGAAAAGGGCTTTATTTGGTTCTCTAAGTTACAGTTGTGTCATCCCAGGGCTTTGTGCAGCCCCTGTTTTTCCGTCCCTTCACCACTCCAGTGGGCACAATAACCTTTTTTTTTTATCTGTGTTAAGATTGGTGGTAATGCCCACAGGCCCCGGCGAATGTTCCAAGGGCACACTGCACAACAGTGGTTCAGCGGAGTGTGAGAACTATTTTTTCACTAAGCTCAAGTGGGACCCAGAGCACATCTCTCTTTTCCATTTCAAGAAATATTTAATACATATGGTATTTCAAAAGCTCCACATTTAATGACTGTGAAAATCTATGGCATGTCATATTTCTGATGTCACCCAGCACCATCCTCGCCAGCAGCAGGTGAGTAATAAATGCTTGGTGAGGAAAAAAATGAGGAAAGCCTTGTTAAGAAAATGCAGTCTATTTGGAGGGGACAAATAAGTGGTATTGATAAGTTGCTATTGTTTTTGCTAAATCATACAGAGGCTGCCTAAAATAACCTTTTTAAAGAATCCTTGTGAAAGGCATTTAGAAAAAGTACACGCCCTTGTTACATCCCTGACGTCTACCTGATGGGTCAACGTAAGTGTGGTGGCCAGTTGCAGAAACTTGTCACAGCATTGCTCAAGAATAAGGATTTTGCTGCTCCAAATCTTAGTAAACTTTGAGGCCCTTCAAAAAGTCAGTGGGAAGCAGAAACCTAAAACTTCTATTGGACTTTCTGAAAACCTAATGTGCAGGATTAATTTAAATTTATACTATCTCAGTAGGCCCTACAAATCCCAACTCACCCTGATTAAATTACTCATATTATCACTTGTATGATGTGTGAGAGCGTAGAAAGTAAATTTCTCAAGATACCAATTAATTATAAGTGCAATAACTTTGGGTTAAACGTAGCAATGTTGAGCCAAAGATAAGAGAATTACACAGGCATTTAATGCCTTCAAAACTGGCTTCAACTCTACTGCATTACCCTTTGTCTGTATAAAACAACTAAACCTTCCCCTTCACCCAGGAGCTTCCTCCCGAATAAAGGGGCTCAGGCAATGGTTCCAAATCACCAGGTGCTGCACCAGCTGTAGGAGAATCAGTTGGGGATCTTGCCGAAATACTGATTTTTTAGGTTACACCCTTGAAATTATGATTTTGAGGACAACTATATGTACATTAAGTTTTTTTTTAAATTTTTTGATGATAGCATGGATTATAGCAGAATAAAACTTCATATACATCTAAAAATTCCAGTATGATACTGAATACACACAAACACATAGCTGAGTTGGAAGCAGAATAATTGAATTCTTTGGGTTAAGGTGTGATAAGGACACTTGACTCCATAGAATTAAACTAAGTACCCAGAGGATGAACCTCTTGGGTGAAGGGGTCAACTACAACTTGGAATTTACCCAACAAATGCAATCAATTTAGCCTAACAGTTTATACTGTCATATAAATCTGAAATTAAAAGGAAAAAACAAGCTCCATACCAAAGCTGGGATTGATCTGGGGTATGTACTGGTTGCAGTGGTCCAAAGCTTGGGTTTTAATAGGTCTCATGTGCTCTGAAGGAGGAACAAAAGCCTTGGAGCCTAGGTAGGCTGGGTGGTCAGATCAGCATATTTAGTGGGCATGCCAGCAAATTGTCTGCCTCTGAGTTGATGCAGATGGTACCTGTTTCAGCTTTGGCTCTGGTTTGAACAAAGAAGTAATGGAGATTTGCCTCCTCTGATAATTTCTTAGCGTAAGCTCACATCCACACAGATTGGGGCTTGAGATCACACTATCTTGTAGATGCCCAAACACTCCAAGCTGTGTATTTAATGGCAGATGGTTCCCCTTGGTATGGCCTCTAGGCGGTAAGTGGGAACAAAGCAAATTCTCTCTGGAGTTATGCACCTTAAACAGGGCTTCAAAAACTCTAAATAAAACAAACTTGCAATTTAAAAATCTCTTTAGATGTGAAGAAATAAGCCACTAACAGTGATAAATAACAGTGATGGAGAACTATAGAAGCAAATCTGTAAGACTACAGGCACAGAAATGATCAGATATCAAATGTAACGTACAATAATTAAAACTTGAAGGTGTTCAGTTTACTGTAAAGAGTAAAATGGAGATGGCTTTATATTCTCCATTGGGGCAGGAAGGAATTGATCAACTGTGGTTTGTGTTTATGTCTTTCTGACTAATAAATAATTAAAAATACCATACGTCTGTAGGATTTTGCTCTGGCTGCCATGCCAAACTGTCAGAGAATTGGAGGCTTAAACAACAAATTTATGTTCTAAGTCTGAGATGACAGTGTTGGCAGGGCCGGTTTCTTCCTGCCTAGAGAGGCATTTCTCCCTGTGAGATGGACATCTCCTCCTTCTGTGCATCTGTGTCTGACTGTTCTCTTATAACAAGGATGTCACTCATATTGGGTCAGGAACCACCTGAAAACCTCATTTTAATTTGAGTACCTTAAAAAAAAAAAAAAAAAAAAAAACCTATCTCCTGGCTGGTTGTGGTGGCTCACACCTGTAATCCTAGCACTCTGGGAGGCTGAGGCAGGTGGATTGCTTGAACTTAGGAGTTTGAGACCAGCTTAAGCAAGAGCAAGACCCCATCTCTACCAAAAACAGAAAAGCTAGCCAAGTGTCAGGGCAAGTGCCTGTAGTTCCAGCTACTCAGGAGGCTGAGGCAAAAGAATCACTTGACCCCAGGACTTTCAGATTGTTTTGAGCTATGGTGCCATGGCACTCTACCCAGGGCAACAGAGAGAGAATCTGTCTCCAAAAACAAAAACAAACCCCCCTTTGGGTTTTCTGTATCTCCAAATACATTCGTATTCTGAGTTATGGGGGATTGAGACTTCAACTATGAATTTTGGCAGGGTTAGGGGCTACATAGTTCAGCCTGTAACACTGTCCAAGGGTGAGAAGGGATATAGGGAAAAGGACTGGAGATATCCAGGGGTTGCAATTTTAAATTGGGTTGTGGGGAAAAGTCTCCCTGAGAAAGGGACGCAAGCAAAGACGCCGAGGAGATATAGAAGCAGGGCCCTGTGGATATCAGGCACATCTGGTTGCTCCAGAGAGAGCAGTGAGCTACCATCTCATATCCACAATATCAGCAGTAACCAACAGGTCTGAGGTTACCAATTTCTGGCAAGCAAGTAGAGAAATAGGAATGCTAATAAATGCTGGTAGGAAGGGTATGCGTTGCTATAAGCACTTTGGAAAATATCTAGGCATTTCCGTAGAAGTTTGACGATGATAACAATTTCATTCCTAGCTATATACATACAAAAAAACCCCCCAAAAACCTTGTACCTTAATATCAAGAGAGAAGTATAAGCACACGAATATTCATGGCAATCTGGAAACATTCATAGCCGTAAAAAATGGAAAAGTTATCCATCAACACAAGAATTAGTAAATAAGTTAGACATGTTAATAAATAAAATACTATATAGCCGTACAAGCTATATATACTATATAGCTACATGTATTAACATGGATGATTCTCTCAAAAACCTAATGTTAAGCATATATACTATTGTAAGCTTCTTCATAAGTAAAATTCAAAACCTAGCAGAAGTAAGTAGTTTATTTTAGGGACACACACACACTGTGGTAAAACTACCAAAAAGAGCAAGAGAATGATTAACAACAATTCAGGACGAAGTTGGCTCTGGTGGGGAGGGAGGGAGATGGGCTGGGAAAGAGGAGACAGGGGAACTGGAAGAGGTTTTATTCTATTTCTCAAATTGGTTTATTACTACATGGGCATTTGGATTTTCAAATATAAAAATCCTCGACATGTTAAACTTGGCATAAAGTATTAAATCAAGAATTAACACATGGAAGGTGGGTTAAGAACAGATTCTTTTTGTCTATACGTGATAATCCAGAATGTGTATCTTATTTTCATCATATGAAAAAATAGTGTTTTATTTAACTATAGGCTGAAATCCTGTATGGTCAGTTTTGGTGGGTTTTTTTTTTTTCCCATTTAAACAGATATTTTCTGTGACAGTTGGGGCAACGCTATATAATCCCTTATGGTGACATTAACGCTGGATTAGTTACTATGCTTTTTGTTTTCTCACATTGTAAAAACCTAACATTTTATTTCTGAAAATGGAGAAGCAGCTTCAGCACCAGTGGGAATCAGGACCACAGTCTAATTCAACACAGGCCAGGTCCTAAAGAAACATGATTAGCCTCTGTTGAAACGTCTGTTTCTTTTTTTTTTTTTTTCCAGCTAACAGTGGCATTTTGCTTCTCTGTCCAGCTGTAGCTGTTGATGACCCAAGTAAACGATCGAGAGAGAATATAAAATAAATTAAACTTACAGACCCCCCTCACTCGAGTATTGACTAAGTGGGATTGGAACCTGAAATCATATTCCTTGGGGGCATGTCCTTAGTCATGGTGCTACATAAGCTTTCAGCTGATCTGGGCACATGCCCGTGTGTGTCCTGCCTTGAGTAACCCTCCGAGGTAGCTAAATAGAATTACAGAGCAGGCCAATGACCTCAATACTGATAGATGGAGGGTCTAGATCTTCTGAGGTCAAGTTTGGCACTTTTTTTCTACAGCATGTTGCCTTTCACTGTTGTCCCAGTTTGTTGTTTGGGAAATACATAATTTAGGAAGGATTTCTGTTCGAAGTACCAGAAAACACTGTAACAACAGTCTGCTCTTCCTACATCAAGTCCAGGGCAGAGGTAGGCTCATCATGATTCTGACCGATGTCTCTGTGCCCCCACGATCACAGTAGTTGGGGCAGCTTCGGATTCCATGGCTATTGAGGCCCACAAAGGGCAAAGATTGGCAGAGTAGTGCGACAGATTTTCATCTTATCTTTCTGCTCAGAACTTTGACATATAAGTGGCTTTCACTGAAAGAGCTGCTGGAAAATAATAATAATTATTATTATTTTTATTTTCCAACCTCTAGAGCAGAGGCAGGCAAAGATCGGTGGAGTTGAGATTGTTTAGTGTTGCATGAGCCGGCCTGCCGTGTGTGCATTAGAAACCAGACATTGCTTAGATGCTGACGCTGAAAGCTTTCATTAGTCAGTATCTGCACGCTGTTTTGTTTTTAAGCTTAAGATACTTTTTTAAAACCCTTCTTCTATGGGTTGTTCCACTAGTGGCCAATTAAGAAGGGGATCAGGAAAATTAACACTAGCATTAGCAGTGTTCCTCTCTGGTCAGGTGACTCCCTGATCAACCTGTTGTAGGGACAGTAGCTCATCTTATCCTTGGGCTCTCACAGCTTTGCCTTTTGCATTGATACAGCATCAGGCAACTCGGGGCCCAAGAGATCAAACCAGGGGCCAGTTGCTAGTGCTTATGTGGGTTAATTTTTTAATTCAGCAAGATGTAACCACAAAGACTTATGTTGCTCTTTTTATACATATTTATGTAAACCTCTGGAATATGCTACAAAACAGTAGTTAGCAGTTATTTTTTTCCTGTAAAGTGGCACATATTACCTATTTTAAACTTTGTGTACATTATTGTAACTTTCTGTTGCAACTAATCAACTCTGCTACCATCAGCAAAAATAGCTGTGGATAGTATTTGAATGTATGAGTGTGACTGTGATAAAGAAAACTTTTATTTACAGAAATAGGTGGAAGGCTAGACTTGACATCTGGGTCATAATTTACCCACTCTTGCTGTAGAGAAGAGCTCTAGAATAATTATCAAAACATCAAATACTAGTCAAATAATATTATATACTATTTATTGGGGTCCAGACTCTGTTATAAGACTCTGTTCATAATATTTAATGTTAAATATTATTCTGTTTAATTTTCATAATAATTCTCTGATGTAGACACAATTAATTCATTTCACCTGTGAAGAAATAGTTCATTTATTTAGTTCAAAGTTCTCAGCTAGTATGATACTAGTGGTCTTCCAACTCAGAGTCTGGATTTGATGTGTACACTTTTCAAAGATGGTTTTTGAGGAAAACATCTTTTCAGGAAAAGGATACAGTTAATAAAATACAAGAGCGTTTCTCTAAAATGCATCCTTTCACCCTTAGTTGCAGCCGTCCACATAGTCAACCCCGTTAAGAATATTTACTTGTTGCCTCTGCTGGGATGAGGGCTGTTCTGGGGAGCAGTGACACAGCAGCAAACAAGGCTGGCAAGACCCCTGCCCCCATGAGGCCGGCCATCTAGTGAGCAGGACCAGCCAGCCAGCCAGACAAGTAAGCCAATAAACAAAGATGGTCATGCCTGAAAATGAAGGCGGTGAGCTTGGATGCCATGGTCTTGACTGGGTTGGCTAGTGAAGGCCTCCCCGAGATGGTATTGCTTGATAGGAGACATAAAAAATGGAAGGAACCAGCCATGGAGAGAGGAGGAAGACACTCCTGAGAGGGAGGATGTTAAGGGCAAGACCCTGAGGTGTGAGCGAGCTTGGCTGGGAGGGGGGCAGTTGGTGGCCGCAGAGAGCTCAGGGTGTGAGGGGAGCCTGGAGTGCCAGCCTGGGGCTCAACAGACCAGTACTCTGTCTGCTCTGAGGAGTATGCCGGAGTGACCAGCGAGGGAGCAGGAGGCTGTTTGGAGGCAGGGCCTGGGTCCACGTGGGAGGAGATGGCAGTTTGGCCTGGGGTTGGAAATAGAGAGAAAAAGAGCATGAAGTTTTGGGGTTTATAGAATAGACAGAAGTGGTGGGTAGATTGGATAGGGGCTGAGAGGAGGATGGTGTGGCTGGAGCATGCGGTAACTTCTACAGAGGTGGGGAACCCAGAGAGAAGCAGATCTGGGAGGGAAAGGGGCAATCGAGGCCTCTTTTTTGCACAAGATGGTTTTGCGTGACTATTAGGTATGCAGTTAGAGATGTCACGTAGACAGTTACACATCTGGATCTGGATTTAGGGAGGATGTTCTGGCTGAGATAAAAATTTCAGAGTTATCTCCATGTAGGTAATTATATTGGTTAGAGTATTTCCTGCAACATCAAGGGGAAACCCCAATCAAACTAGGTTAAATGACAATCACATTGATTATTACACAGGGAGGAAGCCTGGATGCCGGTGGGCTTCTGGGTTGGTTTCTCCAGCGCTTCAGTGAGCTCTTCAAAGAACCAAGGATCTCTGTCTCCTTACTGTGCTGCGCTAGCATCTTCTGTATCCCAGAGCTGGCTTTCGTACAGCTGAGACAGAGCTATGGGCTTGTCAGTCCTCTGAGTCTGAAGTAGGGGAGAAGAGGAGGAAAGGGAGGAGGAGGAGAGGAGCAGGTCTGACTTACTAATCATGGCTCTCTCTTAAGAGCAAAAGAGAAAAACAAACAACAAACCTTCTTTCCTAGAAGCTCCTGGAAAGGCTTTGCTCACATCTTATTGATCCAAGTTGGCTCAGGCCTGCCCGTCCCTGAACAAGTCTCTGGCAAGGGCCTTAGGATGCCCACTAATGACTCAGATGACATACCTGGAGTAGAACCAGTTTGGGAAGTCAGCCTCAGTGGCCATTATCTAAACCCATGATTTCCTACGGGGAAAAGGCGGAAATACAGAATAGAAGAGAGCCCAACCTAAGCCCTGTGGAATCCTAATATAGCAAATGAAGATCTCAAATCTTTCAAACCTCCTTCTGTACTCTACCTCCCGGGTTTCTTCTTTATGCCTTCGTGTTTGTATAGAGCGCCCTGTGCAGGTGGGTCAAAACCCACCCGTGACTACACATGTGAACTCTGCATGGTGTCAGTGACAATTCTAGATTCATATACTGAGAAATAAAACCACAGCTGAACAGACGATAGAGAGATGCTGGAATGCTGAATCTCCAAACCCTCTAAAGCAAGCCCGGGGTGAGCTACAGTCAGAAGTCAGGTCACTGCGGGGAGGGCCAAAAGGGCGGAGGCTGTGAGGAACCGTCGTACGGCCCGTGTGGGTGGGTGTTTAGGGTTTCCTGTATTTACTTGTTTAAAGTCTGTTTCTCTCTCAAAATTCTGAACTTCCTCAGTGAAGGGATTGTATTTCCTTTACTTTCATATTCTCAGAACGTAAATGGTGTGCTATGCCTCTGAAAATGTTCCGGCAATGTGAGAAGGAGAGGGAGGGAGCGAGGGAGGTTAGGCGGAACCAGCTGGGTGGGCAGAGGACTGTGGATACACAAGGACATGAGCAGCTGGGCCTCTGTGTTGGAGGCTGTTGGCTATGCTGGGAAGCCTGGCAAGAGGACCTCCAGCTAAAGAGTTGAAAATGAAAAATTCCCATTAGTCCCTTTGGGCCTGTGGTTCAACCAGGGATGATTTGCTTCCCGGGGTACATTTGACAATATCTAGAGACATTTGGGGTTATCATAACTTGGTTTTGGGGGGTCTCCTATTAGCATCTCGTGAGTAGAGGCCAGGGATGCTACCCGAATGTCCCACAGGGCGTGGGGGAGCCCCACAGCAGAGAGTTCTCCAGCCTCCAAAGTGGTAACAGTGCCAACGCTGAGAATCCCTGCTCTACTCATTCCTTCCATCTTCTGCCTGATAGCTGCGCCTCTGCCTCCCGGTTTTCTGTGCAGAATAGAGCCGACAGTTATTGAGGTAATGAGACCCGGAGAAGAGCAGAACCAAATAGTCTGGGGCCCTGGGAGCTCTTTAAAACACAGTCGTCCCTCTGTATCCATAGGTTCCATATCCAAGGATTCAACCAAACAGGAATGTAAAGTATTTGGAAATATAAATAAAATAAAAATGCAACAATAAACAATACACATAAAAATACAGTACAGTATAACAGCGATTTACATAGCATTTACATGGTATTAGGTCTTACAAGTCATCTAGAGATGGTTTAAAGCATGAGAGAGGAAGCGTCTAGGTTATGACATTTCATGTCGGACTTGAGCATTGCGCATTTTGGTGTCCATGGGGCTCCTGGAACCTAAGCACACCAAGAGATGACAGGTGTGTCTGTGCAGAATTTACAGACAGGCACTTTGGTTGTAAATGAGATGAGTGTCACTTGCTTATATCCGTTTCTCTAGATAGAGACTTCATTCTCTCCATGAGGACCTAATTTAGCATACCCACAGTGCACAGCAAATATTAACCAGCGATCAGATGTATGAAAATGTGTGCAATAAAGTGTGCCCTGTTTTGCCTCTCCCCACCCTGGAACATGTGCTCAAATGTCAGCCCTAAAACAAATATTAATGCTGCTGTGTCCACTAGAGTTTCCTGTTTGGAAGGGATCATTAGTCTGCTATGTGATGAGCTTCAGGGTGTTGAATAAGGGCTCCACACAGCTGAAAATAGTTGGGGATCCCCAGGATAAAGCAGGGAGTGTTTGGATTGTTGCAAATCTGGCAGACTTCAGTGCAATCACATCTGCGTGCATAGTTGCGATATCTCTGATTACAATTTTAAATGACAAGCTTGTTTTTTTAATGCACATAAATTGCCTTCAATAGACTTGGTGATTGAACACAGTAAATATTTTTGCATGACACTAAAAATAGTAAGGACTCTAGAAAGCATTTCTCTTTCCTGTTCTGCAAAGGCTCGTCTTCCCACAGCACATAAGCTCTTGAACATGGTCATGAACACGCAGCCTTCTTACAGCCCGTTTTGCCATCTCTTGCAGGGGATTCTACAGTCTCAAGGCTAAATGTGGCCCTCCAGATCCCTAACTATGGCCTGTCCACTAAATCTAAACTTTACAGAACAAATCCTTTTATTAAAAATCCTTTATTACAAGGATTTGTTCTGTAAAATTTGGGTTCAGTCCCAAGGCCACACTCAAGAATCCAGAAGGCCACATGTGGCCCCAAGCCGGCAGGTTCCCTGGCCCTGCTCCTGGCCTTAGTGAGGCTGAGCTGACCTGGGGAACCTGTTGTTCTCATTATGTGCATGGGGGTTGGGGATGCCTTTGGGAAAAGCTGCTGGATTGGGGTCAGAAAGGGCCCCTCTGCAGCAGGCTGCCTTGCCACACATCTGGGCCACTGCACCTCTGCTGTTACAGCAAACAAATGGCTTTCTCTTCCCACACATTTTCCAAAGCCTGCCATCCCCCGAAGAGCTGTGCATGCAAATTCTATGTGGCAAAAGTTATCCTTCTGAGTCATAGTTTCTGGGCAACTCTCACCTTTACATTGCTATGTTAGCCGCCTTGGTGTAAGAATACAGGGTCCCCACTTGTCCAGGCCCCCAGTATGTATTTTTGTAACATGCTCTTGCTGGAAGCAAAGAAGATGGGGACTTGTGGGGAAAAAAATGCTTGTGTGGTTCCAAGTCTGACTGCCTGTGATAGCATAGAAAAAAATATCATTTCTCCCCAAAATTCATTTTAAGGACAGATGGATTAAAAATGGAAAATAAAGATCAACAGCCCAGGACAAAGTTCACGAATAATCAAAGGGACAACCTTCAGACATGTTCCTTCAAGGTCACGTCACATTTCCAGAAAGCTAGTGCATTTCTGTCTTTCCTAATACGGTGGCATCCCTGTGAGTTGACCGCCCAAGGGACGGTGACAGACTGGTCAGCCTGCAGAGGGAGTAACATGAGGAGCGAGGCCTACTGCACTGGCAGGTGCATATGGTGCCCGGCTGGTCTATGACAATTAGGTCAACCTCAGGAGGTGGTCAATGTAGGGAGGTGGTCAGCTATGAGGTTCTACTGTAGTTCTCTTTTCTTTCTTTTTTTTTTTTTGAAACAGAGTCTTACTGTGTCACCCTTGGTAGAGTGCTGTGTCATCACAGCTCACAGCAACCTCACACTCTTGGGCTTAAGTGATTCTCCTGCCTCAACCTCCCAAGTAGCTGGGACTACAGGTGCCCGCCACAATGCCTAGCCATTTTTTGGTTGCAGTTGTTGTTTAGCAGGCCCTGGCCAGGCTGGAACCTGCCACTTTGGTGTATATGGCTAGCGCCCTACTCACTGAACTACGAGTGCCAAGCCAGTTCTACTGTAGTTTAAGAAAAGTAAAATAAGCTTTCAAGAAGAACCACTTTTGTTGGTTCTGCCACTTTGTTTTCTCATATTATCCCAAATGCTTTTATGTTTTGGTAATTTTGTAGAGAAAATCTAGAAAACATTGCTAATGTCTTCCCTTAACATTTAAGAAAGTTTTCATTAAGTGGATAAATCTCTTTTCTGAGAGGCTGAAACAGGGAAAGGCTTTGGGGCTTTGGCGCTCAAAGGTGTGACATTGTTGTTACAGTGTCAGCAGGCAAGGGATTGCTCTCAGAGAGGCTGCTTGAGAGCAGGGGGTGCTTGCCGGAGAGGCCGCTGTTTGGCAGGGCCATAAGGGGGAGGCTGTGAGTCCATCACCCCGCTTGCCGTAGGGCTGTGAGTCCATCACCCCGCTGGCTGTAGGGCTGTGAGACAATCACCCCACTGGCTGTGAGCCTGGTGGCTGCAGAGGGGCAGGCTTGATGCACGGAGCAAAGGGGCTGTGCTGAGATTTCTGAGGGGACCCTTCTGGCAGCTCTTCCCTGGGGCTAAAGCTGCATGGATAAATAAATGGGACAGACTTTTCCAATCTTTTGTGAAAGCAGGCCTTCTATCAATACCTTCACCAATGAAATAAATGTATTGTTCAGATTGCTAGGAAAAAGACATCCACGGAATTGTCTTTTATGTCTCAGTAAATGTTCAAAACACTCCATGGTGTGTTTTTAATTGCTAAACTTTGTATAATGTTAAATTAAGGCCCCGGACTTCGTAACTGGCTCACTGGAAACGTGTCCCTCAGGCATCACTGTGAGGAGCACACGTGGGGATGTCCATCAGGCAAAGGGAAGGGATGGGCCACACTGAGTCTGGGACACGGCTCCACATCCGCACCTCCAATCTGGTTGAGAGTAATGTGGACTGGACAGCCAGTCCTAGCCTCATGCGTCTCCCTCCATTCTCTAAGAAAATAAGATTAGAATGCCACTATTTCTGTCTCTGTCCAAACAGAGCAGTGAAGAAGCAGGTTGGAGAAATACTAGCGAAAAGATAATCTTGTATTTATTCTCCATACAGGAGAACAGGATCCACAAGAGAGTTTGAGAAGGAAGGTGATATCAGCTGCTAATGCTGACACTGGGTATAGCAAAGCCCAGTGAGATCTGAACTGAGGAATGTCATCAGACTGGTCAATAAAGAGGCTCATGGTTGACCTTGGTAAGGGCAATCTCAGGAAGGCAGTTAAAGGACTACAACTTTTAAGTGAATGGAAAAAATACATTTGTGATAAAGAAATAGAGAAGGTGCCTTTCCAGGGATTGGCCAGAGGAAGAGGAGAGAACTGGGGAACTGGCTAGAGGGAGACACTGAGTGAAAGAAGGTTTTCATTAATCAGAAAGCAAGGAGAAAATGTGTAGGTTGAGAGGAAGGAGCTATTGAAAACAAAAGTTAAAATACAGGAAGGAAATGCTTTGGGAAGCCCTCAAGCAGTGGTTCTCAACCTTCCTAATGCTGTGGCCCTTCAATACAGTTAAGGGTGGCAACCCACAGGTTGAGAACCGCTGCCCTAAAGAATATGGGAGCAGATAAAACTGACGTGCAGGAAAGGAATCCTTAGTTCTCAGTGGTGATAGGGTAAGTTTGGAAGAAGCACAACTGTAGTACATTTGGTGATGATGGGGGGGGGAGTTGGGGAGATTCCTGCCTGATCAACCCTCTTTTTCTATGAAGCCAGAGGCAACCTCACCTCCTAAGAGCAGCAAATGGGAGGTGGGAGAAGGGGCTTGAAGATAGGGAGGAAATGTGGAAATAGCCCCTTTGTGAAATGCCAGAGAAAGCTCACCAGCCCAGGCCAAGGAACTGATGGCTGGTCTAGCAGAACTTGGAAACCATAAACTTTTAGTGGTACCGTTGATTTGATAGCATAAACTTTTCCAAGGATGACCCACGGTCTGGGTAGAGTAAGACAGAAAGCAGATGGGGCGTGGGTTGATGGATTTGTAAAACAGATGTGAGGAAAAAGTTAAGTAGGTGAAGGAAATAAAGGTCCCAGCCGGTGAGGAGTTGAAGTGATCCTTGTTGGTTAATCTTGGAAGATGAAATGGTGCAGGGGGAATAAAAGTGTGAAATCAGGCCACTTGAATTTGGATTGAAATCTAAAAGCAAAGGATTCCAGAGACAGGGATTTGGGAGCTGGTGGAATAGCACTTTGTGGTCAGGTGGCTCTGGCTCATTCCTGTCTGTGGTCTCAGCTACTCGGGAGGCTGAGGTGGGAGGATTGTTTGAGCCCAGTAGCTTGAGGCTGGAGGGAGCCCTGATGGCGCCACTGCACTGCAGCCCGGGTGACAGAGCAAGAACTGTTTCTGGGAAAAAACAAAACAAAACAACAAAGGAGGTAAAATTTTGGAGTTTAAGATTTTTGGAGATGGAGCAGTACTAGGCGAAGAAAAGATCATGGTCAAGAAAAGCTTTGCTGGACTTTGCTGGACTTCTAGGAAAGTCTTGTTAAAAAGTCATGGGATTTTTTTTTTTTAAGGCAAAGGTTCATTTTTATTTGAATTACAATTTACTTTGAACAATGAAGCAGGATGAAATCTCCGTGAGGAGTGACCAGCCAGGCTGGAGGTGCAGACCTGTTTAATGATGGTTAATTGTGAGAACATTTCCCCAGGACTGTTTGCGTATTTATTTATCTTTGTGCATGCTTATTTAAATAAAGGGAATGGACAGGTTTTTTTTTTCATTTTTAATGTCAAAAACATCTCTAGGAGCTGGCGCAAAAGCAACACAGATGTGATGACTACTTTAAATAATTAATTCTCCCTCAATGCACCAAATTGCAAATGAGTCACGATGCACTCATGATTATTAAAACACGACATTCGGATATTCCCAGCGACACAGTCACTGCCACTTGCCGATGCACTCGGCCTCCCGTCAACCCTTCCCTACACGTTACAGGATCCATTTTCAGTTCCTCACAGCTTTGTATCTGAATCCCTCATAAACGTCCTGAATGTGAGGGGTGTGTGTGTCTGTGTGTGTAAAATGATCTTAGAGAGCTTTTGTCTCCAGCACAGAGGGAAGAGAGGAGGAGTCTGACCTTCTGGTTCTATCGGGCCCACAGCCAGTGAAAGCAAGAGTGAGGACTAGAAGACATTGGAAGTCTTGGATGACAGTTGTCATGGAAAGTTTTAAAATCTCTGTGAAGTTTTCTCAGTGACATTCTATTACTTCACTCAGTTTAGTTTTTAGCTTAGTCTGTGTTGTGCTGCAATAATAGGACGTCTGTGATGGGGTCACCTGTCAGGTGCCGCTGCTGCTGCTCATGTTGAATCCACAATTGTAGCCGGACATGGGATACGAGAGATCCTGGCCAGGTCCAGAGATCCCAGGGAGGAAGGGGAGGGGGAGGAGGGATTTGTGGACGCCCTACCACAGTGAGAGCAGCTGGAGACCCATGTGGAGGCCGGGAGTGGTGCAGCTCTGTGACGAGCGTGGCTCCTGCCGACTGTGTACGGGGGATTGCACAGAGGAGCACTTTGGCTGCTTCTAAGCAAGGGACCACTGTGAGGCCCACAGCAATTCAGCTGCTTGAAATAAATGTGTAGACTCATTCTCCTCAGTCTTCAGCGCCTGGGCATCAGGATACTTTCTTACGGTTTTGAATATGCCATTTGTTTTTAATTTGCATAACTATTCAGTTCATATGAACCTTATGGATTTTGGCTTAGACAAATAGCTTTTTTTTTTTTTT
>NW_003852434.1:7804336-7817480 GCF_000181295.1 Otolemur garnettii
GCAGTCTTTATGTTATGTATTATTTCCTATTTGCTTGCTTTGAAAATAAAGTTGATAGAAACATGGAAAAGAGGTAAGACAACATAAAAGTGGCATTTACAGATATTACAGTCCACAAACTCCTCCAACGTGAAAGCTTTCTTCCTTGGGATAAGAAGACCATCAGAGGACTCTCTACCTTGTTCCTTCTAGAAGTGCGTGAGGTGATGGAACTTTAGAATTTGAACAGCTCTCAGTTCACAGTGCTGTTTTCCCAAACAGTAGCTGAGCATCCTTTGTGATTGATTTTGTCATGTGTCTGAGGACCTTGCCTACAATACCCTCCACTGGCCCCTGGATGAGATCCCGTGAGAGATGTTGCCCTGTGTCTCAGCACCAGGAAAAATGTGTTACCACGGGGTGGCTAGAGGGTCGTCTTCTTATGGACACGAAGCACCTGGCAGCCCCACGTTTGCTCTTCTTTGTTTTAGCCATTAGAAAGTTGGAGCTGGATTTAAGATGTATCTCTAAAACGTATAATGCTAACTTACCCTGTGTTACATCCCCATTCTCTTCAACTTTAAGCCAACTCCTTTAAGGATTCTGTATCCTTTTGTGATCCACATGTTAAGACCTAAATATAACTTTCTCTAATGTGAACAAATTATGATACGGGGTCTCTAGGCTTTGCAAATCAGATATTAAAAATACAGCTCCTGGTGCTCAAAGGAAATGAAAGTAATGAGCTCAGGGCTAAGGAGCCCCTGAGTGGAGCTGGCTCAGTTCAAAACACATGGCTGTGACAAAGAATGTCATCTGTGCAGCTTTGTGCCATTTATTTTAAACCAAAGAGCCAGGGCTAGAATCAGTGTTCCCTGGAGGGCATGCTATAGAGCACCAGCTTCCTGTAAAAAACTCTGTGGCCCAATAGGTTTGGGACACTCTCTGTGTGTATGTTCTTTCACGCAGGATTTCTAGAGGTTCTTAACACACATGTCTTGTGCATCTCCAAAGGCACACTCTGTGCCGCAGGGTTCCCAAATTTATTTGACCATTTATTTTTTCTGGAGCATCTCCTAATTTTCTTTGAGGAAGGCTGGGGTAAAATAATGCCATAATAATAATAATTATTATTATTAGAAAGGACTCTGTTTCCTCTTAAAATATATAAGACAAAGGCTTATATATTTCTTCCTATTATTCTTAATTTTTATTTTCTGTTAGATTAATATAAAGGTATAAACGATTAGGTTATGTTGTTTGCATTTGTTAGGAAAAGTTTAGTTGTAGTTGAGCCCTTCATCCAGGGAGCAGGCTGTATACCCTTACATCAGTGCCCATTGGGTGAGAGCTTACCAATGCCCCCCCTTTATTCCCCCTCCCCCCCACCCTGAATTTGTTTTCTCTCACGTAGGGGTGTAGTTGTTTGTCTATTAGTTGTATATTAGTATTGCATACATTGGGTACTTGTTTTTCCACTTTGTGACTCATTAAGAAGAAAGTTCTTCAGCTCCATCTAGGTAATTAAGAAAGGTGTCAAGTCTCAATCTTTTTTATGGCTGAATAGTATTCCATAGTTTATAGTACACCAGAAACAAAAACAATAAACATCTTTATAAGCCACACATTGTGTTTTGTGGATTTATTTAGTTGAGTCCTTTATACTTAGGTTATTTCTTCTTCACTATAAGATAATGTGATGTTGAGTTGGAGTCCTTGGCAATGTGCTGATTGGATGACAGTCACACTTTGGGAAGGAGTAATAGTGAAATGACTGGATGCAGGAGTCACACATTACTTTAACGTACGGCTCCATTGCTTACTAGATATTTGACTTACTAGACATATGGCCTTGGGAAAATGTCTTAAATTCCTTAAGTTCCTTTTTTTGTAATATGGGGAATATAATGTACCTACCTCATAGAGTCGTAAGGATTAAATGAATTTATATACACACCTATACATACATATAAAGAAGGTGCCAAAAAGTGTATATATATTTCCAGAAAGGAAAAAACTGCATTGAAATTGTAATATTCAGTGGTACCTGTGGCTCAAAGGGGTAGGGCACTGGCCCCATATGTTGGAGGTGGTGGGTTCAAACCCAGCCTCGGCCAAAAACTAAAAAAATAAAATAAAATAAAGTAATAAAAGCTGTTTTTTTTTTAAAAAAGAAAGAAATTTTAATACTCAATATATGCTAATAACAAAAGATGAATGAATACAGGTCATGTTTGAGCATCTCTTGTAATTGCAAAAGTCAAACATGACTGGAGTATTACATTTTCCCTTACTGATAATGTGTGTATATATTTTTTAATGTCCTCTGTATATCATCGGTAGGGGTGTGTGTATATATGTACAGTAATTATTAGCACAGTGATTTTCATGTAGTTAATACCCAATAAATTGTAACTATTATAATGTTTGTTTATTCAGCAAACTGTATTGATCAGCTGCTAGGTGAAAGCTTCATTCTGTGGTATATGCAGATACAGATACGAAGGAGTCATTGTCTTAGCCTTGAAGAGTACGCAGTTGAGTGGACAAATGGTGGATGGTTGTATATGTATAAAGTGAGTGTTTATGGATCAGTAATCAATACACTGTAACACACAAATAGTGCAGTCACAGAAGACAGGATTGTCAGTTTGGGGGTCACAAGGTGGAAAGGTGACTTCCATGAGGATCATGGTGGACGCAACAGTCGAGATAAATTTGAGAAGGTGTTTTCCAGGGAGAGGGCAGTGAGGCCAGGGGTGCTGGCAACAGATTTACGAGGGTGAACTAAGGCAGAATAAATTCAAAAAGCTGCCCGCAGCTCAGAAGAGCTGCAAGTGGCATAAATGGGTGAAGGGTCTGGTGTGTTGAGAAGGAAGGTGGCAGAGGAGGGTGGTGGCTGGGTCCTGGAGATTCTTAAGTCCCTAAGTGAAGCAATTTGCTAAATACATTCTAAGCAGAGGAGAAGCCTTGAGAGGCTTAAGCAGTGGAGTAGCCATATCATATTGTTTTAGATCAGCACGCCTCCGGTGTGGTGCGAGTACTTGCCGTGTTACTGTCACCTGGGAGCTCTATGAGAAATCTGAAGTCTCAGACTCCACCCAGAGCAACTGAATCAGTCTCTCAGCATGGGGCTCAGAGATTGGTTTTGCCAGGCTCTTCTCATGACTCTTTTGGTTAACATTAATGCGTGAAGGGCCATTGTGCAAGTGAGGAATGATAACAGAGTCTGAACTAAGTCAACCAAAGTTGAGGAAAAAAGTTAGAGACAAATAATCCAAATACAGTAAAGTTTACTTTATGGCATCTGTGTCACCACCTGGGAGTTGTATTAGGCAAAAGAGCACTTCAGTGATGGCTCCAAGGTTTTTTGCTCTAGTAATAGAATGTGATATTATGCACTAAGGCAGGGAATAGAGGAAGAATATTAGTATTTATTTTTTTCTTTTTCTATTTTTTTATTATGACTTAATAAAAAAATAGTTGGGCTAAATTATAGAGTTTTGTTTCCAAGGTATTAAAGTGCCATGGGCCATGCAGATGGACCCGTGCTTCCTGTTGGCTGTTGGACATACGGGTGGCCTCAGTGCTCAGAAATGAAATTCTGCCCATTGTCATGGATTTGGGAGTCATGACCATTCAGAGGGAGGATGAAGCAACGGGAGTGGATGAAATGGAAAAGATAAGTGTAGAAATTTGGGCAACAGCAGATGTTTTTGCGAGCTATTATTTTCATATTATCTCTGTTCTCATTCCTCTCCACAGGTCACCCACCCGTCAGCCTAAACCACCTGAGGTTCTCTGGACAGATAATCTGTCTTAACCTCTAGGCCAGTGGTTCTCAACCTTCCTAGTGCCGTGACCCTTTACTACAGTTCCTCATGTTGTGATGACCCCCAACCATAAAATTATTTTCGTTCCTACTTCATAACTGTAATTTTGCTACTGTTATGAATCATAATGTAAATATCTGCTATGCAGGATGTGTTTTCTGATGGTCCAAAGGGGTCGTGACCCACAGGACTGCTGCTCTAGGCTTTCCCATATGCTGTTGCTCTGCTGGGAACATTTCCTGTCTTATTCCTGTGCTCAACTCTATGAGCCCAGACAACTCCTATTGATCCTTCAAGAGTCTCCAGAAAAGTCCCTTCCCTGGGAAAAGTACCTTTTCTAGATTTTTCTAGATGCTTTCTTAGAGTTATGGTACTAATAAAATTGATTACCTCTCTGTTGCCTTCGTGCTCAGTCTCTAATGGTAGGTGAGGTCTGTGTCTAGTTAACCTTTCACCCAGGCCCTGGCAGGGTACTTGACCCATAGCAGGTGCTCCAGAACTAATTATTGAATGAATTAGGAAAGAATGATCTGAGGAAGAAGTGTTGTCAAAGAAAGTATGGTATTAGAAGTATAAGGAGAGAGAGGGGTGGCACGGAGACCAATGAAGTAAGTTTCTAGAAAGAATGGTCAGTAGTGTCAAAAGTTTCTAAGCAGTTATGTAAGATAAAGACTTAGTATTGGCAGGGTGTGGTGGTTCACCCCTATAATCCTAGAACACTGGGAGGCTGGGGAGGGAGTTTGAGCTCAGGAGCTTAAGAACAACCTGAGTAAGAACGAGACCCAGTCTCTACTTAAAATAGAAAAATTAGCCAGCCATTTTAGCTGTAGTCCCAACTACTCAGGAGGCTGAGGCAAGAGGATTGCTTGAACCCAGGAATTTGAGGTTGCTGTGAACTAGGCTGATGCCACAGCACTCTAGCCTGGGCAAGAGTGAGACTCTGTCCGCCCACCCAAAAAAGACCTAGAGAGTCTGTAGACTTTGATAATTAGATCAGTGGTGCCCTTTGCCAAAATGGCTTCAGTGGAGTGAGCTATCCGAGTAGAACTCAGATTGCAGAGTTTAAAGAAAAGCTGGTAGGTTAAAAAGTGGAATGTAAAACTATGAGGAACTGGCCCAGGACAGGCTGGAAGAGAAAGACATGGGTCAGGGAAGGCTCTCTAAAGCGAGAGATGATTTAACATCCTTGTGCTGTGCTATTGAATAGGGCCTGGTATCATCAGAAAGGCTAGCTGAGCAAGCTTCCAGCGTAGGGGAAAGGGACAGAGCTTCATGAGCAGGAAGAGGACCTGAAAAGGGGTGGAGATGGGTAGTGTATGGACAGCTTGTGTGGTGGAGGGAGGGACTCTGAGGACTGACAGCTGGATTCTCAGTGAAACAGGGGACAAGTTTACCTGGTATTAAGGTAAACTCTGGGGGAGGGCAGAGGGTACAGCTGCCTTAGACACAGATAGAGCCCTAGGGCATATACTCCTGGAGAGGAATTCAGGTGTCACTTAAGACCTGGAATGGGGAGGGACAAGAAACACATTACTTTTTCTTAAAGTCCCATTTTAGTGTCCCTTATGAATGGTAATGTCTCTTTTTGATAAGAACCTTTTATTGAGTATATAGGGAGTACCACAGTTATTACTGATTTGTAGGATTATACTTCAAAGACTATCACTGAGGGCGGCACCTGTGGCTCAAAGGAGTGGGGCACCCGGCCCCATATACCGAAGGTGGTGGGTTCAAACCCAGCCCTGGCCAAAAACTGCTTAAAAAAATAAAAAGACCATCACTGAAAACAAACTATTTTGAAGGGCTCTTTCTTCCTAATTCAAAGAATGCTATTTGTCTCATCATCTAGCTATCTATACATGTGTAAATGACCCGACCACCTAATAACAGTGCAATCCATGTGAGACACCCACACTTCAGAAGGAATAGGGAAGAATCCAACCACGTTATTACTTTGGTTGAGTGTGTCATATCCCATACTTAAGTGCATGAGCAAACCATGCCAGGCTACCTTGAATTAACTATTAATCAGGGCGTTATATAAAGATATGCAGCTTAAAATATGGTATTATGACTCAAGTGGCACTGTAACATTAAACATTAACACATATTGATTTCTTGAATAATGTCATATATTTTGGTGCAACCTTTTCTAGTGTAATCTCATTTAAACATCATAATAATTCAAGGAGTTAGGAAATACTGGGGTGCCAAAAAATGTATATACAGTTTATACGATCTTGTTGAAAGTAAAATCAGTCACTCCCAAAAAGGGTGTGAATTGCGTACAGGTAAAATGGATGTGCTTGGCATGTGTAGTAACTTGGCTAGTAACTAGTGAAGCTGACTGGGCTGGTCACTAAGGTTATTCTCCAATGGAGTTCCTTTTACACACAGCTCCTAGAGCATGTGTGAGTCCCATGGTGCGTGGGGAAGGTGACATGATAGCACGTATTGTAACGATGTCAACAATCGCAGCTATTAACTGCCTTCTAGTTATTGCCCTGTGAGTGCCAGGACATCGTATCTGAAATACATTGATATAAATTTTTGAGAGATAGGCAGCACTGTCCCCTTTTAGAGACGAGATAAAAAGGGGGATGGAGGTGAGATCAGGGAGATTACCGAGGTTGTCAACATCCATAAGTGGCAGAAGTCGGATTTATTTATTTATTTTTATTATTGTTTCAGGTTAATTTGAGGGTACAAAGAATTAGGTTACAATGTTTACATTTGTTACTTAGAGTCCCTTTTATATTTGTGTCTGGCCCCCAAGAGGTGTGCCATATACTCTAACACGTGTCCATTAGGTGGGAGCAGACCCGTCCCCCTCCCTCATTCCCTCGCCCCCACCGTCTTGAATTGGTTGAGTTTTTCTTTTATGTGAACATATATTAGAGTTTGGCTTCATACAGTATTGAGGACGTTGGATTCTTCTGCATTCTTGTGATACTTTACTAAGAAGTAGGATTTAAAGCCACATACCCTTTGGCTCCAAACACTGAGCTTTGTAAATACTATTTGGGGTGACTCAAAAAGAATCAGAAGCTGTAGGTCAACTCAGTTTACTCCAGGGGTCTGTTCCATAAACTATTTTACTCCTCAAATTTGAAGCATCAGATCTGAAGCATCAGATGGACACAAATACAGTTAAATACATGTAGTGTGCGTGTTAGTAAGGCAACCCTTACCTAAATATTGCAATTGTTTTTCACACATTAAGACCAGCTTCAGAGAAAAAGAGCTTTGTAAAGGGACTTTTCTACTGCACGTTAGGAACAGAGAACATGGTCTGTGTTTATCCCTTCTCAAAATTATCTTGACACCAAGGATAGTGTGTACTGAGTTACAGACCAACAGAGACTTATCCCCAGTTCCTAGGAAGTGTGGTTGGAGCATACAGGAAGCCACTCACAGACTGCACGTGAAGGTCGCTTGCATGTTTGTTGCTGAGAAAATGTGATATTTATTTACTAGGAGATTACAGGCAAGAAGAGAATACTACAAGTTCATTTAAATTAAGATGGAAAAAAATCTAGCCTGTTGAGGGCCCCGAGACTGATCAGGGTTCTGCTCTTGTTTGGGGTTGAAGGCGGTTCTCTGTGAATCTGGCTTTCCTAAAGACACAAAAAGAGGCAATTGGCTTAGCCATTGAGAAGGGAAAATGAAAGGGAACATTTGACCGCTATTTTTTTTTTTTTAAAGCCTTACTGCAAGGCCTAGAAAAATGTGTGTGGCAGATCAAAACAGCCAGGTGTTTGGATAACAGCCCTCTGTGGCCAGCTGGCAGAGGGCAGCTGGTCATCAGAGGAGATGGGAAAAACATCTTCTAAAATGTGAAGAGTTAGCCAAGAGGAGGTCACAGGGAAAAACCCAGTATGTGGCAGGCTATAGACAGACCATAAATTATATGAATGAACAAAGAATTAAAGAAGCACAAATTCAAAGTTGGCAGGGTCTATGAAAAAGGTTCAGTCAGCAGTGGGAGGTGTTCAGCTCAGGACTCAGCTTCCTCTTTCGACATTGGTGGGTGGAAGACACGGAAGATATAGCGACACACACTGAAACGCCTGGTCTGGTGACGCTGAGCACCTGCAGAAGGTGAAACGCCAAGCCCCGGGGTGTACACGACGAGGCGAGTGTTTCCAGGTGGAATGCACGGAACAAAAACTGGTAAAATGTAGACTCAGACGAGGCCATGGCCTCGTGGGGAAGTAATGCAAATACGTGTCTTGGCCTTTGAGCTTCTCTTTCAGTAAAATTGTGTAAGAATCACTATGGATTATATTGGTAAGGGAGATATTAAAAATATCCCCACTACCGCCTTAGTTTTCACCCCCTCCACTCCTCTCTGACCCCCTTTACATTTCCAAGACAACTCACTGTAAATAACAATCACAACCACAGTGTTTTGCACTTCCTGGGTGTAGGCCCGGTTCTAAGTAAATTAACCTGTTTATCCTCCTCACGTTAGTGCTCTGTGGTGACATTATTATCCAAATATTACAGATGAGGAAATTTAGTCACAGATAGAGAATTCACATCCACCAAAATATGCAACATCTAACACCTTGTAGGCAAAAAATTAGAGTCCCGCCATTGTCCCAATAATGCTGCTGGTTATAATTGGCCAAGAGCCAGAGTCAAACCGTAGGAAAGGCGGACAGAAGAAATGGGGCAAGAAAGTGGACTAGAGGGACGGCTTTGTAAAGGGGATTAAAAAAGACTGGCCGTGAAAGAAGACAGGTAACCAATGGGCCCAACGTCTATAACATTAGATCAATGTTTACTTATTAAAGCGACTCCTAAACCTTGAAAATAAGACACATTTGTCCCATATTCTCACGTCTGTTTCATTATTCTAGACCTTGAAAAAGCCTTGGGCATAAAAGGAAAGGAAAGAGAAGATGACAGAGAGAGGTGCTGTGGACTGTATGGTGAGAGCCATCTGTCATCCATAAACCCTCGGGGCTTTGGCTCCCAAACCATCTTCCATGGGGTCCTCGGGGAAAATTACCCAGGCTGCCACCCCCTTGGCACAGCAGAATGTTGTTACACATATGTTCAAGCTGAGAGCCTGACTTCTGTGAAGCTGTTTGTCACTTATGCATATGCAGGCTGAATCAGCCACCAGAGGTTCAAGGCCACTCCTAGGGCCTCTCTTCCCCTGTCCCTGCCCATGTCCAGCTCCCTCTGCTGCCTTTGAGACAGATGCCCCCCCAACCCCAGCCTGTTGACTAGAAGTTCATGCCCTAGGCAAAGGGCTTCCTCTGCCCCACTGTTCCCCTCCCCAGTCACGACAGGAGCCCCTACTGCTGAGAACCGGGCCAGAGAAAATACAAAGACGTTTGTTCAGCCAGGCAAAAAATAGACGTGCTGGTTGGAAGGGAGGTGCGAGGCAAATCCAGAGTCTCAGCTCCTGAGCTGGGGCAGAGGGTGAGAAGTCAGGAATTATCTGTTATTGTTTGTGATTATTTGCTTCCAATATCCCTGTTCAGTCTGAAAGCTGAAAATAAAACACGAATATTCTAAGCTTTATCAAGTTGGAGTCTGCAAACACAGGTTTAGACTGAAATCCATCTCTCATCTTGTGAGGTGCCTAATGGGCCTTCTTACTGGAGTGCTTCACACAGCAAATACCAAAGACAGGGTTATCGCTCCTAATTTCCTCTCTCCTCTGGTCTGACCTTGAGACTGTCCAGACCCACCCATTCTACCCTTTATCTATTGTAGGAAGGAGACAAATCCTTCCCTGCTTATTTTCCTGTATCTTGAAGGTTACCACCTCTTTTGTGAGGAGTTGCTCAATCTCCTAAACCATCGGGTTTAGGGTATGGGATGGGCATAGACAGTAAACTTCCTGAGAGGGCAGAGAGGCAGAGACACCACTCTGGGGTAGAAATCATAGCAAAACGGGTCAGGCAGGGGTGTGTGTATGTGTGTGTGTGTGTGTGTGTGAACGCGTGCACAGACATCACCTCGATGCCAGCAACTGTCGTTTTAATGTGTCAAGTAAGCCTGCAGGATTACCTGATTACCAGCCTCGATTTGGGCTGCTTCTTTGTTTATTCCATGTTTTGTGAGACGTGGTGACATCTGCATTGTTTGGCCCAGCAGTGGTTCTCAACCTGGGCTGCACATTTTCATTATCTGGGGAGTTTTAAAACCTCTGGATATGTGGGTTCCTCCCTGAGAGTCGGGTTCAATTGATCTGGGTGTGCCTTGCACATTAGGCCTTTCAAAAGCTTCCCAGGTGATTCTGGTTTGCAGATAAGGCTGAGAACCTAGTTTAGAGTTACTTCTGAAGGAGAAACTGAGAAGGATTCCTCAGGCCACTGGGCCAGTATGGTGACACCATTATTTAAAAGGAGAAGACATTGAAAATAAACATCTAAATGCAGGTCCTTTTGTTTCCAAAATGGCAGCATGGAATGGCTCCGAGTCAGTCGAAGAGGCCGCAGGAAACACTTGTCTCTTCCAAGTTTGATTCGTGTTAATCTGTTTGCACCTGTGATGGTTATGGTCCCCTTCTCTTAAAGTCCTGCCCCTGGTCGCTCAGGGAGCCTGCAGGCCTGAGGACAGATTTATTAGCAGTATGTCCACTGGTTCCCCCTGGAGCTCAAGCGTCAGAATAATCTCTCCAAACAATCACCCACCTGCCTTCAGTGCACATCAAATAGTCCCTGGAGGAAGTGTTTACACCTGTCACCTGTGCTCTCTGGGTGCACAGACTGTGCAGCCAGAAAATCACGCCACTGGGGCTTTGGAAGAGAGAATGTCAGTCAGATTCACGTTGTCTTTCTGTGTGTTAGGACACTCAGGTGACTGTCAAGACATAATTTTAGTTAAGGAATTCCCTTCCTCATAACTGTCTCAAATACCATCAGCAGTAACAGAGCCTTTGCTGAGCGCTTGCTGTGTGCTGGGCATTTTACTAAGGCTTTATGTGGGTTGCCTCATTTAATCCTTACTTTGTCTGTGGGCAATAGATGCTGTTTTGCTTATTTTAAAGGTGAAGAAATTGAGACTTCATGGGGTGCTATGATGTGGTTATTATCTTGCTGTTGGTAAATGGTTTAAACCTAGATCTATGACTTCCAAGTACAGGCTCTTATTTCGGAGTCACTGCCCTTGCTTTGTAGACCTCCAGGATAAAACAATTCAATGTAGCTGGTTTTTCCTTTCCTTTCCTTGGTTCATCCCTCCCTAGAATCTAGTCCTTATAAATGATGATTTATTTTTTATTGTTGATTTATTTAAAAATGAGTCTCCAAGAGTTTGCCAGTGTCTGTGGGAACCCTAAACAATAGCTGACTTTATAATTGTGGACTAAGCTATTTCTTTATGCAATCTAATTAATCCCAAGAAAAGAGCAACGGCAATAAAAACTGATGTAATACAGAATTGCTGAGCATGTTCTTGAGTTGACTCACGCCATTGGTGCTTCTACCTTGTCAACATGAAAGACTACATTTAATACTTTATAATATTCATTTTTTTGTTTGTGCTAATGGTTGCCATAACACTTTGCTCAATCTGCCAGAGATACTTAAAGATCTTCCCAAAGCTGTTATTAGCAAGCAGTGTGAAACAGGGCCAGGTTTCCCACCTACGAGCACGTGGACATGCTGGATGGAGGCAGGAGGCGTGATCATGGGTGTGTGTTTTTAGCATTGACTGTATAGTTACGGTTGCAGAGGACAGGAGGACAGCAAGGGAAGAGACTGTTAATCTGCAAATCTGAGCAGGTGAATATAGAGCGGTCCCCAGGCTCATGGTCTTCCTTGCATTCTCCCCTGCACGTTTTCTGTGACGCTCCGGCCTCTGAGAAGCACTGTTGTTTCGGTGTGTGCTGAGTGAGCAGTCTGAGCTTCCCTGCTGTCTGGGCTTGCTCTTCTGTGGGTCCAGATGGGAGGCTCTTCTCTGACTGAGATGTTTCTCTGGCCCTTGTAGAATGATCAGGGGTTTTTGCTCGGGGCTCTGCACTTGAACTCAATGTCAGTGGACGAAGGCCGACTACATGGATTTATGGAATCTCTCACACCTCTAAAATTTGTTGCAACCTCTCTGTCTTCTGAGACTAGAAAGCCTAAGAATAAATAAATCCTAAAGATAGGTTTATTGCCTTTAAAGCTTTTTTTTCCTCTGAGGCTGAGACTGCATTTTTACCTCTCCAGACAAAGCATGTAGCAACCTGTCTACGCTGTAGGCTCCCCTGACTTCTGGGTGCGCGGAGGGACCAGAGTTGCCGGGGTGTGGGGCAGAGCATATCTCCTGCTCCTCAGGGGCAAGGCAGCCAGTACTCACTCTCAAGTGGGCTGGAACCCGTGGCAGCTTGCTGGAGATGTCCTTTGACGGTGGGAGCGGGTTTTGTCTCCTTGTGATTATAATATGTGTTATAATTTATAACCATTATTCATGTATAATTATATACAGTTGTACTATAATATACATTATAACCAAAATGAATTTCAGAAATATTGCAAAGGAACACGCAAAACTTAGAGAAAGGTGAGAGGCCGGGAGGGCGTTCACTGTGCGTGGGGCTCACAGGCCCATCCGCAGCTCGGGCTCCTTCCAGATCTGTAGTCTAGCCGATTACTCCCTGTTACCCCCTTCAATGAGGTGTGGGCGTGTGACTGTTTTGGCCCATGTCACATGCATGGAGGGGACACCGCTGTCTTCTGGGCAGGCCTTTATGAGCCAGCTTGTGCTCTGCCGTCCTCTCCTGTCCTGCTGGTGTAGGGAAGGGCTGCCCTGTCAGCCTGGGCCCTGAGGGAATCTCCTGGGTGACCCACTTTGGGCTTGCAGAGAGAGTACGCAATAATCTTTTGTTATTTGAAGCTACTGAACCTTGGGGTCATCTGGATGAGCAGCATGGTCTGACTGAAAACCAAAGTGCGGGTCCCATAGAAATATGACAAAGGAAATTGCTGGAGAGGAAGGAACTTGGAGATGCCTTATTTGTTCAAAGCCAGTAAATGTAGGAAAGGACTGAAAAGATTTTTGTTTTGTTTTGTTGCTAAATCATAGTAAATTATATAACCTAAACTTTGCCATTTAAAAGATCCTACTGTATTTTTAAGCAGACAGCTCAGGGTACTGGGGACATTCATAGGATCATGCAGCGTCACCTCCACCCATCTCCATAAACTTTTTAATCACCCTGAACTGAAATTCTGTGTCTATCAAACAATAACACCCCCGTCTCTCTACCCACCCCGCCCTGCCCCACCCCCCCCCTGCCACTCTGCTTTCTGTCTCTGTGAATCTGACTGCTCTAGGTCCCGCAGATAATTAGAATCATACAATATTTGTTCTTTTGTGACTGG
>NW_003852434.1:7817603-7820260 GCF_000181295.1 Otolemur garnettii
TTTTTTTTTTTCTACCTATTTCTAAGACAATCTTTGCTTGCAGAAGAAAGAGGGGTGACAAGAATCTGCCAAAAGGGCTGACTGTGGCGAGGGGTTGAGATGACTCTGGTTTCCAGGACAGAGGCTTCCAACCTTTCCAAACTGAGATGCCAGCCTCTTTAAGGCCCGTGCTTCCCTGGGGTCAGGGTTAGGGATGGTTCGATCTCAGTGACCAGGTTCTGTCTCTGGCTGACATGGGGAAGGCACATTGTTCATGCTACAAAGTGAGAGAGAGAAGAAATTTTGATTTCCTTTAATAGCAAAGGTTGGGCCCAGTGATGGTGGTTACAGCTTTTAGAAGGGATTGTGACAACGGTGACAGGTTCCAAATTCATCGAAAGTCATCAGAGATGGAAAGAGGCTTGTTTATTATTATTTTCACTTAAAGAAGTAACTTCCAGTGAGAAGTTACCTGGGGATGTTGTTACCGTTGCTGGTGATTGCTTTTCTTTTCTCCAGAATTGTACTCATAAAGAGTACACATTAGTTTCAGATGGACTTCAGAGAGGTGACAGTACCTGCCTCAGAAACTTGTTAGGAAAATTAAATGAGTTTATATATGTGAAGGGCCTGGAACAGTGCCAGGCCCGAATGATGAGCACCAGCCCAATCTGGCCTATTACCATCCTCCTCCTCCCCTTCCTAGTTGGCAGAGAGCATCACTGTTCAGAAAATAGTCCTCAGTTTATGAGTAAGAAATACACACTCAATTATATCCACAATACATACATATTTGTATCATGAGCAGGGAAAACTTAAACTTTAGGTCTCTTCAATGTCTATTTATGTTATGAAAAAATGCATTTCTCAAAAAAAACCAACTGTCTTGCAAAAGTCCGTTCTCAAAGCTGAGAGAATCAAAATACCTTCTCTTCTGGCCAATGCCTATTTGACAGTTTTGGAAGGCAGTGTGTTCTTTATTCTGACTCAAGTGAAACAAGGAACTGAGGGCAGAACTCCGATCCTTGCAACATTTTATCATCAGTTCAACTGAGCAATCTCACAGCTGCAGCTGCAGAGGCGACGGGAGAGGCTCACTAGCTGTTCATTCTGATTTAATTGGCTGTTGGTTTCTGCATGAAGTGATCGTGTTAGAAAAAAAGAGCTGCCACCTTCAAAGGTTCATAGATGAGTACTTAATTTAACTGAGATGCTTCTGTGAGGATCACAAATACCATTTGTAGCTTCTCCTTTAGAAGAAGTTTTTTTGTTTGTTTGTTTTTAACTATTTTTTTTAAAATATGGAAGCAATGGCCACCTTACTTTGTACCAATAGATTTGGTAACACTGTGAGTCATTGTGCCCTCCATCTGGAGGGTGCTATGTTATTAAACAAATAGACTGTTATTGGAAGCTCATTATGTGAGGCCTTGTGATGAATGTTTTTATATGATGTCTTATTTAATCCTTATGGTAATTATGCAAAGTCTTGGGCAGCTCTTGGGCCTGCTGGTTCTTGGATCCTGTTTCACCCTCCCTCTGATCTGTGTTGTGGGGGGATTGTGGCCTCTTCTGCCAACTGGTTTCTGGCAGGGACTGGGCTTTGAGAGGCTCTGCTGAAGGGTGGGGTGGACAGAGAAACCAGGCTGTTTCTCTCCTTCCTCTCTGCCTCGGGCCGCACCTGTCCATGTTCCAGCTCCTATGGGACTGACAGGCCATAGTTCCTGTTTCCACTTGGTGGCTCCTCGGAGATCGCAACATTTTCTCCTCCCTTAAATGTCTCTCTCGCCAAATGACGATAGAGCTTCCTGCTCTTGCTTGTGTCTGGATTCCCCCAGCATCTGGCATTGGCCATATAGACCCTATCACCTGTATAACCAGCTCCTTGCATTATATTCCCTCTATTAAAAAGATTTAAAGTAATTCCTATGTCTTGTTTAGATGCTAACTGATGGAGATCTGTATAATTAATTATAACTATTTTTTAAAATGGGAAACTGAAGACCGTACAGGCTAAATATCACCACAGTAAGTCCTACATCATGTATCTACTAGTAAAAGGCCTTATATTACTAAGCTCATATATGTATTTCTGCTATTAAACTGTGGCACCTTCATGACCATCTAGAAAGAGGAACGTTTATCCTAGGGGAGATCCCTCTGGGATCCTCAGTATCAGAACGGGCTTTACACAGTCCTGTGTTGGTCCAGCTGGGTTGAGGGCCTCTGACTGCAGGATGTGTCTGAGGGCTGACATCTCACATCTCCCCAGAGACAGAATTATCAGGCCCTCAGGCAGCAGATCAGAAAGATGCCCTTTTTGTTTGTCCATTAGCACCTGGTCTTTTGAGAAATCTTCCACTGGGCCATAGAGTCACCAAGTTCTGGGCATTCATTTAGGAAAGATGATGAATTTCCTTTGTTTCAGTTTGAATGGAGCATTAAGATGTTTTACTGAAACATTAAGATGTTTATTTCTCACTTTGCACTCACTCAGAAGCAGGACAGGGGTACTCTGAAATCATCATTAAATCCCACACACAATCAAAGACGTTGGTCTGTACTGTAATTTTAGGCTTAATGTTTTTATTCTTTACTAAAGTATTAATCATAGACTAAAATATTTTTGGTCTGGAAATATTGAAGGCGTCCAAGATAGCGTTCATTTACTTGTAGGG
>NW_003852434.1:7821179-7830495 GCF_000181295.1 Otolemur garnettii
CAAGAGTGCTGGGAGATATAAAAAGGTTGAAAAGCACTGTTCTAGGACATCCTTGTGAGGTAAGAATGTCTGTACAGGGTCAGGTGGGCAGTGAGGTGATCCTCTCTCTCAGATCCCCCTGAGGTGACAGGTAAGGCCTGAAGGGTGGTTCTCATGCCTGGAGCACCCCCCACCCCGTGGGGCTGATTACACACTGCCCTGGGGTGGAGCTCTCTCTCCTTCCTGCCCTTGTGTCCTTTCCCCTGTGGGACCTGCTCTTCCCCAGCAGTGAAATCTCAGCAGCCTTCAGGCCTGAGTGCCTCCTGCTGCTCACCCCTTCCAAATAATTTGCTTTCCTTTGAACTGGCAGTTCTCAACCTGCGGTTGCAACCCCTTTGTAACAATGAAAATACATCTTGCATATCAGGATAAATATTTACATTACGATTCATATCAGTAGCAAAATTAGTTATGAAGTAGCAATGAAAATAATTTCATGGTTGGGGGTCACCATCACATGAGGAACTGTATTAAAGGGTCGCGGTATTAGGAGGCATTAGGAAGGTTGAGAACCACTGCTTTAGACTATCATAGCATGCATATTTCTTTCTTTTTTTTTTTTTTTACTTTATTGTATATTGCATTTTAACCTTTTAATTCACCCGATCATATTAGTATTATCTTTCCAAACACATCACAAACTCCTGAGGGAAGAACAGTTTCTCACTCTTGGTTATGCTCCACAACACTCGTGCAGAGGGACTGCTTGTTGAATATTTTAGTGTGAACGACTTCTCCCGGCCACCTCATTCACCAGTGACCTTAAAGTTTCCTTCTCCAGCTATTGGGCAGCCCCTGGGCACAGGGATGTGCAGTGCAGGTTCTGAATACGAAAACACTTCTTCTAGGCGAAAGAATCCTGTGACTCCAGAAGGCTCCAGGTGTGGTGGCAAGGAGGGTGGGAAAAGGGGAAAATACGTTTAGAAACAGCTTGTTCTTTGACCTTTGTGAACTTGTTTACTGGAAGTTACCAACATCCAAAACTGCTCAGAGCCATTATCAGTCATCTCCAGGCTCCGGTATGTCTTAGAACAATAGGAAATGACATAGGCCAAGAAAATCCTGGAGGACATTTGGGTAAAAAGTCTTTTGTGCGTTAAGAACATTGGCCTCTGAGTCAGTGCAGGAGATCAGCTGTGTGCTGCAATGCCTACTACTTACTGAGCCGTTATGGAACGTCACGGCAGCTTACACGTACCTGTTGACTTTCTCACTATAAATATAGATGTTGGTATTTTAAGTTCCACTACACAAATGAGGAAATCAAGACCCGGAAAGTTTAAGTAACTTACTATTAATAGGTCACCTCCTCCAGGAAGCCTTGTTAAACATGGTCCTCTCTCCCTTAGCAAACTGGGAGATATCATAGCTCTACCTTTCTCATAGTGCCTGGATATTATTTTATATAGCCAGTGTGGTAATGTAACAATTGCACATGGGTTTAAATTGCACGTGACCTTTATGGCTGCCCTGTATGTTTTATATTTCTGCCAACTCTATTAGATTCCCCCCTCCCCTTTTTTTTGAGGGTAGGGAACGTTCAGATTTTGAATGCAGTGCTTTTTCTTAGCCGGTGACATTTGCACCGCATCTTCATATGCGCCATAGGCCTTGGGGGTTGAAAACACAGAATGCCCATCAGTTACTGGGAATAATTACCAGCTCTGTTATATCATCAAGGTTACTCTGTGTGACACGGCTGCCCTCTCCATGAAAGGGAGTATTTAGAATGATTTCTTTCTTCGGAGATAGCCACCTCATTGCATTTTAGTGGCCAAGGACCTCTGTTTCTAGAAGTGAATATCAGGAGAAGATGTCCTCTATGGCAGTTATAATTTCTTCCTGGCAGAAAGGTCACCTCAGTCACCGGGGAGGGGGGCATTCATGGTTAATTTTGTAAAACCATGTCTAATGTGACTAATCACTCAGCCACAGAGACTTCCCAAGCTGGAAGAGGATAAAGTGAGGCTGAGAGAAAGCAGGTCACAGGCTCTGTCCTGGACTTGAGGGGTTCCTCGCAAAGAGGAAGCAGATGGGACTCGCTCAGCCGGCCGTGGGTGACGACAGCCTCAGCTGCCACAGCTGGGCTGACATCAGCAACATGTGACTGATGTCAGTGCAAAGACGGCTGCTAGCCCACCAGGGCTGTGTGGCAGGGACAACCAGGGCTTGAATCCTGTGAAAAGAAAACCCTCTGTGGGGGTACACCAGGTAACAGCAGCCCGAAGTCACACTAGGTTCAGCTGATGTGGAGATTTCCTCTAAGAGGGGCTGTGATGTCTTAGATTATGCAGAACGTTAGAGGCCAGGCTGGGACCAGCCCCTGGACAGTCCGGCTCCCAGGCCAGTCTCCTCTCCATAGACCACACAGGAAAGTCTCTCCCTGGGCAGACTTTTAAGAAGTTGTCATGTCGGGCTCAGATCAACCTGACACTTAAATAGCTTGCTTCTTGAGAGCACAAAAGGCCTTTCAGGCGTTCAGTCACTGCCGTGATTTGCCACAGCAGCTTGTCATCGTTCCCTAGTGGTGATCCTTATGGATTAACGCAGAGAACATTTCAGTGGAGCCGTCATCACATACGCGCTGATCTCCGTGGTTGTATGAGAAACAACCACGGTGCACTAGGAAGAGATATAATCGATGAGCCTTCCCACGTAAGCAGCACTATGCCAAGAGTGCACAATTAAATCCACAATCATCTCAACAATAAACCGTAAAAGCTAACACACAGTTCAGATGTGCCAAACCCTTCACTTATTCAGAACACTCCAGGAATCTGGTCTCTGCATCTTCACAGTGCTTCTGCATAACTTAGGAGGCAGAGTAGCCACCCGTGTGGTGGAAAAGAATCTGAAACCAGAGAAGTTTGCTCAAGATCATAAAGTGGTTACCATTAGAATTAGCACTAGAATCTAACTCCTTATCTATCTTTTTTTTTAATTGGCCAGGGCCGGGTTTGAACCCACCACCTCCGGTGTATGGGGCCGGTGCCCTACTCCTTTGAGCCACAGGCGCCGCCCTTACCTGTTTTTTTTTTTTAAGTAAAGTTCACTATCTCTTATCTGAAAATTTGAAATCCAAACATCAGCAACACAGGTTTATTTATTTATTTTTTCTAAATTCATTTGGTGGCAAAACAACCTGTTCTGAACAACTTTTGGCATCACGTCCTGTTGTGAGATAACGTGAAGCCCTTTATTGTCCTCTGCAGTGAGAACATTCTTGGGCTTTATTGTGGAAATGCTAATACATTCAGTTATAGGATGCTGCCTCCAGTCGGGTGGCGTATTTCTGGTATGAACCATACTGTCCTTCTAAAGTGCATTTTCTGAATTTAAAAGCATATCGGAACAGAAGGGCTTTGGATAATAATCATAACCCTGAAGTGGCCTCCCTGTGCCACCTCAGAGCAGGAAGTGTGTGTTCATATTTGTCAAATATTCTAGCTAATAGTCACTTTAGGTTGAACAAATTATGCTATCACGAAATATGCTTAATGTTTATTCAGCATTTGTTGTGAGGGTTAAATAAGATAATTCAGGTAAGTCATTCGGCACAGTGCCTGGTTCACAAAGCACGTTTCAGAACTAGAGTGTTAGCTATCATTTTTCTTAATAAATTCTGTATGCCCATGTAGCAGATAAGGAAATGGTAACAGGCCGAGCGCTTAAGTAACTTGCCCAAGGCCACATGTCTTTGAGTGACACCAGCAGGACTGGACACGGAGACCACTTTTTGACACCCAGAGCACCTGTTCAACGAATAGGGTAGAAATCAATCTTGGAACTTTCAGGAGGCTCTAGAAATCCTTCTAGATCATCATTATGAAAATTAATTACTGAATCACTGGACTGTAGCAGGTGGACGGGTTGTTTAATAGCCTTCTGGTTAAGCCAGATTTTGCTGGCTGAAGTGAAAGGGGTAGAGAGAAGGGTGGGGGAGAATGAAACCCGTGGAGAATGCCTTACAGATTTAAACGCTAGCATGACTTAAGGGAGCAATCCAGAAACCTCTATTCCAGAGAATTATCACAAGTACAGTCGCGCCCCTGGATGGACCTGATGAGGTCCTTTTGGGAACTGGAGTAAAGAACCAGCAGTCTCAGGGCTTTTCCTGAACTTCTGTGGATCAGGCCAGTGACACCACAGTGGGGGAAATCTTTGTGTGTAGGTGGTGAGACTGTTCTCCGGCCCACCCCTCCCAGCTCTCCTCACAATGACTTTTTTGCCTTCTTTGTTTCCTTACTTGGAATGTGTAACTTTTCATTTTTAACTATGCTTTGGAGGGGAGTGCCCTCCCCCCACCCCAGGGCGGGGGCGGTGGGTGGGCACAGCGGGGAGTGCGCACAGAAGGCAGAGCGCAGGGAGGTGAGAGGTGACTGTCGCTGGCTGCCAAAGTGGATTCTGATCCCGAAGCTCCCTCCCCACTCCACTCCACTCCCCTCCCAGATGGGAGCCCCTGTGCCTGCTGCCTGTGGTCTGTCAGACAGGCTGGGGAGAAAGTGAGCCCCTGGGAAGCTAAGCCCGAGATTAAGAGGACTCCGTGGATCGCGTTGGCAGCTGCTCTGCTGCCCGCGTGCTGTGCAGCGCGTGGCTGGCTTTATTTGCTATTTGGGGCACGGCACTTGAAAGGTGCCCCTCCCCCAGACTCCTTGACATTTGTCCTGAGATTAATCAGGCTAATCCCCTTCTTGGCAGAATAGGCTGGGGAGTCTGCCTTTGGGGGGCAGGGGAGACAGGCCTGGCCAGAAGAGGCCCATTAATGAAGGCACAGGGGTCGCTGGACCCTTAGAAGGAAGAAAAGAGCAAATTTCTCTGCTGTTCTTGGAGGAGGCTGACAGGTGGGCAGGGAGGCTGCGGCTCCTCTGTTCGCTGGCTTTGCCAGAAGGTCTGTGCACACCAGCAGTAACGACTCTTGACAGCACCAGCTGTCACTTAGGGAGGGAGTGCTCCCGGGACACCTTGGCCTGCCATTCTCCTCTCTTGTTCAGAGGGCAGAAGGTGAAAGCCCCAGACAGGCCTCCTGATGGGGAGGCCCACGCGCTCCCATCCTTGTCTGAGATGCTTAGAAAAAAGACATTTAAGTTCTGATTTGAACTAGGCATTAGCATGAAACATCATTTGTTATTTTAGATTTTGGGTTGAGGGGAGAAGCCAGGGGACCACAGCCAGCATTTCTTGTGCTGTGTGCAGCTGCCTGTGTTTTGGGAGGGGACACCAAACTCTTCTCCTTACTGTCTAATAATAACAGCTAGCTTTTATTAGTAGCTTATTATGTGCCAAGGCACTGTTCTCAACATTTTATATGTGTTAATTTATTCTTCTTAACAACCCATATGAAGGAGATGCTAATATTTCTCCATCTTACAGATTTAGTAACCTGCCTAAGAGCATCCGTGAGTGGCAGCACTGAAAGTCAAACCCAGACGGTCCAGTCTGTGGCCCTGTCCACTCCGCTGGGCTGCATGGCTAGCAGAGGAAGGAGAATAAGCATTTTCACCTGGGCTAGTCCCAGGCTAGAGGCTGGTTTCAGTGAGATCGAGAAGTTAATTGAAGGTAACGTGTCCCCAGAGAACTGAAGATAAAGAGCTGCAAAAATACTCTGAGGTCCCTGGGAACCTCTGAAGATGTGTCTAATTGTACCACAGGTGGGGAATTCCTTCCAGTTTGCGGGATTCTCGTAGTGTCGTGCGTTTCTTTGTAACTTTCAGTGGACACTGACATGACGAAGATGAGAGGACTGGTGGGTAATGAGATGAACTCACCAGTGGGGTCTGTATGGGTGCCCACGATAAAAACTACTAATCATGAAGAGTTTAAAAAAATGTCATCACAGGTGAAAAAAACATCTGCAAAGGTATGAGTATCTGCTCTTTCTTTATCAGATGTAGCATAACGAGGTCAGAGAAATTGTTTTGGGGAAGGGGATCTGAAATGGCAGATGCTAATTTCAGCACGATTGGAGAATTTTGTGCATATCTTTGTGGGTTTTCACCACGGTAAGCAACCTTCCCTTTAGGAGCTGCTGACTTAAATCTGCTTGTCCCCTTTTTGTATAACCACTGTCTGCGCAGCAAGGAGGAGATACAAAGCCTCTCTTCTTCCAGCCCTTTTTCCCTACGTTGTCAGGATGGGTCTCCTGGCACCAGAGACCAGTACAGCATCTAAAGTGGGCTGAGGCAGAGAAGAGAAAATAGATGTAGAATCAACTCACCTCCTATTTGGTCTTCAAAACAGTCCCCAGTAGGAATGTGCTCTTCCTTCATTACAGAGGCAGGAAAGCTCAGAGAAGTTGCTAACCCACCCGAGACCACACAGTGGGCGGCAAACCTGCCCTTGCACACAGGTGGTGCTGTCCAGAATGGCGCCTTCCAAGTGCGTCCTGCTTGTCAGCCTGTCTGCAGCACCACGAGGAGCAGAGGGTGAAGGAAGGGAAGGGAAAGCGTTCGGCTCTGCCCGGGTTCCAGCCACCTTCCTCCTTTGCTTTATGGCCCCCCCCCCAGCATCGGTCGCCTTGCCGTGGGCGGGGAAGGGGTCAGCTGAGGAAGGTGGGCATCCTTGTTTCCCCATTTTCCATTCTGGATTCTTGTCCCAGTTCCATCCCAGTTCCCCGCCCTCCCCTCCACCCCGTGCTTCTCATCCTAGGCCAATCCTCACTACCCTCTTGGCCTTGAGAGTAGCTACACCGCTGCTGGCTCCTTAAGATAGACGGTGACCCTGGTGACGTGCGTGAAGTTCCGCAGCCTGACCAGTCTGAGGGGCGATCTTCCTGTGTGCTGGGGAAGGTGAGACTTCAGTGCACCCAGAACAACCCGATGCCGGAGTCTGTCAGGAGAGAATCTCTTCCTGTTCCAAGCCTGCGATTCCCACCTGAACTGTTGAAATAAGCTCTTTTTAAAGTTCAGGACCGCTAGCAGAATCTTTCGCTTCCCCACACACAGTTTTCAGTTTCTGACCAAATGCTCAGAGGTTTTCTAGTTTACCAGTTTTTGCATCAAGACCAACATCTTCATTATGCCGGTTAAGGTCCTCGTGATCCATCGACTTTAGCACGGCTTGATTTGACTGGTGGCAGGAAATCAGATTGTCCCTTCTCTGTACCACTGTGGCGCCGGGGTCACAGGCGCCCAGCCCACTGCGTACATCCCTCTACGGCCCGTATCCACTGTCTCTGACTAACGTCAGCCTGTGAACTCCGGTCGCACCGACTGGACAGTCACTTACTTTGAGTCTTAGCTCAGTGTCTTTCCATTCTTGCCCCATCTAATCTGTTTTCCACGGAGCAGCCAAATAGAGCTTTTGAAAACATAAATCATATTTTGTCATTTTCTTTCTCAAAACCCTTCGAAGTCTCCCCCTTTCCCTTAAAATGAACGGCGCGTGCCTGACAGGGCTGAGCACACCTGCAGGCGCCGGCCACGGTCTGCTCTCGGGGTCGCAGTGCCCAGCGCTCTGCTGCCTCGAGGCCTTGCGCCCGCTCCCTGCTCTGGCGCACTCCAGCTCAGCTTCTGCACGATGCCTCCTCCTCCTGCCTCTGGTCAGGGATGCTTAAATGTCACCTTTAATGTCAGAGAGACCTTTCTGGAATGCTCCTTCCGAAGTCAGTCCACCCTGTCATTCTGTGTATCTCTGCACCCTGGTTAACCCCTTCACAGTCTAGGAAGTCCTCCCCAACCACCATAGGCTCCTGGAAACCGCAACTTTCCGTGAAGCAACGTGTCATGAAACCAGCTGTACACAGGCGAATTGATAGGACAATAGCTAAGTTGCTACAGGCGCATTTCTGGTTCCCAGAACTTCACCAACCTTCCCAATAAAGACCCTAAACACATATACGGTTAAACATTGGCATGAACATGAGCTATATGTACATTTAAGAAAGATTAATAAAAACAAGTAAGACAATTATTTACACACTTATTGCAGTTAAAGGGTTGAGGGTGGTTGGAGTTCATCCTGGCAGGTCCCGGCACAAGATGGGCACCAACCCAGATGGGACGCCATCCCCTCGTAGGGTGCACTGCCACACACCCTCACTCAGAGGGGCACTGTTAGACAGTCCAGCTCACCAATCGGCACATCTTTGGGAAGTGGGAGGAAGCTGGAGTACCTGGGAAAAAGTCCACGTAGATGTGGAGAATGGGCAAACTCCACCGAGATAGTGGCCCTGCTTGAACCAATTTATTTTTTTCTCAGTGACATTGAGTGAAGTTGTGTTACTTGAGGTCGTGCTGTACATAGTCTAATCAGAAAGTGCTGTGTTTATTTATTTGTTTTTTGAGACAGAGTCTCAGTCTGTTGCCCTGAGTAGACTGCCTTGGAGAGTTAGTTCACAGTAACCTCAAACTCTTGGGCTCAAGTGATCCTCCTGCCCACCACAATGCCCAGTTAGTTTTTCTATTTTTAGTAGAGATAAGGTCTTGTTCTTGCTCAGGCTGGTCTCAAACCTCTGAGGTCAATCAATCCACCTGCCTTGGCCACAAGTACTTTTTGTTTATTGACTTTTGAGAGTCAGACTTTTGTCTGATCCTTTTATTGGAACGTAGGAGTCACGAGGACAGAATTCCCTTTGTCCACACCTGTATCCTCAGAGCAGAGTGGTGCTTGGCACATAGCTATGCTCCACATCCATGTGCTGAATAAATGGATGTGTGAGTGAGCAAATGAGCATGGAGGTTTGCTCACCATCATTACCCAACAGGAATTAGGTGTAAAGAGTCTGCCAATGGGCTGGGTGCTGCGGCTCATGCCTGTAATCCCAGCACTTTGGAAGGATGAGGCAGGAGGATCACTTGAGACCAGGAATTCTTCCTGTGTGCTGGGGAAGGTGAGACTTCAGTGCACCCAGAACAACCCGATGCCGGAGTCTGTCAGGAGAGAATCTCTTCCTGTTCCAAGCCTGCGATGCCCACCTGAACTGTTGAAATAAGCTCTTTTTAAAGTTCAGGACCGCTAGCAGAATCTTTCTCTTCCCCACATACAGTTTTCAGTTTCTGACCAAATGCTCAGAGGTTTTCTAGTTTACCGGTTTTTGCATCAAGACCAACATCTTCATTATGCCGGTTAAGGTCCTCGTGATCCATCGACTTTAGCACGGCTTGATTTGGCTGCCATTCTCCTCTCTTGTTCAGAGGGCAGAAGGTGAAAGCCCCAGACAGGCCTCCTGATGGGGAGGCCCACGTGCTCCCATCCTTGTCTGAGATGCTTAGAAAAAAGACATTTAAGTTCTGATTTGAACTAGGCATTAGCATGAAACATCATTTGTTATTTTAGATTT
>NW_003852434.1:7830515-7833181 GCF_000181295.1 Otolemur garnettii
CAATAAGGTATGGTGATGGCACTCTAGCCCGGGTGACAAAGACCCTGTCTCAAAAATAAATAAAAGTCTGCTAGTCTGCCAATAATTTGTAACTTTTGTGTTTACCCAAGTGATGGTGTGACCCCCTTATACTTGTGAACACATCAAGCGGTACCAAGAGACAGGCGGCTCTGAGACCTGCCTGAGAGCAGCGGTGTGGTCCAAGGGTCCCAGCGCTGCACTCCCTGCCTTATTGCTCTGTTCCAGGCTGCCTACCTTCTGCTAAATCCTGGGTTGTTTCTAAGCCTGAGATGCCCAAACTGTCTTGGAATACTCTAAGTATGAATGGAAATGGATTTGGGAGATTCTCACTCCTGAATTTGGAGATTCTCATTTATATAATAGCTCTGTAAACAAAGTATCAGCTCTTACTTGCAAGGAGCTTTCAAATAAATGGGGATGGATAATTGGACCTACTCCCTTTTAAGGCTGCCACCCTGTGACAGCATCAGTCCCTCCCATAGCTGACCATCTTTAGAAACAGGTTATTTGTACAATCGTAGCCAAAGCCCAGTGTGTCTCCTCCAGATCTTGCCTTAATCACTGAGAAACAAGGGGGTAATCTCCCCAACTCTACAGGCATTTAGGGTGGCTGATTTGTTGGCTTATTATTCCCAAATTTATCTTAAAGAAAAGTGACCAAGATACCAACAGACTAGGTGGTCCCAGAACCTCTGCTGCCCCTCAATTTATAAAATAAGGCTGTGAACGCATACCATGGAAAATAACTCCTCCAAAACATTCATGTTCCATAGGTCAGTCCACATGTATTTTCTTATACTAACATGATGTTTTGATTTAAATTTTATATTTGTTTGTATTTGCAAAGCTTACTAGAATTTCCAGCATGGCACTTTGTGTAAGTTCCTATAGCACCGTATTAACACAAGCTAGCACGGAATCAGAGTAGGAAATGACGGAGAATTCTCTAATAGTATTCAGGGAAATTTTATTTTTCTCTGCATTATCAGCACTTTTGAGATGGGAAAATGATTTCCTAAATTGTGTGGCCTAAGGTGATAATCTCCTAAATGCGGTCTCCTTTCTCAGTGAAAGGGTTGGAGTCTTTGTTTTGTTTTTTGTCTCTGAATCATTTATAGATTTAAAGCCACCCCACTGAGCTCTGGCTCATCTGCCAGATGTGCTGGGCTTCGATGGGTTAGAAGTGAAATGTGGGGTCCCAAGCAGGGAAAAAGATGGAAGCCACATTCACAGTTTATTTGCTCACAGATGTTCACATAATAGAAGTCAAAATTTAAGAAGTGGCTTCCTTCTCTTTGTATTTGTTAAGAGACAAAGAAACCAGTTGTGTGGGAATTGGGATGGTAGTGAAATTCTGCAAAGAACTGGGACTACCCAAATTCATCAACCCTGGCAGAAGCAGCTCATTGACAAGAGTATTGATTTTCATTCCCAGGAACACAGACTAGGGCCTTTGGCTCTTGTTGAATCCTCAGCAAATGACTTTGACAGGAGGAAAGGACTAGGGCTTGATCCTCAATGATGACTCAAAGAACTGGCCATTGATTTCCCCCCTTCTCGCAGGACCCTGAGGTGCTGTAAGGAAATCATTATGCAGCGTCGGGGGTGTGACAAGTCCTGACATTTTGTGACACTGCTAAGACATTGGCTGCAGACTTTCTCTCTGCCTGCATCAGTAGAGTTAGCCTTGGTCTGTGTTGACTGCAGTGACCTGTCACTTTGTAGTATTGAGTGCTCCTGTTCTCTCATGCAAGAAAGGGTGGGGTGATGTGAGTGAAACAGGGACATTTGCTGGGACTTCATGTTTGGACTTTCCAGGCTAGAAGTTTGGAGGTGATTAGCATCTATCTTCTTTCTCCTGTACAGGCCCTAGTAAACAGCACCCGTCTGTATTGAAGCCACAATACAGGCAGGACCACAGGAGCTCTTCCAGACTAGTAGACCTTATTCTACTGATCTCTCCTAGTACCTTTAAATTTAAATTCTATTTCTTACTATCTCTAAAACTTTTACTTTACATGTAGGGATAACGGTACTCATTGGTCAGCATGGGCTAAGTGCTGTGTGAAACAACCCTCATATTTCAGGGGCTTAACACAGTAAAAATTTATTCCTGGATCAGGTAGGAGGGATGAGATGTTCTATTCAGCCAGAGACCCGGGTTCCTTCCATCTTATGTCTCTTCCCTCTTTTATATCTTTGTCCATTCAGCTGGCAACGGGAAAAGGGAGCAAATTTAATGCATTGGAGATGTTTATGGCTCAGGCCTAGAGGAGCGCACATTATACCCACTTAATTTTGTTGACTACAGCTTGGTCATAAAGAGGAAGGGTAAACGTGTAGTGTAGGCTTCATGGCTGGGGGAGGAGAGGAAGGAGAACACAGCTGTTGGTAAATACTAACCAGCTTTAAACTAGTCAGCTGCACACACCAGTAGAACATTAGCTACAAGATCAGACTGTGCAGAGGAAATATTTGTGGAATGACGGAATGCTCGTACACACGCTGGTCAGCGTTATCTTCAACAGCCCCTTCATGCCGAGTCCACTCAGGAGCACGTGAGTTGAGGGCAGTAGTCAGGATGGTATAGGAGACAGTGTGATGTCCTCTTTTTTTTTTTTTTTTTTTAGACGGAGCCTCAAGCT
>NW_003852434.1:7833747-7835062 GCF_000181295.1 Otolemur garnettii
AAGATTCACTTGTACCCTTGTAAGATAAACCATAACTTTTTACTTTTCTATTTCTTGATGGGTTTCTGAGTTAATGACAGATTAGTTGGCCAGTTAAGGAAATTCATGCTAACATTCTGCTTGTGTGACCATCAGGATTGGAAGACATCAGGACGGTCTAGATTGATTTATCTTTGAAGGAATTTGAACCATTGGGCTACCTGGGTTATTGAACATAGATCACCAGCTATCTACTATATATTAAAAGGAACTATAATATGCGTCTTTTCTGCCCATTAGACTTTCTTTCCTGTTAGCTCCTTTAGCCTTGGGACTTGTTTTATGTTTGCTCCAACCCGGCACCTGGTTTGCTGTCTCTGATGTAGGAGACCCTGGTAGAACGCTCTCTGCAGCAGTTCTCTAAGTGTGGCTTCAGGACCAGGCACATCGGTATACATAGGAACCTGTAAAAAATTGCAGATTCTTGGACCCACAACAGACCTACTGAGTTAAAAACTCTAGGGATATGAGACTGAGGCACTACCTACTGTGCTAAATAAATGTCTTAACACAATAACTAAGAAAAGGACATGAAGGCTATGTTAACCAGTAGGATGAAAGTATTTCAAATTGTATATAGAAACAGCACTCTGTACCCCATGATAGTATTAATGTACACCACTATGATTTAATAAAACAAACAAACAAAAAAAACCTCTAAGGATAAAACCAAGCCACATGTCTTTTAACAGGCCTTCCAGGGTTCTCTTATGTGCTAAATAGGCCTGAGAACCACTCAGCTCACGGGGATAGAGCCTGACAATTTTACACATACCTGAACCACACTTAGTACTTCACTGTTGCTCATTGTTCTCAGTCATGTTTAATCTGTCTTTGGTCTTAGCTCAGGGTTAAATAACACAAGCTGATAACTTTCTGTGGAATCAGATATTTGTGGAATTTACCTATCAATGGAGTTTTCTTCCCATACAATCCCAGTCAATACCAAAAGTTAGAGGACTGGGCGTGGTAGCTCATCCGTGTAATCCTAGCACTCTTGGAGACCAAGATGGAGGGATCACTTGAATTCAGGAGTTTGAGACCAGCCTGAGCACGAGCCAGACTGTCTTTACTAATGGTAGAAAAACTAGCTGGGTGCTGTGGTGGGCACCTATCGCCCCCGCTGCTCAAGAGGAAAAGCAAGAGGATCACTTAAGCCCAAGAGTTTGAGATTACTGTGAGCTATGAAGCCATGGCACTCTACCCAGGGCAACAGGGTGAGACCCTGTCTCAAAAAAATAAACAAAAATCAAAAGTTAGCTTTAAGAATCCCTTT
>NW_003852434.1:7835360-7863996 GCF_000181295.1 Otolemur garnettii
AATCCCTTTTAAACTTTCCAGATAATTCAGAGATTTGGAGGGAGATGTTTTTTAAAAACAGTTTCACACTGTATTAAAACCTCATTTACAAGATTCTTAAAACATGTACAAAAGTTAAGACAGACAGATGGTTTTAGGACAGTAGAATAGCTTTCCTGGCAAGTTAAGACATAGATTATGGACCCAGATGCTGCTACAAATTTAGACTCCGACTACATGTAGCAGTGTGGCCTGGAACAAGGTATTAGAGACGAGGGGCTTCAGTTTCCTCTGCAGTGTGGGGACCATGCTCGTGCCCACCCCTGGGGTGGAGAAGAGAATTAAATGAATTTGTAAATAACACAAATAATGCCATGGTAAGTGCTATGCAAGTATGTATAAAGGAAATAGTCAGTTTTTGAAAGCTACAGAACATATGACAGATACTTTATTATTCCCAACGTGGTGGGACTGAGGGACAGGAAGAACGGGGACACAAGCCTTCAGTGCAGTGTTTCTATACATATCAACATTTTTCATCAGAATCAGCTGCTGTGGTTTCAAAAATGCACTCTTTGTCCCTGCTCCCAGTCCTACTAAGTCAGACCCTCTGAGTGAACCACACACTTAGCAAGCTTTTCAGGTGATTCTTATGCCTCGGAGAGTTTGAGAAACTTTGCAGTAGATGAGCGATAGGCTGAGAAGTGGCCCCCAAGAGATATTTGCATATTAACTGTGGAACTTGTGACTGTTAACGTATACGTTTGAACAGTGAAGTTCATGAACTCATCTTAGAAAGAATGCTACATCTTCACCGCTGAGTCTCACTACAGTCCCCCTTGACATGCTCCCCTTGGCCATTTGGTGACTGTAGTGATCTTCAGCAGTGAGATAGGCAGCACTGACTCTAGGATGAGTTCACAAACTTAATTGTATGATGATAGCTCTGATGGTCATTCCGAAAAAAGAGTTCCAAAATTTCTTGGAAGGGTGAACTAGATGCTGGCATCGGTGCATGGCTTCCCAAGGGGAGCATTTTGAAGGTGACCATAGTGATATTCAGCAATGAGGAATGTAGCACATTTCCCAGGATGAGTTTGTGAATTTATTGTCTAACCTCCTTCCATGACAAAGAAATAAAGGGGGGGGGGGGCTTTCCAAATGTGATTAGTATTGGACTCTAGAGATGGGGGGGTTATCCTGGATTGTTGGGTAGGCCCTAATGCAATGACATGCTCTCTTATTAGAAGGGGGTGGGGGGAGATGTTCAGACACACAGAGGGGAAGATAAGTTAGAAGGATATACAAATACAAAAAGAATAATTGTACCCTTGGCTGGGTGTGGTGGCTCATGTCTGTAATCCCAGCACTTTGGGACGCTAAGGCAGGAGGATTACTTGAGGTCAGGAGTTTCAGGCCACCCTGAGCAATAATGAGATCCCAACTCTACCAAAAAGTAGAAATATTAGCCAAGTGTGGTGGTGTGTCCCTGTAGTTCCAGCTATTCAGGAAACAGGATTGCCTGAGCCCAGAGTTTGATGTTGCATTGAGCTATGGTGATGCCACTGCACTCTAGGCTGGGCAGGAGAGCAAGACCCTGACTAAAAAAAAGAAAAAGGAAGTGCATCTTTGACTATACTTACCAAGTCAGGATATTATTTTATTTTCTATTCCATTTACTAATCATGCAATTATTTTTTTATCACACTTAGCTAATAAATTTCCACCTTGTCAGTCACTTGCTCTTTAATCAGATAATATCAGGTCCACATACCTTTAACAAATAGGTTCAAACCCTACTGAGTATCTGTATTTGAAAGATTTAAAAGTAGTTGCAAATTTCTAAAAGGAGTAGATAAGATATTGTTTAAACGAGACACAGTGTTTTCAGGCACCAAAATCATGTAATCATCATGGAAATATTTCTAGACATCTGTTTTTAAAATGTTCTCATTTTTTGGGTGGTGCCTATGGCTCAAAGGAGTAGAGTGCTGACCCTATATGCTGGAGGTGGTGAGTTCAAATCCAGCCCCAGCCGGAAACTGCAAAAAAAAAAAAAAAAAAGTTCTCTTTTTTTGTGAAGTAAGTTTTTTTATTCATTGTTAAAATAATCTTCTATTATGGGGGGAAAGGTTAAAAAAAATTAAATATTTTAGAAAGTTCATCAGTGGATTTACTATTTTGAACAAATATCTTCTAGATATCTGCCAGGGTTGGTAACCTTTTCTATTACAGAAAGTGTCAAAAACTTAGACACTTGTGTTTTTGAAAAAAAAATATGAAACATGTCTTTAAGTCTGACAACTCTTCACTACCATGTGAGGTGGCCAGTGCACCTCTGTGGAATGAAAGTTTTGCAGGTGCTGCCATTCCAGTGGAAATAGTATCAAAATTCTGCTATTCAGAGTAAAATAATTTGTAAATCCAGTTAATCAGATAGATGTGTGCAGTATGTCAAAAGCGAATCAGTGGTTCAGGAGGCTGCTGTCAGCTCCCCTGGGCCTGGACGTTCCATAATTCATAAGACACCTCATTTCTTAGCACGCCCCATATTTAACTTCAGACCCACAGCCAATTTGAGAGGGTGCCACTGCCTGTATGTACAGTACATACACTTTCTTTTTTCATGTTTGGATCAAAAATGAATATGAATAGAAATTGTAATGTTTTCCTTCCCATAAGCTGATGCATAATTTTCAAGCTTCTTGGCATGTAGAGTACTTCAGAATCTACAGCTTTGAAATGAAGAGAGATTAAGGTGTAGATTATAGGGAACAGAATAGGATTGGCCAACATAGGAGAGAAAAGAAGGAGCTGAGAGATGGGCCAGCACACACAGGAGAATGGACGACAGAAGGGGATGGGATCCAAGGCAGGAAAATGAAAGTGGCTGTGCTAATGTCCTGGTTAGGTTCCCCTCAAAGCAGACTCCGTGTTAGGGACTGGTGTACAGCAAGTTTATCAGGGGGCACTCTTGAGGTCAAAACCTGGGACAGAGGGAGAAGCTGGGAGGTGGTCAGTACGCCTCAGCCAACACATGGGGTGGTCTGGAAGTGGGATGGCCCTGATAGCTGTCCCAGGTTGGGGGGCCAGCAGGGGATCTCATACAGACCACACTGACCTGTCTTTGCACACAGGCTGTCTGGGGAAAGAATGTGACCTAGGGTGAGGCAGCAAGTGCCTGCCAGAGCTGAGAGCTGAGAGCCTCAGTGCACACCCCTCCCCGTTGCCAGGAGCCCCTCCAGGGCCTTGCAAAGCATCTTGGGCAGCCAGTGTTCCCTGCTACCCACAAAGAGTCTGAGTCTAAGGAATTTGAGTAGCTTTATTATACGTGGAAAAAAATTCAGATATATAGACAATAAAACTTAGTTTTACATTTTTAAATCAATTAATTATCCTTACTCGGCCACAAATTCTTGACCAGGGCCATGTTCTCAACTTTGCTTTCAAGAGGTGAAAATAGAGTTGGGGAGGAGTATTGTATTTTTTTTATGTATAAAACACAGGCAGACAGACAGCACATAAACAGCACCACCGTGTATCTGTGCTGGTGACTAGGAAAAAGTGTCTAAGAAGGCTCTTTATGAGGTAACATGGGGAAGATGATTGAGAACCCTGAATAGGCCCTTACTGAATAGTAATTGTGTGACTGTGTGTGTCGGGCAGGGAGCAGGTACACAGTATTTTAAGTAAAATGCTTAGAATTCAGGCCAAGAAAAACATATTCAAGAAGAGGAGAGTCCTTCCTTCCCCACAGAAGACCAAGAAGAGTGTGATCATTTTCCCCCGGAATCTTTAGGTCCTTTCAGACCCCCAGGCACTTCTGAACCAAGCACTTGACTCTTCCCCCAGATGCAGGGGACCCAAGGTGGTAGGGGCCCCAAGTTTATAGCAGCCAGGGATGAGAATATCAGTTGCCTAGTAAGGAGACGAACTCAGGATTCAGAGGAGACGCTCAGTCCACCAAAGGCCACATGAGTCAATGACAGCTCAGGACCCGGCACACTAACTGAAGCTCTACTCCCGGAAACACCCATTTTCCAGGACAGAAAGCAAGCTGCGTTCCCTCCAGAGCGGATACTTCTGTGGCATCTGACACTGTCTTTTAAAATTACCTAGTTATGGTGCTCAGGAAGGCACGCACGCGTATTTGTGAATGAGAAAAGTCAGACGGTGCCAGTATGAACCTTTGTATAGCTGAAAGAGACACGTGATGATCAACAAACGATTAGAGGAAACAATAGTAAAAAATTCCATTTGAAGAAAACTAATTTCTTTACCAAAAGAAATCAGAGTTTACAAATACCCTGCTATGCTGTGCTGTGTGTAAACTAGACTGGGCCTTAACCCACACCTTCCGTGGGGTACACATGGCACCCCTTGAGTTGTAGAGCACAGAAGTACTGGTCCCCCGTGAGGGCAGTGCCAGGTGCATGGCGGGTGTTAAAGGAATACTTTCTGGATGGACACACCTGTTGGCAGCTCCCTCGGCTTCCATGATCACATCCCAGCTAGTCCCCGGCAGACCTTCCTCTGGTCTCCTGATCATTACATTGAAACAGAAGCCGGGTGGTGTGACTTCCTGTGCTCTTATCCTCCTTTGACAGGTAGTGTGTGAGCAACTGGTGTAGAGAGGGTTAAGAACCGGAACACTGCTGGTTTCATTTTTTTCTCTCTAGCCTTGATTTGCTTTATTATCACACAATAGTGAAGCAGCCTGAACCCACAGAATACACAGTGGCCGCCCAGCTGGCCATTTGCTGAGCTTTTTTTTAAAACCTAGGATGAGCCAGGCACTAGGCTCTATCTGGAGTGTACAGGGTTAAATGATACAGGCTCGACCCTTAATTGATACGTCATTCGGTGGACAGCAGCACCTAGAAGGTCGGAGGATGTAGGAAAGGGACAGTCCTCTGGACGGGGCTGCCCGAGGTGTTCGCATTTGAAAGAAGCCTGTGCTGTTGGCTTACTTTGGGGATCTCTTGGGATGTAGTTGAGGAACTTATGTTATTCAGAGAAGTGGAGAAAGATGGAGCTTCTGTGTGTCAGCCTTACCCCCACCTCTGTTCCCCACGCCGGGGCCCCGTGCACCGCCCTGCTTCCCTACCTGAGGCTCAGCCTAGAAAGACCACGAGGGCAGCAATCTGAGAACAAGGAGAAAGATACAGTTGAAGTTTGAACTAAAAAAGACGGGTTTGGAGGCTATGGAGACGTGGGAGTGATGTCGGAGAGGAACATCAACTCTAGTAACCGGCGTTTGCTGAGGGCTCGCAATTTGTCGGCTGCTGGTCTCAGCACCTGCCATGTGTGGTTGATAGTACAGACGGTCCCTGAGTTACAAACATCTGACTTACGTACAACTTGCACTTGGGAATGGAGGCCATTATAGTAAGTCCCTGAGTTACAAACGTCTGACTATGACTCACACTTACAAATGGAGGCTACAGGTAATAGGAAAATGTACCTGTTCCAACTTACATACAAATTCAACATAAAATAAACCTATAGAACCTATCTCTTTTGTAATCCGGGAACTGGTGTTTTTCAGGCGAAGAAACTGAGGCACAGAGTACCTAAGTTACTTGTCCAAGGACAGTAAGTGGCAGGAGCAGGTTTTGAATTCCTAACCACCACTCCGTGCTGTCCTACACTTGAGAGACGGGATGTGAGGGGCGCCTTGAGGGAGGGCCAAGGCTGACAACCAGCTTTCTGGTTTGGAAACCACTCCCTGTGATGTGCTCACTGTGGTGGGGACGCCAGAGGAAGAGCGACTCAGGAGGCCGGGAAAGAGTGCGGCTTATGACAGTTTGGGATTGAGGTATCTCTGGGATCTTCAGGTGGAAACGCTCAGTTGCTGAGGGTATATGTTCCTGGGATTCAGGAGAGAAGTCTGAGCCTGGAAGAAATTGAACTAGGGCTAAAACCAACAGCTCACAGGAAGTAGGAAACTAAACATTTTTAATAATTCTTGAAAATCTGACCTTGTATTTTGAGAAGCTGATGTCAAGAGTCCCCAGATAGTCCCCTCCCAAGCCTTTATACACGATAGGCTTTCTTACACAAAGTTGATCTCTCTGGCCCTTCTCCGTGGGGGGCTAGGCTTTGAGTAGTAGCTGTGACAATTTGTAGCTATCCCGCTGGTCTTTTGCCCAGCATTTGTGACAGCATTGTTGGTATAATGCGTGTCTGTGGAGCAATTTCCAGAGTGAATCTAATTGACATGTTGGACATCAGATGCACAGCATCGATCCCATTGGCTCCACATACCCAGTGACGGAGCTGACTGATAGGGACATCAAGAGAGAGGGCAGATGCTGCTGACATTTTTATAAGTTTGCAGAAAGAACGTTTCAGGGCTTATGTATTTAATAAATCTACTTGCAAAACTGAGGGGCCAGATAAATGAGCTTCGTGCCTGTGCAGGTGTTTGTTCCCTGGTCACCAGAAGGGGGGCTGCTGACCTGCAGCTGTTCCCAGCAGGAAAGTGCGTCTTGGTCTTTAAGGGAAGATATCCTTCAAGCGCAACAAGGGCAGCTGACCAAAATGTGCCCCATCTTCTGACCTCTGTTGAATGTCTGTCATGGAATCCATTTCATGGAGATCTTAGGTGCTGAGTGGTTTAAGACCCAGGTCCCCAGCATTAGTGCAGTGACGGCTTATGGGGCGTAAGTCATCCCTCATAAACTCACAAGCCCCTCTGGGGGTGGATGGGGGGGCTGCTGCTGCTCCACATGGGAACTCAGAGTCTGCTGGGACCTCACTGATCAGAAAATAGAAAGTTAGAAAGAATTAAAAAAAACCAAAACCCAGCAACCAATGCATTAAGCACAGTCACTCTGAAAAGAGCTGGGCCTGCAGACTTCTGAGTCAGCTGGATCATAAGCGCCTGAAAACACGCCTCTGACTCTCTCCCTCCAAGAGCGATCACCCGAAGGACCATTCTTTGTGTTCTCTCTCTGTGCAGCCAGGATGCCCGTTGCTAAGTGAGTCAGCTGTGAGAGAAATGGAGGTTTTCTTGACAGGAGTTAGCATTATTCTCTCTCTCGTTCAACCACCAGTCTTTAAACTTTTGAGTCTTCCCCATCAATGTTAAAAACCTCAGTAAAGACTCTCAATAAAGGGTATGTTCTTAAATTATATGTGTGTATACGTATGTGTGCTGCTGGCTGTTTCATTATGGACATTATAAATCCCATCCCTTGCCCACGCATTTTAAGCGTATTACCATACTCCGTAGACTGTCCATGAGTGGAAATGGCATTCTCTTCTCAGTTATTTGTTATTAGTAATTGTTAGTAAAAAGACAAGTTCCTTGATTATGTCCACATAGGTCTTGATATTCCAAACTGAGAAAGCCTGGACTAGAAAGAGAAAAGACTGGAGAGACTCCTGCTAGCGCAGCAGGGAGGGTTACAGCAGTCGGCGTATCTGTCCCTTCAGCTGTGCACTGAACACCCCTCTGTGTCTTCGAGCAAGGCAAGTCCTGTCCCTCAGGGCCCTCCGTTCTTCTGAGAGAGCTTGACTCAGGAGGGTGCTGATTGCACAGGCTACTCAGTGTCCTGGGAGGGCTGGTCTCGGTGAGGGAAATCTCTGTGCCTGGCAGGCAGAGATAAGTTCTATGAGGGGACAGAGAATGAGGAGGCTGGTCTTTCCCTGGGGAAATATCTGAGCAGGGGACTTGGAGCCTTTACCTGAATGCAGGGAGGCAGCTGAGCCCCGTGACTGCTGGAGGAAGTGCATTCTGGGGACCTGCTTTGGTCCCTGTCCTCACATCCCTAGTTGCAGATGACCCAGGCCCAGCAGGCCTGAGAATGACCTCCTGAGAGGCTCGTGGACTCCTAGGGAACAGGAGGCCCATCCTCGGCAGCTGTGAGCTGCCACATAAATGAGGCACTGGGGCTTTGTCACAGGCAGTCTGACCAGGCGACACCCTTTGTGTGTGCTCATAATGGATTTCTTCTGAAAACACTTGCTGGGAACTGGGGAGCTCTGCTCCTCTTTTCCTGCTTCTCCCTCTGAAGGCTGAGTCTTGTATAAATTGACTTTCCAAGCCATGTGAGCAATGAAGTCACCAGCTGGCTGACCCTTTAGTCACCAAGTACTCAGAAAAAGGACTTACATGATGCTGCTTGTGGGGCAGTGTAAACTTTTATTGTTAAGAACGGTGGGGAGTTTTCAGTCTCCCTCCTTATACGTTTATATGGAACTTCTTTCTAATTATGCATATATAAATTACACTTGTTAAAAAATAATTCCAACAATGCAGGGGTTGGAATTTAACACTTTCCAACCTTATCCTTCTCTGATAGTATGTACAGCAGAGCCCAGGAGTGCAGGCTCTAAGCCAGACTGCCTGATGTAAAACTTGCCTGCTACTTGCTACCTATGGAAACTTACATAAAGTATTAGACTTATTTTGGCCCCAATTCCTATACCTGTAAAATGGGAATAATGATAATTTTTTACCTACCCCATGGGCTTGTCATATTAAATGAGTAGCACATAATGCACGTAAAATAATTCCTGGTCCAAAGTCAGTACGAGACTCTCATTAGCTGTTATACTAGTGTAGCTATTATAAAATGCCATTTTTTTCCTTTATTTTCCCTTAAATCAAATAATTATATGTATAGAACCTGGCAACTCACTTTTTCACATTTATAGATATTAATTTTTAATAGCTGCATAATGGAGCTTAATATGAATCACCAGTTGTTTGCTTCATTTTTAGTAGATAGAGTAGGGCCTCTGTAGCTGACCACCTCCCTACACTGACCACCTCCTTAAGTTGATCTAATTTTCACAGATGAGGCATGTACCACACGTAGGTATCAGTAAAGTAGGCCTCGTTGACCACCTCTGTATGCTGACCAGTCTGTTACAGCCCATTGGGTGGTCAACTTATAGAAGCTCTACTGTATTTGGTTACTTCTATATTTTTATACTTATAAACAGCGTAGCATAGACTATCGTACATTTATTCTTTTGCATTGTTGCTTCGTTTCTGGAAGACAGATTCTTAAAAGTGAGATTGCTGGATCAAAAGTCATGAGATTTTAAAATGGTAATAGACATCCCAAAATATCCTAGCAATTTTCACTCATGCCAGAAATATATGAGTCCTCATTTCCCCATGTGCTTACCAGCAGTGGGTATTATCAATCTTTAATTTTTTTCCAGTCCAGCAGGCAAAAAATAGAATCTCATTGTCCTTTCAGCTGACATTTCTCTGACTGCCTGGGAGGTTGGGTACATTGAAAGGTTCTAAGCCAGGGCATTTAATCGTCAGATTTCTGGTCTGACAGACCACTGGGCTGCAGCAGGGGAAACTGAGTAGGACGGGCACCAGGAAGGCTGGTTGGAGCTGGGGAGGATGGTTAGGAGGCCGCTTCTGTCCTCTGACCTTTACCATTATTTTGGCAATAACTTTTCCTGTCAAATGTCAACTCCTAACCTTGATCTTTGCCTCTTATTTCTTTTTATATATCAGGCACTACTACTGGGATGTTGGCTGTTTGAGGCAGCTCGGACTCCACACGCCCAGAATAAGTCTCTATCTTCTCTGGCCTCCGTCTCCCAAACTTACCCTTTCTCTGAGTCGGCTGACTCAGTTAATGGTCCCTGCTGGATGTGGGAGCACTTGGTTAGTCTTGCCTAAACTGTAAGACTTGGAGTTGCTTTTCAGTTTTTATCCTTCACCTCCCACAGCCAGCCAACCACTAAGTCCGGTGATTTTACTTCTGCTCTGTCATCCAAGTCCCAGCTGCCTGCCGTGGTCTCTGTTGCTGCCATTGGTCACACTTCCATCACCTTGATCTAGATTATCGCCATAGCTTCACGGGGCCAGCCTGATCCTGTTCCTTCCTTCTCTTCTCTCCGCTTGGAATTCTCTTGCCTGTGTTTCCCCCATCTGGAACTTTCTCCTAAGCTCGGCTTGAGTGTCCCTTTTCTGTGGGGTCTCCCGTTACTCGTACTCCTGCCCCAGGAGGGCTGACACTGCCTCCCCTCACGCTCCTGTTGACTCTGCTGTTTCCACAGGCTGCAAAACTTACCGCGTGTTCTCATCACTTGAATACACGGCGCATCTTTCTCCCTCAAATATCTGACTTCCTTGTGAGCATGGGCATGTTTTTTTCATCTTTCCTAAAATTATTTTTATTTTAATGATTTTTTAGGTAATAACTGTACATAGTTAGGGGGTACAGAGAGCTATTTTGATGCATATATGCAGCATGTAGTGATTAAATCTGAGTAATTAGCACACGCCCAGCACCTTAAACCGTTATCATTTCTTTGTGTTGGGAACATTCAAAATTCTTCATATTTTTTTCAACACACTACCTGGCAAAGGTAGTACTTCACAGATCGTTGAAATGACAATCTGTTAGGGCAGCAGACGTTTGCTGCTAAGAATTAAATTGCCAGTTAAAAGTGTCTTTTCTTTTAACTGTTTTAGATGGTAAAGCAGAACTTGCTCCTAGTAGAAAATTTGGGGAAAAGTTGAAAATTGGGAATTAAAAAAATGATAGAAATCCATCCATGCACCCATTTAAAATTTTATCTCACCCCTTTCCCTCTTAAGGATGATTTGGTAAGCTGTCCTGATGTGTGCGTGCACCTCACCTGGGAGTCCCCATTGCTAAACTAAAAAGAAGGGGCCGCTGTAATGTTAATTAATCCGGAGAAAGAGAAGTGCAATCCTGTGATAGAGGAAAATATAAAAATTATCTTAACAGAAGTTTATCCTTCACTGTGTTTGGATAGAAGTAGTATTTCCCCCCACTGAGGCCAGTATGGTGTCCCATGTTAAGTTCTTGGGGGAACTGAGTTGGGACAGACTCCGGGGGCCTATCTTGAATCACATCACTCTTCGTCACTCATCCATTATTATAGTTTTTGTTTTTCTTTTCAGGTTAATGTGAGGGTACAAACAACTAGGTTATAATGTTTGCATTTGTTAGGTAGAGTCCCTCTGGTACTTGTGTCCCACACCCAGGAGGTGTGACGGATCCCCTCAGGTTGTGCCCGATCCCCTCAGGTTGTGCCCATCCCCCTCCCTCCTACCCTTTCTTCCCCTCCCCCCAACTTGATTGAATTGAGTTTTTCTCTTATATGGGCATGTACTAGATTGCCTATTGGCTTTATATTAATATCGAGTACATTGGATGCTTGCTTTTCCATTCTTGTGATACCGGTGATGCTAAGAAGAATGTGTTTCAACTCCATACAGGTTAATACAAAAGATGTAAAGTCTCCACCTGGTCTGTGTCTGAATAGCATTCCGTGGGATCTGTATACCACAGTTCGTTATTCCAGGGTTGGTGGGCATTTAGGTGTGTTTTTTGTTCTTCATAGTAAAATTTCTCTGGTGAGATTCTGCTCCTTCCTCTTATTTTCAATGACCAATAAAAGCAATCAACAAACCAGGATTGGTTGTCTCCTTTGTGTTAGAACTTGGAAAAGACAGGGGAGGAGAGAAAAATCTCATCCCATCAGATCCTTATGTCATTAGGATCAGAAACGAACAAAGCGTTGAGCTTCCCTGGGGATGTCAGGTGTGTGCGTCATTAGGTGTAACAGTAAATCAGTTTATAACTGACTCCCCTCCCCCTCCTTGCCAGGGTGAGGAGGGTGGTTGTAATTTCCATGTGTTAGAATCAACATCATCATTTACGTACTCAATCTCCTATTGTTGGGCATTTACATTTTTTCCATTTTTAACTATTACAGTACTTACAATTAATAAATATTTGATACATTAAACGGTTTTCCTATATTTAAATTTTATCTGCTTAAGCTATTTTTAGCTGTAGAATCAAAAGATAAGAATAGAGGCTCTTCAAACATGTTGCTCCATATTTTTCCAAGAGTTTTTCAAATTTACACTCTTTCCTATAATGTATGAAAATGACCATTCGTCACACCATGTCCAACAATTAATATTAACCATTAAAAAAATAAATCCCTGTTAATTTGCTAGGTGACAAGCTGTTATAGGATTTTCACAAATTGTGTCCATACTTCTTTAGGAAATCAAGATAGACAAAGACCATTTATCTGTCTGGAAAGCTTTTCACTGGGCTCAAAGTCTGTCACAGGTGACTTTAAATGTTTCCATAATTGTATAATTCTAGGCTAACCTAAGCATTCTTGCCATTTATAAGGTGCACAGTTGCACTTCAAAAATGGACAGTCATAAATAATGTAGACTGTGTCATCTACACTGTGACAACACTTTGTTAGAGAGATGGCATTTGGTGGCCCCAGGGAGAAAGGAGAGGGAAGAAGATGCCTGAAGGAGGTAGGTTGGGCGATCTGGAGAAGAATGAACTCGCTAAAATTTGGCAACCATACATTGTAGTCTTACAATTAAAGACTATTTAGAGAATGGTACTGGGGGCTTGCCTTCTTTTTCAGTTCACACACACACACACACACACACATATTCCTCTGGGTTACGACAGGGGATGGGGGCAGGATAGAAAGACACAGCAAGCCTGGAGAGGGTGGTCTCAACTATCTTTCCTCGGAAACCGCTCCCCGGGACGCCCTGGGTATAACCATCTGCCTTTCCCAAGGTTATAAACTGTGAAATGCAATGTTTGGGTATCAAATTACTATTTGGAAACCATAATTTCTAAGCTCCTAGAATAGGAAGGGCTATTTGTAGTGAATGCTTCCCAAACTATTCCTAGCACTTCACAGAGATTTTCTCACTGACCACCATGTGTTTTATCATAGTTTTTCCTTAATGGAAAAGGGGCTGGTGAGATGCGATCCTGCTGCTCCCCCGCCATTTGCCCTTGGTGCCCTACTAACACAACGAGCAAAAGTGCATTCGCCGTCTACTTTCTGTGGGGCCTTGAAAAAGACAAAAGAGGGTAGCAGAACTTTAGCGGAATTTTATCCTACCAGGCATTTCTGTTTAGAAAAAAAGACTTAAGGCCTTTGGTGACAAAATGAAGTTCTGTTTTCAAATATGTTACTGTTACATTTGGGAGAGACACGCGTTCAATGGCAGAGCTGTGTCGGGGGTAGTGGTTTGGTGTCAGATGTTGGGGTGAATGCAAGACCAAGATTAATAAGGATTTGAACTTTTCCAGACTTTTCTTAACAATTGAGGAAGAAATTGCAAATGAATTACTCTTATTCTGGCCTCATCAAAACCCCATTGAAGATGATAGTCCTCAGTTTCCACTTAAAGATCCGGAGGCTCAGAGACGTTAAATGAATAACTCACCAGGAAGCACCCCATGACCCAGGACACACCAGGAAGCACCCCATGACCCAGCACACAAACGGAAACAAATGTCACAGTGCGTTACTCAGTGAGGAGATTCGCCTGCCAGGATCAGAAAATTCTACAAAGTGGTTTGCAGGAACTGAGATTTCAGAGGTAGGGTAAAGACTTTGAAACTAGATTCGATGGTTTGATTATTATTTTTTTTTGTTAAGTTGTGAGCAAGAATATGACGTATTAGGTTATTAAGTATGAAATATCTGATTTCCTTAAGTACTAAGTTTGACAGTTGGTATCTTTGATGTTTCACTTTGACACTTCTTGATTATATTTTTGTCACTGTGAAGATACAGCTTCATCCTTTCAAACAAATGTTTTGGCTTTTGATTCTCTTTCAAATTTCTTTTTTGCAGCAATTTTTGTGAAACTAGGGATAAGTCAAAAATTCATGTTATTTTGTAATGTGAGTTCCATTGTGGAACCAACGCAGGGCAGGCAGCTTGAAATGTCAATAAAGTGCTTGGGAAGGATGTGCCTAAGGAACTCAGTGTGTTGATGATTTGCGAAGTTTCATCCTGGTGATTTTAATCTTGAAAATGAACCGTGTGGATGGTCCAAGTCCATGGAGGGTAACGATGGACGGAAAGCTGTAGTGAGAGCGAATCCATGTGACCTGCACGTGAATTGGCAGCAAGGTTTGACGTCACTATTCCGAGGATATTGGCCTATTGGAAACAGATCGGCAAGGTGGAGAAGCTGGATAGATGGGTTCCACGTGAATTAAATGAGGGTCAGAAGAAACATCGTCTCCAAGTTTGCCTTTCTTTGTTGTCACGACATAAAGGTGAACCATTTCTACACTGTATTAACATGTGATGAAAAATGGATTCTTTTTAAAAATTGTAAGCATTTGGTACAATGGTTGGTTAAAGATGAAGTGTGAGACACAGTCCAAACCTGAGTATTCATCCAGAAAAGCTAATGGAGTCTGTTTGGCAGTCCAGCTCTGCTATTATCCACCACAGCCTGATGAGACCTGGTTTAGCAGTTAACAGCAGATGTCTGCTGCAATCAGATAGATGGCATGGGAGGGTGCTTGTGATTGAGCAACTGAGATTGGACAATAGAGAGGACAGACGTCTTGCAAGAGAATGCTGTCACACAAACAACACTGGGCAGAGTGCAGTCACTCTCTGTCATCCACCGTACTCCCCAGACTTTGCCCCAACTGACTAGCACTTCTTCCAGGCTTCGGACACTTCTTACAAGGAAAAATATCCAGTTCTCACAAAGTTGTGGAAAACGCCTTTCATGACTTCATTGCTACTTGTTCTCCAGGCTTCTTCACTGCAGGTATAAACAAACTACTGTGAAGATGGCAGAGCTGCGCTGTTGGCTGTGCACAGCCTACAGGTTGAGTCTAGAGAAGGTGGCTAAATAACGTAACAGCCAGTGTGCGGACTTCAATGTTGGAAGAGAGGATGACGTAAGATGGGGAGGGAAAAGCCGAAATGAAAGCTATGTCAGAGGAAGACAGAGAGATAGGAAACGGACATGGGTGGTGATAAAGAAGGGAGGAGGCGAGGGGATTGGGATTCGAGGTTGGGCACAAGAAGAACGGCCCTTTAGTTGACACAGACTTGGCTCTTTGAATTCTTAGACAGGCGAGCCATTCTCTGGAAGGGCTCCTAGCAGGGAGCTAGGAGCACAGGCTGGGGGGAGTTATAGGGCAGGAGTTTCCTGGTTTGTGTTTAATCACCAGGTTCATTCGATGAGGTGCTCTTATCAAATGAGAGATGGGCGACCACAAACCTGACGTGTGGCTTTTATCAACACGCTGTTTCCGGTGTTGAGTGCAATTCTCTGCTGTAAGAACAGCGGCAGCAAACCGCTCTGCCCAGTTTTCTGCCTGGTTGGGTGACAATGTTTCTTCAAGCTGTGGCATAAGAGAGAGAGAGAGAGAGACTAGATTTCCATTGTGAGGTTGTATAAGTTTTCAGTCACCTTCCAGAAAAGTAGGCATAACTGTTATGACTATGCGTACTGCTCTGGTGTCCCCTGACTCACACAGTTTCTGAATGTATGTTACTGCTAGTGTAAGCAAGGAGACGTTTGACCAAGTCAGTGATGAAAGGGACCTTTGAATATAAGGATGTCTGAAGTGGATTGGACTATAATTATTAGCTCTGGTAATAATTATATCCTCATGTTCTAGAATTTTTCTTATTTCGGTAATGAGGAATATTAAATAAGAGACTAATATATAAGTATATTTTACAGGTTTCAGAAAATAAGGGAGAGAAAGCCGGATTGGACATCTTTCAGCAATGTAGAATAATCAGAATTTTAAAATACCATTTTAATTGACTTGAGTCTCTATATATAAGGTAAAAAGGAAAAATGTCAGTAACAGTTTTTAAATCCTTTGTTCCAAATATTTTTTGAGTAGATACCAGTAGCTGAGCCAACAGCCGTAATCACTGGCTTCCACATGCCCCTGGGTCTGAAATTGACAGAAGTAATGTGACCGTGACCTTTCAGCAGGGAGCAGAAGAGAATCAAGAGCTCTTCCTTTTCCTCCACACACACTGCCTCCTGGTTTCCAGGAACGTATCCCGCAGTCTAACTTTGCTGTTACTGTACTGCTTTCTACTCCGGAGATAAGTATAGTCAATACACTGTGTCCTCACAGTGCAGGCCAGGTTCCATGGTGCAATTTGGCAGGTATTTACTGAAAATCTATGAAATGTCCTGTGCTAGTTCCTATGTAAGAACTATTACCCAAGTTATCTAAGCCAGGCTTTCTGTCTCTATAGAAGCCTTGATAGAGGCTAGGCGCCTGTGGCTCAAATGGCTAAGGCACCAGCCACATACATTTGAGCTGGTGGGTTCAAATCCAGGCCGGGCCTGCCAAACAGCAATGATCTCTGCAACCAAAAAATTGTTGTGGTGGGCGCCTGTAATCCCAGCTACTTGGGAGGTGGAGGCAGGAGAATCGCTTGAGCCCAGGAGTTGGAGGTTGCTGTGAGCTGTGTGTCACAGCACTCTACCCAGGGCGACAGCTTGAGGCTCTATTTCCAAAAAAAAAAAAAGAAAGAAAGAAACCTTGATAAAAACTAAGTAACCACAACTTGGGCTTTGTCTCACAAATGCAAACAATGAAACCTAATTATTTGTATACGCTCATATTAATCTGAAATAAAAGAAAAAAAAACTAAGTAACACTAATGACCAGCATACCATCTGTCTGGGGTGTGGACAACACTGGGGCAAGAGTTTCTTAGCGAATTAGGATCAGATATGTATTGCCAAGCTTCTTAATGCTGACTTCTAACAAGTATAAGCCTTCTCTGGTGTGTGTGTGTGTGTGTGTGTGTGTGTGTGTGTGTGATCTCAGAGCTATAGTTAAAGAGACAGAGCTGGGATTTTCCTAGTCTGCTGTGAGGCCTTATCTTGACTGTCTGGCTTTGGGCAAATTCTTTGGTTTCTCTACACCTCAGTTTTCCCATCTATTAATAAATAGTTGAGTTAGAAGCTGCTTATAATCTATGCCTTTTCTCCTAGTTCTAACATTCTGTTATATTCTATTTTACATTTTCCAGGAAAACGTGGTACTTCCTACACCTTCAGAGTGCTCAATTAACCATTTTTATCATGTTTTTATTTTTTGTCTTAAGATGAAAGTGTCACTATGTTGCCTAGGCTGGTCTGGATCTCCTGGGCTCAAGCCATCCTCTCACCTCAGCATCCCAAGTAGCTGGGACTACAGGTGTGTGCCATGGCATCCAGCTTATAAATTATATTAAATTGATAATATTAGTAAAAGACATTTTGAAAATATACCCCCTCCATTTGTAAAATGTCATCATCATGCCTCTCTTAACTTGGGAGTTGGAAAATAAATGTGACTCTTTTCAAAGGAAATAAAACTCAAAACAGACTGTTTAACTGTATTTGCTATCTGGAAGCAATTTTTTATTATGAAAAAAATATTATATTTTTTGCAATAGATGAATATGGCGCAAAATATTCCTGTGCTGCGAATGGGGATGTTGGGTTGGGCAGCAGGGTTAGAGGAGGATAGAAGAGAGAGAACTAGCTAGAAGCCGAATGGATCCTAACAAAATCTGTCTTTCTTTTAGGACTGGAAAAAAGGCATAGCTGCTAGTATGAATCCAAAATAAATAAATAAAGAATTTTTCTTCAATTATTCAGCTACATACTCCCAATAAGTAATGAGAGTAAAGAGAACTGAATAATCTATTTAAATCAGGCAGAGCACATTTGGGGGGCCTTGGCTATTTGGCCTCACCCTGGGAAGTTTACTTTCTGGATCGGCCCAGGCAGGAGGCTGACATGGTCGCTGGCAGCAGTGCACTTAAGGTGTGGGGCAAGAAAGGAGCCTGGCTGGGGACACCTGTGCCGGTCCCCCAGGCTCACTCGGGGAAGTGTGTGTCTTATGAGAAGGAGAAACCTGGCTTCCCCTGTGATATACTGTACCCTATAATTCTAGGGCAAAATCACCATTCCTTTGGTTGCTTTTGAGATTTGTTCTTTTGAACCAAAGTTGGACTCTTCAACAAGCTTCCCTACCCAGAGTTTAAAGCTCTCTCTGATCTGGCCCCAATTCACTGCAATCTTTTGTTCCATTGCCTGGGTTCTGTAGCTTTCAGTTACAGGATGCAGGTGCGATTTTGCTAGCAGCTAAATCTAGTCCCTTGACAAGTACCAAAAGCAGTGGCTTCCCACAGGGGCCGTGCTGGCCTGGGGCTGGCTGTGTGGTCAGACTACGAATTGCTGCATTTGCCAGAAATGCCTAGGAACAAAGATATTCTAGCCTAAGATCCCGAAGACTAGCTGGTTATAAAGGGTAATAAGTGAGTCGCATGCCATTAACTAGGTCACATTTCCTTTCTGAGTTTCACCTTCCTCATCTGATAAATGACAGTATTGTCTGAGGTCATTGCCAACTCTAACACATCAAGGTATCACAATATCCAATTATTGTTTTCCTACCAAGTTCCTGCTCAAACCCCATCATCCACTCTGTGAGGCCTCTTTGGTCAGACTGCTCTGCTTCCATCAAAATTAATCTCTCTTTGTGATATCATCTCACCGCGTGTTCTGTTATAACCCTTACCACAGCCTGCTCTGTATTTTAGACCGTGGATCTGTGTCTGTCTGCCTGACTAGACTGTTAACTCCTGGGTGTCAGGGCTGCTCATGTCTTATTTATCTTTTCATTCCTCATGGCGCTTTCTGCATTGCAGTCAGGCGCTCAGGAAATGCCCGGGTTTAGCGGAACTCCTCCCATGCAGCATAAGACAACGATCTGTAATCAAGTCCTTGGGAGCACAACAGGTAGAATCTCCGCTCCCATTAACCTCTCTAAAAGCTTCGATATTGAGGAGGCAGTTAGCTCCTTCTCTGAGAGAAAGCTAATTAAAAGGACAGTGGGCTCCAAGAATTCTAGCTTCCTAATGCATTTCAAAAATTCTGTAGCAAACAAGGTTATTTCAATTCTGCCAGATGAATGACCCCATCAAGAAGCAGCCTGTACAGATACTCCAGAGATGACAAGTCTTTGGATCCATGAGAACAGAGACCAGTCAGTGCTCTTTTTCTACGCTGTTGGGACAGGAAATTCAAGACTGTATCATTTGGTTTATCCATCAAATACTTACTGGGTCAGTCATGTGTTCATGACCTTGCTAGACATACAAAGCTCAAGAGAACGTAAGCCTCTGCTCTTACACTTGTAGCGTTACAGAAAGTTATACTAAACCACTTAATGGACTCCAGGGTGAGGCTGAGTTTAACAAGTGCAATTAGCAAGTGAGAGAATGCCCGTGATGGGATTCAGAGCAGAGAAAGCTCACGTCTGATAGGACAAATTCTGGGCCACTGTAAAGCTTCGTGGACACTACAGAACTTGAGAATGACGCTGAAGGATAAATGAGATTTCCATAGATGGAGGAACGGTGTGAGCAACAGTGCAGGAAGAGCAGAACTTGGAGCCTCATGGAAACAGTCCAGTCCCCTTGGAAAGGAGATGACCTGTCCAGAGAGATAAGAGGGGAGGTGGGTGGAACCCATGCTGTGGGGGTCATGCAATCCTAGAAGGATGGCTTGCCTGGAATTTGTAGGTGATCAGGTGCTAGGTGAGGATTTTGATAAGGGGAGTGACTATTTTAAACCAGGGGTTGGCAAGCCATGGCCTGTGGCCTGGCCTGTTCATTTATGCATTGTCTGTGGCTGCTTTTGAGTGACATGGAAGAACTGGGTAATTGTGACAGCAACACCTGGCCATGTAACCTGCAAAGCCTTAACTATTTACTATCTGACTTTTGATGGAAAATGTTTGCCAACCCCTGATGTAAACATCATTCATTCATTCGTTTAGCTATTCACTTGCTTACTGATGTATTCAGCAAATATTCAGCATTCACTAAGTGCCAGGGATATGCTGTGGTAGCTTCCCCTGTTACCTAATTTAAACTTGAGTCTTTAGTCAATTCTTTAGAATTGCTCAGAGGATTTAAATTTTAGTGTAATTCATTATGAAACGTGTACTTTTCCAAATGCTATGAGCAGTGATCAATTTTTCCAACCCTCTCAGCTAGTATTATCAGGGCTAAATTTCACATAATTTTGACATCAGTGATTCAGATACAAATGATAGTATAAAATTATAAATTACATGATGTAGAGGAGAAAGTGCCTGTAATGTAAGTTAAAGACAGGGGTCCAATTGTACTGTATAAGTCAAAATTAAAGTATCTACAGTATAGGTATTTTCTGAACTTAGCTTCTCTCCAAGGAGGAAGGGTGGCAGAGAAGGGGTGGAGGGAGGTCCGGCCACCCCCAGCCTCACCACCACCACCACCACAACTGGGTCCATCCGTCCCCGCCTCGGCATGGCTGCTGTTCTTGTGGCGTGCAGTGGTGGGGCATGAGTTGTCCTCTGATGACTGTGCTCCTGCATGGGGGGCACTACAACAAATGCCATAGGTGGGGTGGCTTAAGCAACAAGAATTTATTTTCTCAGAGTCCCGGAGGCTGGTAATGTGAGGTCACGGTGTGGGCAGTGCTGGTTTCTTCTGAGGTCTCTGTCCTTGGCTGGGACAGGGCCGTCCTCTCTGTGTGTCTTCACATGGTCTTTCTTCTTTGGTATCTGTGTTCTGAGCTTTTCTTTTTGTTAAGTGCCTCATCAGATTGAATGGGGGGCCCACTGTCTGAGGCTTTTACCTCTCTCCCTGCTTTAAAGGCTGTGCCCTCCAATGCAGTCCCATCCTTAGGTCCTAGGGGTTAGAGGTTCAGTGTGTGAATTTCAGAGGGAAGGCTATAGATGGGGCCAGAATTCAGCCCGTAATAATGAGTAATTCATTTGTAGAAGATGTACTTTTTAGAAATTTGTATGTTTCTCCTTAATTTAAATAACTATTTTGAGAACCTGTCTCATTTCAAGAAGTACACTCATCTTGGTTCCATTTCTGAGGAGAAAATTGTGACACTGGTGACACTGTGGCCGTGGAACAAGCAGAAAGCAGTCCCTGTGCATGTGGAGCCTGGGCGCCCCTCTGTGCCGCTGTCTCTCTCCACTCTCCTCACGACAGTGCCTGGCTTCACCTTCTAAAGCAGCTCTCAGGTCTCCACCACCCCTGCCGGCATTTTAGGGGACAGGGAACCCAGCTCATTGCCAGGTGAACAACAGACGCTCTGCAGTTGCCCGTGGAAAGTGAGATGCAAATTCCTGACTTAGGTGTTGTTCCCATTACTCATTTGCATAATAAGTAACCTCAAACTATAGTTGGTCAAAACAATAACTAATTTTGTATTAATGGGTTCTATATATTCCAGCAAGACACAGTCAAGATGGCTTTATCATCTGCACACTTCCTTTTCAGCCTGGCCAAAACGATTTGAAGGCCTAGAACGACTTGATAGCTGGAATTTCTTCACTCACATGCCTTGCACCTGGGCAGGGCTCACATCATCACGCCAACTGCAGGGCCTACTCCCAGGCTGGCTCTGGAGGCGGCTGGTCCTCACAGCTGCAGGGTAATCAGATGTCTTCCCTGCTGGCCCAGCACAACCATTCCAATGACCAGGACACATTTCATTATTTAGCCATAGACATCACACAGCAACCATATTCCATTGGTTGTGGTGTCACAGGCTTGCCCAAATCCAAGAAGAAGCAAGGAATTAGATTCGGCCATTTAACAAGGAAGAGGCATTCTTACATTGTATATAAGAATGTGGGATGGAAGTGATTGTTGCGGCCGTCTTTGCAGAATGAAAACTGCTATTTTAAAAATCCAATCAATGGATACTCCACAGAATTCTTTTTATTCACCTAACGTCCAAGAGGCTTGGGGATGAATAGTAAATTATCCATATAAGGTCAACAATGGGAAATAGTTCAATAAACCCTCTCACTGGTCTTATCCAGCCATCAGAAAAGCTATTTACAATGATGTGTAATAACATGGAAATGTCAGCCACATTACTGGTTGGGCCAGATCGGAGAAAGCAGCTTGATGTATGTCTGTAATCAGGCTTCCTATTAATTCCCCTCCTGAATTAAACTCTTCCACCCAGAATTACAGGCCATTCTTTTCCGGCAGGCTTTCTTGATGGAGGAGCCAGAATACTTGCTTATGCAGAAAACACCTCCCAGAGAAAGGCCACTTGTGTGAGGAGGTTTTTAACTCATTAAATGTGGGCCAGTGGACAAAGAATGTGAGATTCGCCAGCTCCCAAGTGAGATGCAATCCCCTCTTCCTGCCGGGGAGACGGTGAGGCCCAAAGTGTTTCTCCTACACTTCCCCCTGTCAGGAAGAAATTCCTTCTTAACACACTGCTGACCAGTCACCAGTTGCCTGGTAACATGGACGGTTTCTGCATAAAATTGCCCATCCACAGTGTGTTAGATGGTAGAGGTGCTAAGTAATTCTACTTTATAAGTAGTTGAGAGATGAGGAGGGGAGAAAGAATAGAACAAGCTGATTCTGGGACAACTGGGATTCAAGACTGGGAGCCCTGAATCAGGGAAGAGCAGACTGGGAGCTCTGAATCAGGGAAGAACTGCTGTGTGAACACATTGTTGACAGGTAGTTTTACACAGAAACTCTCCGTGTTACCGGCTAACTCATGACCAGTCAGCAGCATGTTAAGTATGAGTGGTGGCGATGGCGGGTGTTCCGCAGCTAACATTTACTTAATAAGTGAAAAGACACATTCCAGAAGTGTGTGATTATAACAACGCCACGTTTAAACCCTATGAATCGGAAAAAGAGACTGGAGAAAACACACCAAAATCCTAATTCTGGTTATCTTTGGGTTGTGGGACTGGGCATAGCTTTTTCTCTTGTTTCTCTGTTTAAATATTTATTGAATTGTCTGTATTTAACCTGAATCGTTCCTTAGTGGAAAAACATAAATTATTAAATCGTTCATCTATGTACAAGTTGTCTATAACTAAACAGTTGACACTTCCTTTGGAATAACCAAGCCATAGAATTACTACAAGATTTAGTGAGGTACTTTGAGAAAAGACAGTTTAGGAACCAATTAATCTTTCTAGAAACTGGGGGAAAAAGTCAAATCTGACACTTGAATTGCCTATGAATAAGTGAAGGAAAAAAAAAGTATGGTAATAAAAAACCTTAAGCTAAAGAACTGGTACAAATTCAAAGTTCTAATCATAAATGTATTTTGAGCTTGTTACCAGAAGGCTTATGTCAATGTGGCTGTGCTGCTTGTCCTTGGCCCTCTTGTTCTCTTATTAATACTTTGCTGCACTTTCAGTCATGAGTGTGACTTTAAATCATGAGTGAATTAATAATCAGAAAAATAAAAAGAGACAGTGTGCATTCAAGGGTAAGAATAACAGAAAGGTCAAATGAGTGCATTCCCCTGGACCTGGGTTTGGCAGTATTATTGTCGCTAGCAAGATAAGGAAGTTTCTTTTCATCAGAGAGGACTGAACTTCTTTTCCCGGATTTCAGCTTCATTCTGGTCTGGATTTGGACTCAGCAATCTGGGGCTTCTTGAAAATGGCTAACAGCCACTGTCCTACCAGGATTTCAAGCCAGGTTGACCAGCAGATGCCTGTGGAACGCAGGCAGCGAACCCGAGTGCTGAGTTCAGCCCACTTGTGTTTTCTCTGGTGTGGATATTTCAGTCGTGAAAGAAAACTGGGACATGTAGAATAAAAATTGAGAAGTTTGCCTTCTAAATACTTTGGAAACATTTGGTACCGATTCCAATATGGAACACCAGACACCAGGAGGAGGTGGCAGCTGCCCTTGTTCCCTGTATTTCCTCACACGTGTAGGATTGTGGTGACAATTCACCACCACACTCACGCTGCTCCTTTGCATAGAAAGCCATGTCGTGAGCACCCGAGTTTCAAGAAAAGGGAGTTCTCTTGAGGGAGAGGTGGGGCGTGAAGACACGTGGGCTATGTAGCCCTGGCCTGCTTGTTCATGTAGGCCACCTGCCTGCCCCTGAGTTATTTGAAGTGGTGACCCTCCTGGGGACCCTGGGAGAGTGATGCTGACAGGCTTTCCAGGGGTGACAGAATATAGAAGAAACAGATCTCACAGCCCAGGACCAGGCCGGGTGAGGCCAAGGGGGAGGGTGACGTGGTGGGGATACTGTGCACCCCTCTGTCCTCCTCCCAGAAGCCTCAAGAAGATCTTTATCCTGGTAAAACTCCAAGTCAGTCAGAGCCCTGACTATGGTTTCCATAACAGGCCCCTGTGTTAGTGTCTTAAGGCAAATGTTATTTCTTCCTTATACTATACACACCTTCATAATGTGTGAGCTGGGAGCTCTCCTTCATGACGTCGTCACTCCAGCACCTCGGGTGACAATGTAGACACTGCCTAGAACACAGCCAGTAGGCATAATAGGAGGAAAGAGAGCTATGAGACAGTATTCACTGGCTCTTTAAACTTCTGCTTGGAAATACACATGATTCCTGCTCACGTTTCATTGGCAAAGCAAGTCACATGATCGTGCCTTCCTACAAAGATTATATTTCTTATAATCCTACTGTGCTCAGAAGTCAGAGAGTTATTCTTCTGGGTAGATCCTAGTAGTGGGATCCCATGTACCCAATGCTAATTTGAAATGAGATGAACTTATAGGCCCACAGGAGAGAAAAACCACAATTAAATTCAAGAAGGGGTGAGGGGAGAAGGGGCTCAAGGAGCTCCCACCCAATGCGTACAGCGTAGGGTGCATGCCACACCCCCGGGTGAAGGACTCAGATACAACTCGACATTTCCTAGCAAACACAAACGATGTAATCTAATCGTACATACCCTTGTATTAATCTGAAATTTAAAAAAAAAATAAAGAAGTCAGAGAGTTGGAAGAGTTTGGTGGGTAACACTAAGACTATAAGGTAACCTCTAAAATCGGTCTTAATTTACTCACCTTGCAGAAGGGGTTGGAATCAGTCCACCTTGAGCTGAGCTTTAGGAAGAAATGACTGGTAAATAGTCACAGGACTGGTCACGTGGAGGGCTGTGAAAATCGGGGTTCTCTGGGGAAGAGCCAGCAGCTCACGATGTCACTGACGCGGTACACCTGACTGGTTTATATTTTCCTAAGGGAATGCACTGGTATTGTCCCCCGACAGACTTCAGAGAGGTGCAGAGGTATTCAAACAGACATTTTAATCTTTCAAGGGATTTCAGCTACTGAAAAGTCATATCTACTGTCATCAAGATTTATACTGCTTTTTATTTTTAAAGTATCTCCATATGATTTGTCTTTGCGGGGAGAGGAGGTTATTTATTAAAAATTTCCGTACAGACACCGGAGTATGTTGCTCCCAAATGTGGCTGCATCTGGGCACAGTCTGTGCTACCTAGACGCTCATTTTCTTTTACCCAGGAGGGGGGATGAGGAATATTTCTATATATTAATTAAACAGAAGACACAGACGCCTCCAGGCCGCATGCTGAGGGAGCTGATTGCTGGAAGAGCTATATTGTTCATGTATGATTGGAAGAACTTTTATTTTCATCAGGGAGCCAAGAAGTATCTGTGGGTCTCTTTACGTTTGACCTAACCTGTTGAAAAGGACAAATAAATACTGTCAGAATTTCTTTTTTAAGGATAACTTCTCTTCAAAGATATGTAATCCATAACTACATAACTGTTCGATGTCTCTAAGTTAGAATCCATGAAAGACCCAGCCTCAGGTCTCACCAAGTGAGATCACAGCTCCGTTTGTGGGTATCTCACAAGACATGTGAGGTCATAGTCCAAGTGGTACACACCCCTGGATTTCTAATGTCCGGTTCTGTATGACCCGTTTGGATTAAGAGCAGTGGGTTTTATTTCTTCCTTATACTATACACACCTCTGTGATGTGTGATCTGGGAGTTCTGCTTCATAACATCATCGCTCCAGCACCTCGAGTGACCTCAGCAAAAGAGATAGTAGAATCAACTACCCCTTTGAGAGAATGGAATGTAACCACCCTAAATGCCAGAGAACTATCTCTGAAAGTCCTCCTCTGGCCTCCCGGCTTCCTGCACAGGTCTGTTCTCAGCCTCGTCTACTGCACAGCCAGCCCTGTGCTGGTCTTCATACAGAACAGCCGGCACCTTAGTTTCCCCCGAGAAAAGCAGTTCCATTCCCCTCCCGGGCAGCAGGAGGCTGCATTGCTCCCAGCTTTCTGTACCTTCTTTTCCTCTAAGGATCACTGAAGGGCCTTGCAAAGACTGAAGAGATACTTGGAGGTCACAGCAAGCATGTCACCCCATTTTATAGATAGAGAGGCCAGACTGTAAAGACCTAACTCAAACCAACCAAAGGCCCTTTCTCAAGTATAGCAGGTGCTATTTTCAGGCAGAAGACAGAAGTCATCATGCTGATGGAGTGATTTGATGAAATCACAATTCATAGACACTTTTTTTTTTTTGGCGTCTTTAAAATTAGCACTGCAATTAAAACATAATTATACTTTGTTCTTTAATGGTGCCTTTCACTCAGGGAACAGAAAGTGCTTTATAAACATTAATTAAGCAGCACAGCACCCCTGTGAGAAAGGTACGAATTATCCTGCTCTTGGAGGTGGTGACATGGAAACTGAAGAATTTAGTAATTTATCCATGATCACAATGGGAGTTGTCATCCTAGATTCCAGATGGTTGAAGTCTCTCTGGTCTTCTGCTTCATTTGAGAGTCCTTTCCATGCATCGATAAGCTTTTGTAAAAAGTATTTTCAACAACTTATCAGCATTTTACGTTATCTTTTAAGTTTTTGTCTGTGCTTTTGTGAATGAATCCTTTTCTTTATGTATAAGTTATATATTTTCAGTCAGAGCTTAAATTACAGAGAACTTTTTGGTATTTTTATTGATTAGATTCCTCTCCATATTCAAGGTCCCATGATTATCCCTTAGTACACTTTTTATTGAGTGACACGAAAGTAGTACGTACAGAAGAGTATGCAATGGTAAGATCAGGCTTGATGGATATTCACAAAGTGAACATTCTGTGTATCAGCATGGAGCATGACAAGCACCTAGAAGGCCCTTGCCCACGGTGGCCACTCTAGCTGCTGCCCTCATGAAGGTGACCAACAGCCTGTGTTCTAACAGCACAGATGGGCTGTCCTGCTTTTGCACGTAAGGTCCATGGAATTATACCACAGGCACTCATTTGTGCCTGACTTCCTTCATCGGGCGTTATGTCTGTGAGAGTCACTGTGTTCTCATCTGCAGAGATACTAAGTATATGTTCATGTCTGGATTCAACTGTTTGAATATTCTACAGCCGAAGATTCATTTGGTTGTTTTGGTTTGGGGCGTTAAGTATTATTTGTAACAGTGTGTTGCTGCACACACACTCTTTCAAGAAGACTGAAATAAATCCAAGGTCTCCTTTTACACGTTATCACACAGAAAAATGGCTCAAGTTTTCATTGAGACAAATGGTGTATGTTTAGGAGTGGCCAGATGTTACTTGTGTTTCTTACGGAGAAGATGGAGAGTCTTAAAAACTTGTTTCCCAATTGCAGGGGTAGGAATAATCATAAAAATTTCCCCTAAACCTAAAAATATCACCTAGATATGAATTCTGGCTTCTACCCCTATTAACTATGTGATCTTGGCTAACTTAGCCTTTCCCCCCAACTCTGATTTTCTCAATTACCAAATGGTTTCTAGGGTTGTTGAAACACTGAAGTTAAACACACAGCACTAAGCAGGAGCTCGGTACACACAGCATATATTCTTAGATATTTTCCGACCCAGTATGGCTCTAAGTCCTACCAAATGGTAGATGGACCTAGACCACAGTTTTGGATTATTGAGAATATTTATTGGAAAAATTCAATAAATAACTATACATTGAGAAACAGTTATATTCAAAGAGACCTACAAATCTAATGGGACCTCCAACATAAAGTATTTCTTTATTTCTGTGAGATATGTTAATTACATAAAATATAATACAATATTATATAAAATACATAGCAGTAGATTGATTCAATCTTGGCCTTTCTGAAAGAGTTTATCATAGATATAATAAAAAGCGGATCATGTGTCAACACAAACATGCTCTTTAGACAGCTTGACTTAATGTATGTCTTAGCCTGGAAAATTGTTCACTCAAAGCTCAGAGCTCCATGGAAGTGGGAGCTTGGGCAGAAAGGGGGGACTGTGGGGCTTTGCATTTGCTGGATCCTAGTTCAACAGCCTCGTGTTAAATATTATATTTAGAGATGATAATGATCACAATGAACTGAATAGGAGGGCCAGATATTCTTTTGCCCGATACTCATGTGGCTGCTTGCAAAGTGAATATATTTTACATATTCCTGAACTACCACTGGCAAGTCATGTCGACAGCTGAGATCCTTTTGTCTCCACCTGGTCCCAATCCATCTTTTCCTATTTCAGGAAAGGGCACACAGTTGCTCGAGCTAGAGCCTGAGTGTTCTGACTCCTCATTCTCCCACACCTGATCAGCCCAATGGTTCTTGCCCATTCTGCCCCCTAAACATCACCCCCTCTCTCCATCCCATTACCACTACCACCGAGGGGTTGCCAGGGCCATCCGCCTGCCTCACTGCAGGAGCCTTTGACCTGATCTCCCCGCATCCATTCTTGCTCTCTATAATTCTATCACTATGTTGCAGCTGGAAGTGAACTTCTAGAACAACAGATCAGTTTTATTTCTGTTTAAAACCCTTGAATGGTTTCACAATGAATTTACGGTGAAGTCCATAATCCTTAGCCTGAAAGGTGGCCTCTCCCTTTCACTTCTCTACCTCGGTGGTTTCATGCTTCAGCCACACAGGCTTCCCCTTTTTCTGTTTTCCTAGAAAACTCCTACTAATTTTTCAGGTCTCACAGTTAACCTATTTCTTTTTTTTTTTTTTTT
>NW_003852434.1:7864108-7870895 GCF_000181295.1 Otolemur garnettii
GCCTCCCAAGTAGCTGGGATTACAGGCGCCTGCCACAACGCCCGGCTATTTTTTGGTTGCAGCCATTATTGTTGTTTGTCGGGTCTGGGCTGGGTTCGAACCCACCACCTTAGGTGTACGTGGCTGGCGCCTTAGCCGGTTGAGCTATAGGCGCTGAGCCCAGTTAACCTATTTCTTCAGGAAAGCACGGTCTCATGATTTCATGTTTTAAAGGGTGGGTCCGTCTGCCGTATGCTCTCCTGGCACCTTCTGCTTGTTCTGATACTGTTCATCTCAAACTTTGCATGTAATGCTTCCCTTCCCTACTAGTCTGTAAGCTTTACAAAAGCCGTGATTCTGTTTTGTTTACTTATATATTACTAAGAGATCAATAAACATTATTGACTGATTGAGTCATACATGTCTGTGAGATAGGATTAGGTTGTTAATATATCTCTGACAGAAACACTGTGAAAATTTCATCTCTTGATAAAAATTGAAATGAAACAGTGAAGTCAGTAAGAAAATTGTGCATCTTCATGAAACGAAAGACAGCAAACACGTCAAATGAGGGTATAAAAGTTTTATGCTGATAACTTACTTTTACCAATTTCTCTTGATTTATTTTGCTGTCAAATAGGGCTTAACCTCACGATGTAATTTAAGCAAAAGCAACAACAAAACACACTGCATATGGTCTTTGATAGCTCAGTAACAACATGGAGCAGAAAAAATACACCCCCGAGGAGCTCCTGTTCTAGACTACCGATTCTAACTGCTGACTGAAGTTTCTTCTGCATCTGCAGGAGAACCTCCATGGTTGACCACCTCCCTGCATTGACCACTTCCTTACATCGCCCTAATTTTCATAGACCAGACATGTGCCCCCTGTAGTTATCAGTACAGTAGGGCTGGTTCCTTATGCTGACCACCTCTGTGTGCTGACCAGCTTGTTACAGGCCCTTGGGTGGTCAGCTCACAGAGGTTCTCTGTACTGAGCGTCTGCGACATGGCCATCAGCAAGCCGAGAGATGATGCCTCTATCTGTCCTCTGCTCCATCAGCCATGTACAGTGAGTGGTCCTCAGAGGCGAGCACAGGGACCACCTCGTTTAGACTCACCTGGGGTTTCTAGTACAAGTGCAGATTCCTGCTCCCATCAAAAACTTAGTGCATTATAATCTCTGAGGAATGAGAAGTAGGGAACTATGTTTTCAGCAGAACCAGATATCGGAAAGCTTTCGTTCTAGGGCTTAGCCATTACAGTTAGGAAGTGAGAACAGTCAGGCATATGTGATATTTAGGGGATTACAGAATTACAACTTATGCATGTTTTTAATCAGTAAGGTCGCTTTGTTAACCCTGACCTTGAAATAAACCTGGATCTCTAGCATGGAGGAGTCATAGAAACAATGTTGAAAGGACCTTGAAAGATTATTTGGTTAAGCTTTGTGCTTCAGACCTATACCCAGACCATGTGACCATTAATGGTCTGTTTCCTTACTGGGACGTTTAAGGACAGACAACCCATTAATATGTCTGGGTTTTAGCGCTGAGACAGATAATTTTAGGAGATCTTTCAACTCCACTTAAACCTTTTCACTTTATTTAGGCTCTATTTCTTTTGTTGGGTACTTGGCAAACATGGAGGACAACTAACAAATTGCCCTCCAGAATATTTACATACAGCCATCCTGTCGTCCCTGGAGCCTGGTGCTGAGCAGTGCTCCCAGACTCAGGCTCACTGTGGCAGAGGGAACCTCAGATTTCCTTAACTTGACCTCCTTGTTTTACTTTTGCGTGAACAAATTCAGGGGTTAGGTACCATGCAGTTATAAATCTGACAGATGTCTGGGTATATTTCAACACTCCAGATTAATTTCTATCCTGGGTTATAATTTTTCCGTGGCACAGTTGGGAAGCACCTGGTCCGTCCTAACTCAGAGCTGGTTTCAAGTCCTTCTCTCGCTCACTGCTTTTGTGACACAACACGTGATCAGACACACCTGAGCTTCGTTTTCACTGGCAGATGAAGACAGAAATTATTTGGTACAATTGTATTGAGAATTAGATGACAGTGCTCAGCACATAGGGAGCTCAGCTGAAATATCTGTGTGTTTGTTGTTAATGCAATATTTTGGAAGGCAGTCAGCAACTGTATCAAAATGTAAGTTACCTCTACCCTGTGAACTGGAAATTTTACTTATTGTAGAGAAACTAGGCCTTACATGCAAATTTCAGAAACTTCTATAAGGCAGCTTCCTATTAATTACACGTGGAATAGAATTTATTTCCCCAGACAAGACCTCTGAGTAAAGTCTTGATGTGACCCAAGTAGTGCAGAACAGTGACCCTGTCCTTTGACAACCATCTAGGAGAATTTAATGCATCCATTTGAGTCAGAAGAAGAAGAAAAATAATCATGATAAGAAATGAGGTAATAGTTTATTGAATGCATATGATGTGCCCACCCTAAACGTATGCATTTAATCTGTGCAGTAGCTCTTTGAAGTATATACAGTATCATCCCTACTTTAGAGAGATTATTAAGTAACTGGTGCTTCTTGTGGGAGACAGAAAGTGGCAGAAATAGTCATGTAAATAATGACTGACTCAGGATTTGAACAGATATTGGTTTGATTCTGTAGCCAAGTGCTCAAATTTGTAACTTCTATTTGTGGAGACTAAAAACCTACATTCATGTTCCTGTTAGGGCCCATCCCAGACATTCTGAGCTACAGAAGTGGATGACAGGTAGGGTTGAGAACAACTGTCCTGACCATCACGCTTCCTTTCTTTCTGCCCCTCGATGTGCTCTGCTTGTTAAAGAGAAAACACAACCAGCCCTCCATCTTCATGGTTTCTGCATCTATAGATTCAACCAACTTTGGATTAAAAAGAAAAATCAGAATAAAAAGTTCCAGAAAGTTCCAAAGAATAAAACTTGAATTTGTCCTGTGCCAATACTACATGGAATCCATGAAAAGGAGTGATGTGCATAGGATTGTGTTAGCTATTATAAGTCATTTAGAGATGATTTCAAGCGGAGGATGTGCATAGTTACATGCGAACACTATTTTATGTAAGAGACTTGAGCATCTGCAGATTTGGGTGTGTGAGAGGGTCCCCGGGATCAATGTCCTGTGGACACAGAAGGATGTCTGTATGCTGCTGTTCACCTGATGACTTTTAAACATTCTTGTCCTGTTTTCAAACATCAAACTCTCTATCTAGCATCTTTGAACTGCCACAGGGAGTGGGGTCCCTTCTGAAAGGCCTTGATAAAGAACCCTTACTAGGTACGGATGCCCTGGGAGGTTTGTTTTACTTACTAATGGCTGGGTGTAGGTTTCCTCCTTTTCCCTCTTCGAGGAAGCTGGGGTTCTGCAGCAGCCGCAAACTGCAATTCAAATCCAGGGAGGAAGGGAGGGAAAATCTTGGAAAACTCAAAGGTCTGATATTTCCCAGACATGCCATAATCTGCTTCTGACCTTGCTCCAAAGGCAGTGTTTTCCGTAACAGAATGTGTGGAGGGTAACGGGACCCTCCTGGAGCAGTTCCCTGTTGGGCGTTCCCTTTCCTTTCTCACAGGCTAGGACGGAGTTTGTCAGTTCTGGCTGCTGCCTGCTAAGCAGAGGGCTGGCGCGTGGGCCCCGCAGGCTCAGCACAATGGTGGCCTCCCTTCACTGCAGCTCTGGGTCTCAGGGCTGCTTCCTGCCCAGCCAACATCACCAGCTGCAGGGGAGATAATTTGTGCCCCAGGTCACTTGTATAGTTTACAAATGTCCATTAACTCTATCTTCCTCCTTCTAAGCACTTCTGTCTGGGAAGTAATCAGGGAGCTGAAACAGTTTCACTTTACATTTGGTGGCAGAAAAGATTGAGCAAGATCTGGGAGGTGAGAGTCGCCCAACGCAGCACGGGGTGCGGCAGAGCTAGACAGACCCCAGCCCTCGGCATTTCCAGTCTAGTGGGGAAGGTCAGCTCCAGGGTCGCCTGTGGGCCGCCTCACTCCTTGTATCTCTGAGACAGACAGGCAGGTTGGCAGGGGGGTCAGCTGTCTGGGTGACTCGGCGGTGGCTGCCATTAGGACTGCTTCTTGCTCCGTAATGATGAAATTCAACCTCACAGTTGCAATGCTTGTCCCAAAATATTTCAACATGTGAAATGCATACGAGCCAAATGACAAAAATGTTTTTTTAAAAAAACAAAAACATGGGCTCCTTGTCATCCACCACACTAGCTGTTTCAGTGTCTGTTCAGTCAGTAAATTATTCCTCTGTTCTTCATTTCTGATGATATCCAGATGGTCTAAAAGTCAGTCTTTTCTGTGAGAGAGAAATTCTCTGTAAAGTAAAGAGTGAGTAGCCATCATGTTCAGATGGTGAGAATGGGAATAAAGTGGGATGACATGAGACTGTCTGTGCCCAGCAATAGTAATTGATATTTAAATAATAACCATGACTATCTTGTTGGCTTGGGGCTGGACTTCATCATTAAGGTTCTTAACTCTTAGAGAGAGATTATATCCTTCTCTTTAAATCCCAGGACTCTCGTAAAAACCAAAGTTGCTAATGTTAATATTTTTCCTTTCTACATCCCCTAAATCTTGTAGAATTTCAACACTCTCACGATGGGTTTGTAGAGACCTGTAGTCCACCTGCCACAGGTGGATTCTGAGAACTGGAATGAATGGGTCATGAATGACCCATCACACATTATGATGTTTAAGGTTTATACGTTTCTTTTCAAAAGTAACCTTAAAATGGTTAATTAACAATAATAGCTTGATGTTTATGTAATTTTTATGTAAGTCACAATCACTTGTCAGACTTTTAAAGAGAAAATGATAATTGTCATTTTCAGCATGAAGCCGCACCCCTGGCTTCCATCTGCTCCGTGTCCACGCCGTGCTCAGCAGGACTTGAGGGCCGCCTTCCTTCGTTATCTCATTTAGTTCTTTACAGAACCTGTGAGGTGGAACATGATTATCTATATTTTATAGATGTAGAACAGAGGTTCAGCGAGCTTCAGTAATTTTCCCAAAGTTGTACAAATTATAAGCCAGGGGTATTGGACTCAAAAATCCAGGCTCTTTCCTCTTTGCTGGGGAGTTCACCAGATTACCAACCCCCACAGCTATGTTCATACACGATTACTGAAAAACCCGAAGCGTTCTCATCCTAGTTTCTCGTCTACTGCTATAAACCAAATGGAAAGAGCTGATCCTGCACTTGCCCTCCCACACAGAGTTGTGCTCACACCTGGGAACAGGTGTTCACTCAGGTTATGAGGCCGTTGTTTTTGACCAAGCTCCTGCACCAGGCCCTAACCAACCACACCAAAATGGAGCCACTCCTGCTAAGAGCAACATAACTAAACTGAAAGTTCAAGGAAGCCAGAAAATCCTTACCAAGAACAGTTTTTCCTAAAAATAGGAGAATCACAGCAACCAAATAGAAAGGGCCCAGTCAACCTTTGTGTTGTAACTAAGGTCCCCCCGGCTTCAGCCCTCACAAGGACCGTAGCCTGATGTCATCCCACTTGCTTTTTGTGTTACTCTATTTATTTCTTTGCTTTTGCTCAGGGGGCCCTTACAAAAACCAATGTCCTGCTGTGCCTACTCAGATACCTTTCTATTCTCTGTGGATGAAGTGTAGCCCAATTCATCAATCAGTCATAAAAACCAATTACGTCTTTAAACTTGGTTGGTTGAAACGTTTTCTTTTGACACACAAGTTCATAGTTTATTTTCTTATTGGCTGCACTTGGGATGAGAACTATACATAATTGCACATTGTGTGGCAGATACTTCGATACAGAATTTCAGAAATGCATTTAGTTGTGAAAATAAAAGCACAAGGATTGGAAAAAAATACTCTAGGGAGCAGGAAACTGCAGAATAGATGCTGGGGACTAAGACTGACTATTCCGAGACTGTCAAAGACCTAGAAACTCCCGGTGTCCTTTTCTCCCCGGCTCCCTCCTTCTCTCTCTTTATCCTTTGTTCCATCCCAACTGTTTGCCCCCATCCCAACTGTTTTTATTCTTGTTCCTACTGTCTAGCTCTCTCATCCTAAACAGTTCTCGTCTCTAACTCACCAGAAGGTTTTAACACATTGCCACCGGCATGAGAACTCACAACTGCAGTAAATGGTAGTAGCCTTGGGCAGATACATGTAGTTTGACGTTGCTCCTTGAATTCCTGCTACTCGGAGTGTGGCCTGTGAACCAGAGGTATTTGGCAGATCCGGGAGCCTGCTGGAGATGCAAGACCTTAGGCCCCATCTTAGACCTGCAGGATCAGAATCTGCCTTTTCACAAGATCTGTGTGGAATTTACACACGAAGTAGGTTTGAGTTTAATGCTCTGAGTTTAATGAGGCTTTTGCTCCAGAGCAGAATCACTGTTCTAAAGGAAGGAGGGGTTGGTCTGAGATTAATGCCGGGGTCCTTCCATAGTTAGCTCTGGTTAGAACTAGGGCTGCTCTGGGCAGGCAGGGAGTCAGGTCCCTGCAGGTGATAGACTAGACAACACCGCACGGGAGCAGTCTCATGGAAATTCTGATTACTGTTTCATTACCACCACTGGCAGGGTTGCCACAAAACAGGTACTTTGGAGCCTATGCTCTTGGGACAGCCACATCCTCAATTCCCTGTCACCAGATACACGCACATACACAGATGCCACCCCCATCAGAAACAGGAATGTGTGCACCTAAAGGAGGAGGGAGAGAGAAACCCCAGGCTGCTATGTGGGCACTGTGGGCCCGGCGTCAGAGGAGGCGCTTTCACCCTGAAGCCAGACAG
>NW_003852434.1:7871735-7872687 GCF_000181295.1 Otolemur garnettii
AAAAAAAAAAAAAAAGAAAAAGAAAAAAAGAAAAGAAAGAAAGAAGTTCCTTATTCTTTGGAATTTCCATTTTGCCTCAAATGGTAATTCTAAAGCCACCACCTATGGTTTGCTTCTCTAATTTGTTCAGTCTGTGAATCCAAAACAATAAGACTCGCTGGATTAAGACGTCCTAATCATACTGAATAGTAGGGTCTACCGAATCAGATGATTTAGACTTTCAAATCATTTTAATTTGGGCAGTAGGATTCCCTGCCTCCTTCATGTGATAGGCAGTTGCGGTCTCCCAAATTCCTATTACACCTGTCATCAGGATAATTCAGTTCTCACTGTGCATGTGTGAGTGTTCTTAGGACCAGTGTTCAGTGTGGTCTCAGCATCTTGTATCTCCACCAAAAGATTTTGGAGTCTGACAGAACAATGGGAAGAGGCCATATACTGTGTGACAGAATCTGGGCTCTGTGTTCAGACTGCCAAGTTCAAGTCTTAGATCTACCACAGGTCAACTGTGCGACCTCCAGTGAGTAACTTACCTTTTCTGTGCCTCAATTTATCATCTATCAAATTCTAAAATTGACAGTACCTACTGAATAGGGTTGTTGTGATGATTTACTAAGATAATCCATGTAAACGTTTAGCATAATGCTTCATACACAGTAAGGGCTCAATAAATAACAGTGCAGTCAAAAAACAGACAAAAGCAACACATACAACTTGGAAGTCAGACAGGCTTAAGGTCTGACACACGCACCATCACCGCCGTGCCCTCCTCCTCGGGTTCATTATGTGACTAGGTGGTTAGCGTCTCTGCGGCTGCTTTTCCTCATCTCTAAAATACCTGTCTCAGGCTCAGTGCCAGTACCTCAGTGGCGAGGGCTCCAGCCACATACACCAGAGCTGGTGGGTTCGAACCCAGCCCGGGACTGCCAAACAACAATGACAACTACAACCA
>NW_003852434.1:7873158-7873691 GCF_000181295.1 Otolemur garnettii
GAGTAGACGTCTGTGATGACAAGGGAGCTTCTCAGGAAGGACAGCAGATGGGGACCATTTGTGATGTATTGTCACGGTTGAGAGAGTTATGGGCCCAACACATTCTTTCAAAGACATATTATATTTTAACAAGGTTGTGTTTGATGTCTCTCTCTTTCTGTCTAAAGCTCCAAACTTAACCTCTCCCTTGATGTGACTGTCACCTTAATCAGCTCCGGAGGCTGCAGTGGACTGCCCAATTGGACTTGGCCACAAGTCCTGGGATTCATGGGGAAAACTCGTGAGATATAATTTTGGTTTTACACTGATACATCCATGGACTTAAATAAACTTCATGTTCTTTGAAAAAAAGAAGAAGAAATTCCCTTTCAAAAGTCATTGTGGAGTAAGAGAGTGTTTTGTTTTCACTGCTGGAATTGAGAAAATGAAGGAATGAGTGGTTGCAGAATAAAGCATTAAAATGGTTTCAAATCCATGTGTATGTGAGGAAACTGTCTTCCCAGGGACAGTGTAAGGCTGAGACCCCCCCCCCC
>NW_003852434.1:7873902-7950000 GCF_000181295.1 Otolemur garnettii
ACTCCCCCTGCCCCCACAGGAGCTAACTCAGGTATTTAAAGAAGGCATTTTCCTTTTTTAAATCAGTGAATGAAGTATTTTAGGAGAAATTCCTTCAAAACACATGAATTTAGAAGAGACAGTTAAACTCTGAGTCTTTATGGCTTGAAGCTGTTGTCTCGCCAGGTCACGATGTGGGAGGTGTGCTCTGCAAAGTGGCCATGCGGGTGGGCGGAGCAGGTGGCACCTGGTGGGAGCAGAAAAGCAAGCAGCCTGGCCACTCACAGGTTGCGACGGCCTCAGGGACGCTGCTCAGAGCCGGGCGTAGGCAGAGGAAGAGGAGCAAGGGAAGAAGCGTCCGGTCACCTCGGCCTGACTCCATTGGCCCTTCCCAGACGAGAGCGACTCAGACACTACTTGTGATGTTTACTTTTGCCGTATCTAGATACCAACTCCTCTATTACTTCAAGGATTTCTTCTTTAAATCAATGCAGTTTTTAAGACAGAGTTTTGTCCTAAGAAAGAACAGCTAAGAAATGATGGGTTGTCTGTTTTAGTTTTCTAACATGTTTTTAAAAAACAACTCATGACACCCCAAATTAAATTTTAAAGTGCGTGTATTCCTGCAAACCGTCCTGTGTTAGGCAGCGGTCAGCTTCCCGAACTCGGGTAAACACTGCTCCGTTGTCGAGCTGCAGCCAGAGTGGAGACCACATTCCCAGCATGAGACTGGGGAGTTAGTTTGCAAAGCAGAGGTTGGTAGAGACAGCCGTGGTGTGACCAGAGTTTAAGGCCTCCTTCCCCTTCTGACTGCTCTCAGCTCCTCCGTCTGACCAGACACGCCGAATGTCACGGCAGCTTCTCCTCGGGGCTCTGTGTCCGTGGCCTCCACTTCTGCTTCCGCCCTGGCCACGGCTGTGGGTCGCCAGCCTCAGAGGGTGATGCCCACACACAGACCTTCCCTTGGCAACGCTTTCCTTTAGGCATCTCCCTCATTTCTAGTACTGTGCGGCGTAACAGTAAGTTAATAAAAATGGGCTAAACTGGCTCTGAAAAGAGACGCTGGTCTGGAAGGACTTTGACCAGGAACAGGGACCAGGATCCATTATAGAGTAAATCTGCTGGACAGGAACTTGCGATAAGTTTAAAATAAAACAACGTGTCTGCCTCTATCTCTCACAAACACTTAGTATCTTAAATGTGAGAAACATGGACCACGCTCACTGGTCTTCTCATTATCTCATGAGACAAAATAGCGTTCAGTGCGGTAAATATTCCTAAACGTGACTCCAGCCCCTCTTCACACACAGCCTCGGAGACCTTGTACAGTTTTAGGGGTGGAGAAATGCAAGTTCAAAGATGCTGAGGAAATTCACTAACGCTCAACCTCCCACCTCCTGGTTTAGGACTCTTTTCACTGATCTGCCTTTTCTCATTATTTTTAAACTGAAAATAATCTACATAATTGGGCACAAGACAAAAATAGCTAACATCTAAGGAGACGATGTGAGGACTTGTACCACAGCATTTTCTGAAGGAGAGCTGGCTTTTTTAAGGGAGAAAATTCGTAAAATAGCCCTCATAAATAAGTAATGTGACTGCTGTGCTTGATACGTGACACTCACAAGAATTCCATTGATAAGAATATCAACTGAATGTTGATCAATGTAATCAATCGGGTTGCTGAGGCTGCACTGACGCCCTTACTAGTTTTCACTGGGGGTCTTGTTTCTCTTAATGCAGCTTCTCCAGCTGCCTTTTGGGTGACGCAAGGTCACACCGTCTGCTGCTGCACCAAAACGGAGGAGCACGCGGAGACCCAGGACTTTAGGGTTCTCACCGTAAAATGTCTGAATTTTAAGTTGGTTTTGGAAATATGGAGTTTCTGAGTCCTACCTACCGACATAAGCCAGTTTCAGACCCAAGTGGCCCATTTGAAAGAAGCCTACTAAGGAGGGTGGAGGTGGGAAACCATGGGTGTCTCCAGGGCCGGACTCGGTGTTATCCTCCCCGTGGGGGCCGTGTCACCTTGTGACTCCTCTGAGAGACGGCAGAACGGGCCGCGCCTGCAACGCTGACTGACACCATTTCTGTCCCAGCCACATGGCCGTGTGGGTCTGTGCTGTGAGTCCTTCATCAGGATTCTAAAAATTGTTGCTCTTGGGTTTGCTGGACTCATGGAACTGTTCATCAATCTGTGAACGTCTTGAAACCTAAAATAGGCCAAAAGCTTGTTTAGGGAGGCACAGAAATAGTGGTGTCTCACCAAGTGTTTCTAATGATTGAGAATTATCAGCAATATTGAAAGTGTTTACTGACATAGCAGAATCAAAGCTGGCGCTTCAGATTAATAATAACAGAATCATTGAGGCTTGCATTTGGCTGATGAGACTCACCCAAAAATGAACAAAAATAGCATTTCGAAGGAAAACAAGGGCACGTTCACCACTTTAGGAGTCTGCGTTCCTGTCTGTAATGCTTCTTCCAAATCCCTGCACATCTATCTACTGTGTGTCTTCACAATTTGTAGGGCAAGGATCAGGCCCTTTAACATTACAATGGTCTATTCATTCACAATTCAATCCATAGCTCTACGTAAGTAAATACACTGATACATGATTGCAGAGTTCCTTAATCCTAGAGCCTATCCTTTGGCCCACTTTATTTCTTCATGTGATCCTAATACTATAATTCATATATGGAAAGAAAAGGGTGTTGTTGAACTAATGTTTCCTTCTGAGCTGCAACTCATTGCCAGTTCCATCACTGGATGTCTGTCATTGCCTTTCAGAAAGAATCTGCCCTGGTGTAATCCACCAACCGGAGCCTCAGACCTCTGAGTGAGAATTCAGGTTGCACAAGCCCACAGAACAAACTCTGTGGTTAAATGGAGGCAGCATCTCACAATGGAGAGAGCAGCGCACTGTAAACCTGGTTTCAAATCTTGGTTTTGCCATTGCGACTAGAAGAAAGTTACTTAACTTCTTCTGCACTCATTTTCAATTACATGGAAATGTCAAGTCAGACCTGGACTTGTCTCAAGTGAGTCTTCAGTTCGTTGTTGGTGACGTGCTGGAGAGAGTGCAGTCTGTATCCAGGCAGACGGGCACAAGGAGCCCATTGATTGATTCAGATCCAGGCTTATCCTGGTTGATTTGTTATGTCTGTCCTGGACAGGTAATGGAAAGAATGCCAGGTCAACCCTAGCTAGGAAATATACTGTAAGCTACATTTTATCTGTGTTTTAGAGAGGTATAACACATTTCCTTGGAGAAGCAGCAAGATTAGTCTGTAATTTTCAGAACCATAAATAGAAGATTCTCTTGACTAAGATAGGTTGTTAGAGACTTGATTTTTGTCAGATGCCAGACCGAGCTTCTCATAATCTCCTTCTGGCTATTAATAACCAGTTGGGACAAATAGCCAGACGCTGCACTCTGTCTGGGGAGTGAATGGAAGTTCTCAGACACTCCTTCCTCACTCTCATGAGACAGGATTTGGAAGGTTTACTTTCTTTACCAATCAAGTCATGATATGTTGTTATGAACTGCTTAGAGCTCATTGTAACCCGGAGACTTTATAATTTTCATTTGATGGGATCAGCCCTCGGCGGTCTTTAAATCAGGCAAAAGTCATAAAATTATTCAAGCCTATATAACCTTAAGGAGAAAGATTGCCACATCCCTGTACTGTTAGCCTCTGTGCTTTGGGATTTATCCTAAGTGCCCTGAAGAGCTTCAGATACACAACTCTGTCTTTGTCTGTTTGTTCAGTAAAGAGTCTCCTATCTCCCAAGAATCTCAGAAATTCAAAGGGGATCTGGAAAACTGTTTATTTATCCTTGCTGAGGTTTAGAACCATCATTCATTATCAAACTATAGTAGACTTTATATTTGAGTAGGAGTCAGAGTTCCAGGGTTTGGTTCCATTTTTTTTTTTTTTTTAACTGGATGTATTCCTAAACTTAGGAAAATGGATGAAACATAAGCATATCTGCTTCCCTCCTTTCTTTTGCTCCTTAATTGTACCTAAAGAATACCTAAGGAATCATAGGAGAAGTTCCAGTAGATCCTTCGAGGCCCTGCGGTGAAACTCACTCATGCCCTTATGATCACCGTTGTCAGCTGGGTCATTAGATGCCCTTCACTTTCATGTTACAGACCCTATTCTCCTAAACACAGAGGTGCTACCTAGAATCTCCAGAGCCTCTGAAGGAATAATTCTGGATATGAAATGCCATGTGCAATTTCTGCCTTAATCCACAAAACAAGTTCATCCACTTTGGAGTTTCTCAAATGTCTGGGAGAACTTACGTAACAGAGGCTGCACCAGGGCATGAGGGCGTGTTGACAGGTGTCCTGAGCAGGTGACTTGGAGTCCTTTGTCTGACATTCAGTTGTTTTTGTAAAGGCATTTAAAAAACAACAACAAAACGGGAGTCCTGTGTCATGGTTTCATTATCCTGAAAACCTGTTATATGATTTTCTTTCTATTGATCCTCTCTTAGACTCTGAATTTTAGTCGACTTTCTTCAAATTATTAGAAATGGTTTCCCATTTTTCTATCATTGTCTGTTTTTTCTCCTCCCCAATCAATTCCTCCATTCTTTATTCCAGAGGAACAGTGGTGTAAGGATCAGAGGTTAACAAGCACATCTTTCAAGAAAAAAAGAGCCCTGATTTGTAGAGTTTGACAGTTTTTGTGGGATAAAAATTCCCATTGTGGCTGTTTTCTAGCTACCAACATGACATCCTCAAACCCAAAGCTGGGAAGAGGGGTGCGCATGGTAGCACACCATTTCACAGTATCATCATCACACAAAAACAATATATAGAAATACACTTAAGAACATAGATAATAGTAAAATATAGTAAAATAACTGGGAAGTGAGGAGTTGTCAGTATAGGTTACCTTTGCTTTATACATGATTTATTTGTTCATATAGTTTAATTTTTAAATAACAGTTGTGTTTGACAACTGAATCACAAAATTTGTGAAAATTTAACAGCTCTTGGGAGCTGGTGTGGGCTGGTCTGAAACACCATACATTGCACAAGATAGTCAGAGACTAAACTTTCTTAATTCCCTGGAATGCTTGGAAAACTGGGCAGGGAAGTTTGAATGACTGTAAACTCCCATCCACGGCAAAGTAAGTTTAAGAGCAGGGATGTGTCCATTTAATGTGCTTTATTTGGTGCTAGTACAAAGCCCTGGCATCTGTGCACTTAATGCACGGATCATATCCACGGCAAAGAGTGAGGGGACCAGGCTTGCCAGATAGGCCACTTCTAAAAACATCAAAAAGGCTCTTCAAAATTTTGAAAAGAAAATAAACATGACTGAACGTGAGAGCAGAAGAATTTGGGGAGATAGGTTTTTACAAAGTTAGTTTAATCTAGACAATATAAATACAGAGAGATAGTATGAAACCGGCTGGGAAGGACTGTAGGTATCATTGTTCATTGTGTGCGGAATGAAGGAAGTAAAGAAGAGAGGCCAAATGGAAACCGAGCCTTAGGGCCTGATGTATGTAGGTAGATTAAGAAAGTATAATTTGTATTTATCTTGGCTATAAGTGAATGGATCTGAGACCACCATAAATCGTTCTTCAAAGGTTGGCTGCTGGGTTAGAACAGCTCAAAGTGCCAGGAGGGAATATGAATTCTGCTGTGTTTAGCATCAGTGGGAAAAGACAGTGAAAACGTCTTTCTAGTCTACAGACCTCTCTTCTCCTTCTCCAGACATTGCCTCCAAAAAACAGGCCCCCTTGCTCCGCACAGCCTGCCGATGCTTCCTTCTCTACTATGACCAAGCATTTACCTGTAAGCCTCTCCACTTTCCACAGGGTCCCACCCGCTGTCTCCGCCCTTGGAAATTACAGCCTGGAGACCAGTTCCAGGAAGCCTTCCTTGACCCCAACTCCTACTGGAGGACAAAGCAGAGTTGAAATCACTTGCTTACTTGTTCATTTCTCCCAATAGACTTAAACTTGCTGAGGATGGAAAGAATATATCTCGTTCTATTATATTCTCCCTCCCTAGAACAAATCCTGATTATGCCATAAGGGCTAATGAATGATTTTTCCAAAAGAGTGAAATAAATGAATTGATGTCCACAGAAGAGGCGGAACTCACAGGAATCTGGGAGGTTTCCCGTTGCTTGAGACACAGGGTAGCATCTTTAAGACTAGAAGATAATGCTGCCTTTACTGCCCTGTCTGAATAAATGAGCAGAACATATTAGGAACTTTTGCTGAACATGCCTCCTGCTTCCCTTGTTCATGCCGGTCTGTGTTTTTCTCTCATCAGCTGCATTAATAGACTCTTTTCTCCTTCTGCCACTTGCCTTTCTGGGGCTCCTTACCACCAAGTGCAATTGTCTGGGAAGAAATGAAGAGGGCCAGGTAGTCCTGATGTCAGGCATCCACCAGCTCTGAGCACCCCCGTCACTTCCGCCTGAGCAACTAGGTCCTGCCCCTTGGTTTGCACTTGGCAGCCACTGGTGTCTACATATTCATGGAGGCAAAACGAAATGGAGTCAGAAAAATTACAGGTTAGACAGGCATCTGCTGATAGCCTAAATTATTATCTTTGCAGAAAGCAAAAGGTTGACAAAGGGCTTTTATATACCTCCAAAGACGTGAAATTCAGGTTCTAATTAGAGGTAGAATTCCATTAAGTGGCTTGGTCACTTACTCTCGGTGTGTGGGCGATGTCTAGAGGTGAAATGGCGTTAGCGCCTGCAGACTGGAGCAATCTCAGTGGGAAGGCAGATCCCATGCACGGTTGTAAGTAGGCAGGTAAGCCTTGCACTTGGGGTTTTCAGAGATTTACTCCCTTGAGTCTAGTAGACCAAGCATGGGTGCTCGTCACTGTCCCACTCAAAGCCACTTGGGCGCAACAGTCTGTCGGTAGTTGAGAAGAACTTTTACATCTGTGACCCCAGAGTGTGGATGTCCCATGGGCGTGAGTGAGATGCCCAGTCCTGATCTCCACTTTTACTGCTGGATCTTATGTCCTTTGCCGAGTAAGAGAGTCTCGGGTGCCCTTATGTCCCTCACAGTCTTCCGGAACAACGTGAACGAGCCTTCACTGGGGCAGTTACTTGTTATCTCCTTAGCCCTTGGAAACAGCCCTTCAGAAGACTAAGTGTTTATTTGTAGTCTCTTCTGTCTTTGTTGAATTAAAGAGCAACTTTTGTAACTGGGAATAATTTAAAATCTCACGGCAACAAAAGGTTCAAAGGTACTTATATTCAACTTTTTTTAGAGAATCAAAAATGTTAACCCTCCCTCCTATTTTGCTGAAGGTAGAACTTTGTCTCTGTTGATCCTTTTTAAATTCCACCGCAAAGTTCAGGAGAGTTTGCACACGTTGTCACTTATTATATCCACTTAAATATTGCAATATCAGCAATATTGGTTCAAGATATTTTATCTGCATGAAAGTCCCTGAGAAGACCTATGGCTATTGTTTTCAATACCATCTTTAAATATTGCGTCCCAAAGCGCCGACCAGTCTTCCAGCATCTTCCCTGGAGAGCCGACTCAAACTGTATGGCAGGTGCCTGTGCCTCACACTAGAGATTTTGAATCAAATTTTAGCAGGTGGGACCTTTGAATCTTTATATTTAACAGGTCCCTAAGTGACAATGATATACTTTGTAGAATAAACATCGTAAATGTAGAGCATTCAAAATAAATACAGTGGAGGAATCACCCTGTCATTTCTCCTTAAACACAGTATGACCAGAGCTTTCCCCATCGCCGGTGTGAGCTGATAAAGGTGTGTCACTGGGCAGCATGTACCTCGGGTTACAGCAGAAACTGGGCTGTGGGGCTGGAAGTTTGCGATAAGCCCTAAAAGTTGCTGACCTTATGAATCAATAGCAGAATACCACACCCTACAGCCGGACATTTCTATCACATAGGAAATGGTGTATGGTAGAATATTGAGGTGGGATTGAAGAAGTAATTTTCCTGGGTCCCAAGTCGTGTGTTCATTTACATGATGTCTCTAAATCAGGCAATAGAAGGACAAGGCTCTGTCGGGCCCATTTGTTCCTTCATTCATCCAACATGCGGCTGCACTTTGTCTCAGGCCCTGTGCTGGACTCTGGGAACATAGCTGTGAACAGAACAGATGTGCTCCCTGCCCTTACAGGGTTCTATTTGCATGGAAAGGAAGATATGAAATAGGTCATCTTAGAATCAGATGATAAGCAGTGTTGACAACTTGTGGTAGATGCTATGAAGGAAAACTACCTGGTGCCAGGAGGGTAGACAACAAGGTCTACTGCCAACCAGGACAGAACACCCAAGGGTACAGGGTGACTGCCGCGTGCCACCCCTGCATCTGTTTTATGTCTTATAAATATCATCAAGATCAGAGCTGCTGTCATGGAGTGCTGAGGACGCTGTGGCAGACTTCACAGGTCTCTTGTTACTTTTAGCAATGAGCTCACAAGACTCCCAGAGCTGCTGAATGATTCACCTCGGATTCAAACCCAGGGCTGTCCAATCCCAGTGCTGACATTGTCCTCACAGCATGAGTACAGAGAGCTCATGTATGTTAGAGACCATGAATTCATCTAGCACTAAAGCTGGGTCACACTTCAGAAGACGTCTAGCCCTCTACTCACCTTCCCGCTTCATAGGTGAAAATCAGGGGTTAAGTACCCACCTAAATCACGTCCAAACTGGCTGATCCTGGCTCTCCTCACTTGGCCTTGCTGCCTCTGTATATCCTAACTATTTAGGCCCTGCTGGCTGGGAATTGGGCATTTAGCTGATCTCTCTGCTGGACTTGAAAAACTGGCTTAGGCTATAGGAATAATAGCTCCCTGTTACCAGAATTTGTACTCAACTGTTTCTGTTTATCGTTGCCTCTGTAGTCACCTTTTAAATATTAAAAATCCACCTTATGATTATTAATGGTAATGTGCTGCCCTTTAGGAGCAATTAATACGTTGTTGGCATACCTTTTGTAAGAAATATTCTTCTAAGTTGTATTTTCAGTAATGGAAACAGTAATGGAATTTTTTTTCTTGTGTTCACCCCAGGATACAGCAATCCCAAATCAATGGTGAGGGGCTTGGGACCCAAATTAGCAGGCTAAAAACAACTTCCCAGAGAATGAATTTAGTCAATGGCAAGTATTTCTAACCAATTTCTTTAACATTATAGCAAACATGAATGTGTTACAAGGTAGAATGCAAAATTAAAATAAAGCTACTAAGCTGAATAGAGGGCTTCAAAGGAATGCTGTGTGTGCCGCAGAATACTTTGGATCAAAACCCTTAAAAGCAAGCTGCGTCTCCTTCCCCCAACACGTGCACACACACACCCACATGTCGTTACTCCTCTCTGCCCCTGGAGAAAATGTGTCCGACGTTCACTACATTCTCAGGCCTTGGTCTGTCCCTAAAGGTATTACGTAGAGAGAAAACCTTGGGCTTGGAATCAGATTTGAATTTGAATCTTGAAACCAAGATACCCTCTGGTTCCTTAGTTGTGTGATGGAGATGTTAACGTGTGTGCATGCCAGGAGCCGAGTTTGAGGATTTCATGAGATGCATGTAAAGTGTCAGGTACAGTGTTGGGGACACAGAAGGCACTCGAGACATGACCGTTGATTATGATCCCATAGGTCATAGTTACATATGTGTCAGATGGCAGGCAGAGGGTAGGGGCCTGGGGTGGGCCCAGGGAAGAGGAGCCTACTGGTTTGAGAAGGGTTGGTACTCCATCTTGATTTCGGGAGTATTGAAATGAGATGTAAGAGTGAAGTACACACATATGCACACACATATACAGGCACAGATATGCCACATGTCCATATATACACGTGCATGTACACACATATACACATGCACACAGCACACTCACATGCCTGCACTCGTGGGAAGAAGGGGATAAGCAAATAAAAGGAAAGAGCAGGTCATGGAGAGAGGCTTGAGAGGCTTGGAGCGCTGAGACACGAGAGTGTGAATCAAAGCGTCACAAGAAGGCCAGGAACCACTCTTCCAACGTCGTGCTCCCCCCAAATGCTAGTTGGTATATAAAAAGTTAAGGAAGCAATTGGGATATGCTATTTTTTCCACAGACATTTTATTTTAACTCTAATCTTTATTTCTTCTCAAAATATCTGCTGAGAGACTGATAATATTTGTAATGTTAGGATCAGGAAATACATTGTACTGGAATTTTTGTGACTCTTGGATTTTGCCCTAAATTTGAACTTTTAAAATTTTCTAGTTTGTTTTTCCACTTCCTGTTTCCAAGGCTAAGAGCTTTAAAAAGATCAGAAAATAACTATCACACAATATTAAGCTCATAGGAAAAACGATGAGTCAAGTGCTAATTAATTGGAATTATGTCTTAAAATATTTTCAGAAGGCCATATCTAAGTTTATAGGCAAAAATATTTGGATTCAGCTCATCCGAGCTATGGGAACTCCACTGTCAGTTGACGAAACCAGCCAGCAAATTCCTGCACTCCTTATGCCATGTGTTTGTAAGTGCCCTCCCACACCTGCCCGCCCCACCGGGCATGGAGGCCCCAACTCCTGCCCTGGGGATCCCCTTCAGTCTGGCACTCCCAGAGAGGAGCTAAAGAGCGGCCAATTGCTCCTAAGACAAGAGGAGGATTGAGCTCAGCTGCTGGCCTGGGGGAGGAAGGTGCACGCAGAATGAATTCCATACCCGCCCCCGAGAAGCGCTTCTGCCACACACCTGTGCTCAGCTGCCACCAACACTCACTCCACTGACGCTCCCCACACCACGGGAAGATGAGGGCCCGTATTTCCTTCTCGGGCTGTAGAGAAGACCACTTCGTCATCTCTGTCTTCAGACCAGCAGCATCTCCATGTGTTTCTTGATTGAACCTAAAAGGAGTTTTAACATCTTTAGACTTTTGAAAAATTAATGTTGTTTTTAAAAATAAAAATATCTAGTAGGAATAAGAATGTCCCCGAACCACATTCCCTCGTGTCTCCATCATACTTCTTGCTCAGGTGTGCTTCGCAGGGCCCCTCCTCATCATGCCTTTTGAAGGTATTCAGAGATTCCTGTCCCTTTAAGGAAGTGGAATGGGGTGGAGGTGACAGAGCTCTCAGAAATGCTTGCTGCTTTTTCTTTCCTGACAAACATCTCTGAACATTGCGTCACACCCGGCTCTGCCACGGTCCACTATTACCTACCTTGCGGCACCGCTGGCTGGCTTGCCTTGGCGAGAAGACCCACTGGTCATGTACTAATGTGTGACCTGAGCACAGAGCAGAGAACCTGCGGGCAGTTGTGATCAAAGCCAGGGGGTGGGGATCACCGGATACAGCAATTGTCAGGATTAGAAGCTTAGGCTCCGGGAATCATGTTTGCTTCAAAGAGAAGCCATAAGGCACGGAGCCTTCAGTGCTTGCTCTGCTCTGTGGCCCCAGGATACGGCGAAAAGAAAAGGTTTGAAAGGGGCCCTGGTAGCACCTTTGGAGCCTTAGCTTCTGAGGAAACCGTGGGTATTCGGGTTCACATGGTGAAGAACTTCGATATGTTTTCTTCTCTCCTAAATTGACTATAGTTTTATAGACACAACCCTTATTAGGAACATTTGTTTTTCTAACATGTACATTCAGGTGACAATTGTCAGAGCAGAGGGTTAATACTGTGAGTTGCCTGAGGTCAAGAGCACTTGGCATGTGGAATGAACCATTGGTGTCTCTCACCCTTTTGGCAGGAGAAAGGAGTTTAGGATTTGAGGCGAAGTGCAGGATTTCCCAAGACCCTTCCTGGCCATGGGCAGTGGCCTACAGAATGTGACACACAGAGCATTTCCTCATACAACAAATATTTATTGAGTTGTGCACTGCGCTCAAAGCTGAGAGGAAACAGGCAAATTCTTGACCTCACGGGGGCGATAGATCAGTAGGAGGGAGGCACAGCAAACATTTACACTGGACCCCCTTCCCAGGCCTCCCAGGGCCCCCCACCCCTCAGTAAGAATTCTGGTTTCTCAACTCTCTGTCAAGGGCGTCCTCAAAATCTAGCCCACTGACTTCCTGTGGCCTTATCTCCCAGGGAGCTTGTTTACAATGCACATTTCTAAGACGCATCCAGTTTCACAGAATAAAAATCTCCGGCCTTTTAACAGGATTCCCAAAATATTTTCTGATGCCATAAATGCTATCTTTCCTATTTTCACTGTGATAAGCCTTTGCAATGTGTTTGCAAGAGGGAACATGAGAGAAGGCGTGTTGGTTTGAAGTGTACACTGGATTTGTGGTTTTCAGATACAACTTTAAATGTTGGTTCCTTCAGTTACAACTTTGCTTTTGAGTATTTTTTATTTTTTTAATCCGTCAGCCTAGTGAAGAATTGCATCTGATGGGGTCAAGTCCAGGGTCTGTGCTCACTTCTTGTGGCTTCTCTAATTAGTAATAAGTTACTCATAAGCAATGTTAAAACAGAAGGCATGGACAAGGAGAAGACATTTGTAATACTGAGTATGTCAAGTACTATTGTTCAGAATATGTTTTAAAGTAATTCCTACAAGTCAGTAGGCAGAAGACAAATAATTGCACAGAAAAATTGGCAAAGAATGTGAATAGACACGTCATGGGAAATCTGGACCAGAGAAACCTCAATACTTTATAAGACAATGCAAATTAAAGCATCTTTTATTGTAATACATCACACTGGTGAAAATTAAGAAGTCTGACAGTATCGAGAGGGGTCAGGATGTGGGTGAAATCGTGTGTGCTCCTGCGTCACTCCTGGGAGTGTAATTTGGTATATTCCTCATCAAGACAGACTGGCATCATCTGGTCAAACTCAAGATGTAATATGTCAATAATTCCACTTCTGTGTATATATCCAACAGAAATGCTGGTGCATTTGCAAAGAGTCACGTGATAGAATAGGACTTGCACCATTGTTTATAAGAATAAGAAAGTGCAATGATCTCAATGTCCATTGATAGAGGAATGGGTAAATAAAGGGAGCAGTTGAAAGTGATGAGATAAATCAATAGGTTCTATCTCCAGAACACTATATTGAATGAAAATAAAGAACAAAACAGTATGAAACAAAAAGAGCAGAAACAATATGATATAATGTTTGATGATGCATCTTATAGTTTTAAAGAACGAAATAAAAGAACTAACACAAAGTTGATGGGATTTGTGGTCTAAGAAAGATCCTGGGAAAGGGATGGGTAGCTAAAAAAGATATTTAACTATATCTGTCATTTAATTCCATAAAAACAAAATAGTAAAACCCAGGAGAAGGACAATCAAATATTAACAGTTGGTGTATCTGTTATTAATATATTTACTTGTTGTAGCTTTCTGTAACATTAATGATTATGGAAATTAAAAAAGAAAGACATGAAACTATAAAACTATAAAAATACTAGAAGAGAGTGCAGGGAAAACACTTGAAGAAATTGGCCTAGGCAAATATTTTATGAGGAGGACCCCCTAGGCAATTGAAGCCACACCAAAAATACATTACTGGGACCTGATCAAACTAAAAAGCTTCTGCACAGCTAAGAACACAGTATGCAAAGCAAGCAGACAGCCCTCAGAATGGGAGAAGATATTTGCAGGTTATGTCTAGAAAAAAGAATTGATAACCAGAATCCACAGAGAACTCAAACATATTAGCAAGAATAAAACAAGTGATCCCATCTCACTGGGGGCAAGAGATTTATTTATTTTTTAATTGGGGGGGACGAGAGATTTGAATAGAAACTTCTCTGAAGAAGACAGGCAAGGGCCTACAGACACATGAAAAAAATGCTCATCATCCTTAATCATCAGAGAAATGCAAATCAAAAGCATTTTGAGATATCATCTAACCCCAGTAAGATTAGCCCCTATCACAAAATCTCAAAACCAGAGATGCTGGCATGGATATGGAGAAAAGGGAACACTTCTGCACTGCTGGTGGGAATGCCAACTAATATGTTCCTTTTGGAAAGAAGTTTGGAGATCACTTAGGGATCTAAAAATAGACCTGCCATTTGATCCTACAGTTCCTCTATTAGGTATATATCCAGAAGAACAAAAACCACTTTATAACAAAGGTATTTATAAGAATGTTTATTACAGCCCAATTCATAATTGCTAAGTCATGGAAGAAGCCCAAGTGCCTATCGACCTATGAATGGATCAATAAATTGTGGTATTTGTACATCATGGAATACTATGCAGTCTTAAAGAAAGATGGAGACTTTACCTCTTTTATGTTTACATGGATGGAGCTGGAACATATTCTTCTTAGCAAAGTATCTCAAGAATGGAAGAAAAAGTATCCAATATACTCAGGTCTACTATGAAACCAATATATAATCACCCACACTTCCATATGAAAGCTATAACCCAACTATAGCCCAAGATGAAGGGGAAAGAGGAGAGGGAGGCGAGGGGAAGGATGGTAGAGGGAGGGTAATTAGTCAGACCACACCTATGGTGCATTTTACAAGGGTACATGTCAAATCTACTAAGTGTAGAGTATAAATGTCTTGACACAATAATTAAGAAAGTGTGGTGAAGGCTATATTAACCAGTTTGTTGTAAGTATTTCAAATTGTCTATAAAACCAGCACAGTGTACCCCATAAATGCATTAATGTACACAGCCATGATTTAATTCAAAAATAAAAAAAGAAAGAAACCAATTACTCATTATTGTCCAATATTCAAAGAAACTCTATTTGTACAGACCAGAGGTAGTTGCTAAGCTGGAATGTAGTGGGCCATATTGTCATAGCTCCTGGCTAGAGGGTCTGAGGTGGCTGGGGAGTGTTGATGGAGGTCCCCGAAAGACTTTCAGAACTTACCCGTGGAGGGAGACCCCAAGAATGTGTAGGGGGGCCTGTTGGTAGTATAATTGTATTTGTTTTTAATACGCTCAGCTACTGTTTATATAGACAGTGAAACTAACAGAGACTCAGAGAATAAATAGCACTCTTTGTTCTCGGCCACGGCCCCCCTTCTCACCCTGCGGTTTGGCAGCCACCCTTGACTGCCTCAAAATCGACTGCTCCTCTCGCTTCTAGTTTTTATTCCTGTCTGTGGGCGTACGAAGGAGGTAAGGAAGGGAGGAGAGAAAGCGGGAGCACGTAGCTGACTCTCGATCAAGACAGGCCATCTCTTGGTTTTTTCATCTGCATGATCAGGTTTCATAACCTACGGGAAACATGACTATAAAGATGAAAGTACTGGGGGTTTTAATTTCTGAGCACCTGAGCACCTTAAGTTCCTTCCAGCCTGTCCTCCAGAAACCTACACCAGTGTTTTTCAACCTTTTTTTTTTTTAATCTCACAGCACACTTGAACTTCCACAACACACTTAAATTGTGTTGATAAAAAAAAAAAAAAAAGTAAAAAAGAGAATATACTTACTGTGCTTTGAAATTCTTTTGAAAATAATTTAACTAATGATCTTTAAATATTTTTGTGGGCACACCTAAGATCCTCCCATGGCACACTGGTTGAAAATCATTGTCCTACACTTTAGTAAAACTCCTGGCTACTTGGGGCAGCATTTGCACCTGTGCATAGAAACCAGCGTGTTGAAGAGAGTAAGGAGAAGGCAACTCGTTCATTTAACAGCCTTTCTTCAGATGTGCACTTAACGCCCAAGATCCAAACGATACAACTCAAAGAAAAAAGAGGGGTTAGTTAGCCTTGGCAATTCATGTTGCCAAGAGATCTTTAGCTTTGATAAACCGCTTAGATTTTTTTTTTTTCCTAAGAAAGAGGGCAGGTTGTTTGTTGATTCTGTCCTGGGAGGAATGAACATCCTTGGTATAGGATAAAGCAGTGATTTCTAGAAAATGTGTTCCCGGGACCAGCAGTTTCAGCATTAACCCGGAACCTGAGAGAAATGACTATTGTTGGGCCCTCTCAGACTGCTACTGGTTGAAGGTGCAACAATCTGTGTTTTTAACAAGCCCTGCAGGTGATTCGGACGCAGGTTAAAGTTTGAGAGTCTCTGTTATGAAGAACCAGCATTAAAACAGAAACTAGAAGAGTTCAGGTCTCCGGTCCTGTACTTACCGTCTGTGCTATCTAGGGCAAATAACTTGTTAGGATTATTTTAGGCAGTGCAAGTCCAACAAGTGTTCACTGCGTGAGTAACACCTGTGAGAGTTCTCTAACCCCGTGAAGACTGTATAATTTCAGTTGCTCTTACTGCTGTTATCTCATCGGGGAGTGGCTTTGTTTGCTGAATCAGATGCTCTGATTGAGGCGCCTCTTCTGCTCCTCTTAGAAGGTGTTTGCTACTGTCCACGAAGAGTTGCCAGATGGAGCAAATACCAGTAGAGACTGCACAGTTAAATTCGTATGTTGGATAAGTCACAAGTACTTTAAAATACAAGTGTGTTCCAAATATTGAATGGACATAGTTATACCAAAAAAATCACTTGTTAATTTTTGACAAGTCCTATATCTAATCTGGCAACTCTACATCTTTTCAGTCACTTTCTAAGGTTATAACAGGCTTTATTGATGTCAAAATGTTCACATATAAGAAGCAGTACTTTCAGCTGCAAGTAACAGGAAATGGCACAGTGGTTTTAGTAAGTGGAGTTCGCTTGCTTTATGCAGCAGGTAGTCTTGGAGGGAGGTGATTCTAGAAAGGGTTCAGGGGCTCAAAGATGTCAAGGATCTGGTTCTGGGTTCCTGTGATTTTCTTGGTTTTTCCCTGATCATCCCAAACTGGCTGCAGTAGCTCAGAGCATCAGACCCTCACCGCAGTTTCTTGTCAGATAATTTTATAATGTCAGAATGAGGAATTTCTTTCCTAGAATCTTTCCAATAAATTTAAGAAATACCTGGTTTTCACAGTCTTTAGATTGGAGTTAACCAAGGTGGGGACAGGACTGGGAAGCATTTGGTATAATCGAAAGTGTCTGCCAATGTTGCCCAAACGTCTGAGTATCTACTGTACACCAACCCCTGGTGTCAGCATTACGGATACAGAGCTGTGTGAGACAAACGTCCTGCCCCCCCAGGAACTCATGCTTCACTTAGGGAGGCAAATAGGAGTTGGATAAATTGATATTATTAACACTCTACTTTGTTAGAGATATGGACCCCTTTGCAATGGGGGCACTCGAGAGGCCAGTTCACTCAGACTGGAAATGAACCAGACCCCTTGACAAGATCTCACCTAGCATGTGTCACATTCTTGAGATTCTGAGAGGATTAAGTCATTTTCTATGTAGCTTCTGGCACATAAAAAGGATCAGGAGATGTTAGCTCTTACAATGGTGATTATTCTCGTGGGAGCCGGAGGTTGAAGTCCCACTTAAGTCTGCATCTTTGGTTGGCTGATCTAACTTAGAGGAGGTGACCAGCACTACCTGTCACAAAGTCAAGAGGCTGAACAAGAAGTGGTGAAAATGCATAGAAGACAAGCAGATGAGAGAAGCAGGGAAATTAAAATTCATAGGTCAGTGTTTCTCAATACTTTTACAGTCCGTGCTCCTATATGTGTGATCCTGATGAACTGGGACTACTAATCTATTAATGCTAACCAAAATTAAACATAAATTCAAGACTGTCACTAAAAACAAATCAAAACAATAGGCCCATCTGCTGCTTCATTTTCAAGTGATACCATATCTCCCTTTGTTTCATAAGACCCATTTAGATCCCTCTCTTCTGACTACCCTGTTAAGAAATTATTGACTGGGAGATCATGTGGGTTAGTGGATTTTCATTCTGTGATTCCCCAGGTCCGGGACCCTGCCATTAAAGACGACCTGGGGATTGAAGGGAAGGCTAAGTTTTCTGCACTTGCTGTCTAAACACTTCACATGGCACTCCCCAGCACACACACCTACACCCACACACACACACCCCTGCATACCCTGAACAGGACTTCCATTTATCCTCAAGGTTAAGAGCCAAGGAGTCAGACCATCTGCTCTCTACTAGCTGTGTGGTCCTGGGCGAGTTTCTTAACTTGTCAGTGGCTTGGTTTCCTCATCTGTAAAACAGAAACGACAATAGAATTTCCTATTTTGTAGTGTTGTCAGGAATGAGAATGAAATGAGGTAGTCCACCCAGAGTACTTACCATATAGCCTGGCAGTCTGGTTATGTCATAGTTGTGAATTATTATCAGCACCATTTTTAATATTAGATATTAAGGATTTGAATATGATTAATCACCACAACAAAGAGTTCCACATTCTATATCCTATTGCTTCTGCTGCTGAAGCCGTGGAAGTCCAAAGAAGTTTAAGTGATTTGTCTAAGGTCATTTGGTTGGTAGCAGATAGAGGTGCAGACGTCAGGTCCCAGACTATCACTGCAAAGCTTATTTAAACTCTTACTTCATGAGGTTTCGCAGCTGAAAATAATTTTACTTAAATTATTATAATACTGGCACCAAATAGCAGCATATCTCTACAGCCCCAGTTTCCATGCTTTGAGGTCTGATGTAAACAGTGGATATAGCCACTGAAACAGCAGGTGCTAACATCTACCCGAGAGGCCCACGGGCAGGATTCTATTGCAATCCCTGCCCTGTTCCACTCTCAGCATTTTTAGAGGACAGTCTCCTCTCCCAACAGGCTGAAACATCAATAGTGTACTAAGTAAACTCATGGGGATGGACGTGGAAAACTAATAAATTCCCTTATCTAGAGGAGAAAGTCACTGTTCTCCTCATAAGTATTTCCATTTTCATGGGCTCCCAGTTTAGAAACCCGGAGTTAAACTCTTCTTTCTCTTATTCACATTCTATACTGCTTTCTACACGATGTTCCAAGGCCTTTTTCTAAACCCCGAGTTCATTTGGTTTCACTAACACGTTCTCTTCCAATGGCCAGGTGATTCTCCTCACAGGACCCAGCAGGTAAAAAATCCACCTAAACTGGGCTTGGACAGTCGGAGCTGTCCTCTCACCTGCAGGGAATCCTGGGAAGGCACTTGTGGAGTTGGCTCAGTGGCTCAGCCTCGTCAAGGGCGCTGGGGAAGTTTCTCTGTAATTTTTTTGTGGTCCCTCATGATACAAGGTGACCACAGCTCCCAGGACAGAGCCTTCCACCTTGTCTCTCCTTGTTTATGATAGAGAAAAACATTTTCCAGAACCCCTCAGCAGAATTGCCCTTTTGGGCTAAGATGGGTTCCACTGTCCGTAACCTGGGGACACACTGTGGTGGGAGGTGGGCTCTGCCCGGCAGGATAAAGGAGGCAGGAATGGCTGCTTGGGAGGTGTGTCAGTCTGCACAGGCTCCTAACAGAATGCCGCAGACTGAGCGGCTTAACCCAGTTCTGGAGCTGGAAGTTCAAGATCAGAGTATCCATAGGGGTCTTTTATCCCAAGACTCCTCCCCTCGGCTGGTAGAAGCTCATCTTCTCACAGTCTTCATGTGGTCTTCCCTTCCTGCCTGCACATCCCTGGTGTCTCTTTATGAGGCCACCAGTCAGATTGGATTCGGGAATGGCCTAATACTCGGAGGCTTGTTTTGATTTAATCGTGCCTCTCCAGGGTGTACCTTCACATATACTGGGGACATTCTGAGGGAGTGAGGGTTGAAGCTTCAGTGCATGACTTTTAATGGTGAGACGTAATTGAGCCCACAACAATAGGTAGCCAACTTTGCTTGTGGTGCCCAGACAGATTTCTTTCAGCCCGAGCCTTTCCTTATGCTATCCTTTCTACTTGGAATAACTTTCTCCTTTTTAGGATTTAAAATACATTTATTTTCCAAAACAAACCCAAATGGGACTTTTCCAAGAGTCCCATTCCCCACCTTTCCTCATCTCAGCAGCCCGATTCTGTTGAACTCTGCCTCAAATCGTAAGCATGCGTCTTTACCCCTGGAGATCCGTGAGCCTGGGCAAACTCGGTTAGAGCTGAGCAAGATTATAGACGAGTCAAGACAGATCACATGGTGCAAATGCTTGTTAACTTACCAGAACATCAGGATAGCACCATGTCCGTGAAAAGGGGAAAGGGAGGGAAGATCCCAGAGAAACATTTAAAACTAACACCCAAGGACTTGGGAACAAAGGCAGCAAGGTTTAGCAGAAAGAATGGGGATTCTGGAAGTCCATAGACCTGGGTTTAAGTTCTAGCTCTGCCCATTAGGACCTGAGGAAGCATTTTTTAACCTCCCCTTTAAATTTGTCTCTACTGTAAAGATACAAATAAGACCAACTTTGCAGAGCCTTGGTGAGGTGCAGGTGAGATACTGTATGAAAGGTACCTGGCATAGAGCAAGTATTCAGTGAAACCAACGTACGTTATCATTCCTCCAAGAATTAAAAAAAAACTGGAGACAGACCAGTGGTAACTGTAAACTTTGGATAAAGGATGAGATCTCTCTGAACATGGATTCCTGCATGTAAAATGGGAATACTTTTCCAGCATCAGGAGGCTCCTAGGATGGTGCTTGGTACATAATACGTGCTTCTTAAATGTTTTTCAAATCTAGAATAATTAAGTCCACCCTGGAGCTAGACTTCTAAATGAAAGAAGTCTCCCTATTCCAGATTCTCTAAGCTAGAATTCCCCTCATGGACCTGAGTTAACCTGGGACATAGAGTCACTGAGACGGGGCTGCTGGGGACAGCTGTTCACATTGTTCACTGCGCGACTGGAGGCCCGGTGCCCACCATGTTCTGTGGCACTCTGGGGAGCTGTGCTGAGCACAGCCTGCGAGATCATCCTCTCCTTGAGCAGGGCCAACTATAGAATTTCCTGGGCCCAGAGCAAAGTGAAAACGCAAGGGCCCCATATTCAAAGAGCAGAACAAAAACGCCAGTAATTTACATGTTTAAAACCTTTTCATTTCTGCCATGTTCTCTCTCACCATCATGTTTTTATTATTTCTGTTGTTTAATGTCACAATCCCTTGGGCAGGGGAAGGAGGGACAAGTAGAGACCCTCACAGGTGCCCACAGATACCACCCTACAACTCAGCCCACCCACTGCCAGGTTCCCCTTCCCACCAGATTCCAGACCCACAAACAGGCTGTGCCCTGGAGGGGGCAGGGGGACTCAGTATTCCTTACCTATGGGCCTGCTGGCCCCACCCACAGTGACTGGTGGCCCCAAAGGTATTGCAGCCTCCAAACCAGGATGTTCTGGGTGGGTTCTGGTTCAGGTGGGTGAAGGGCTTATCTCCCTCCCTCCTCTTCACGCGCCTCCCACCCTCTTCCCACCAAACACAGATGGTGCTGCCAGTCCGGAGTGGGGCTGGGGCTCACCAGGCCCTGTTCTGAGACCCTGGGGTCTGCACACTGGGTTCTGACCTCCTAGTACATATGCCAGTCTCTGATCATGGCAGAGAGGGGCGGCCGTCAGGGCATGGGCAGTCCCTGTGATGTCACTCTAACCTGTATGCTCTCCCAGTGTGAATTTACTGTAGATGTACTCAAATCGGCATGTGATTTCAGGCCCATTGGCAGTCACTTCCCATTTCCCCAACAGTCTCCCCCAACCCCAGCCCGGGGACACCAGGAGTCTACTCTCTGTCTCGACAGATAAGCTTACTCTAGACACTTCATCTAAACAGAATCCTGCATTTCCCAGCCGTCTGTGCCTCGTTTCCTTCCCTTCAGCATAATGTTTTCCGGGTTCATCCATGACATGGCGAGCGTCAGCACGGCCTTCAATTTCATGATTCCATAGTATTCCACTGGATGAATACAATACACTGTATTGATCCATTCCTCAGCTCACATTCGAGTTGCTTCCATTCTTTGGCTAGTACAAATAATATCGCTAAGAACATTCACATACAAGTTATGGAATTTGCCAATTAAAGAATTAATTCATTTTTACAAAAGAGCTTGTTTGCCACACTAAAGTTTTGTTGCAGAAGTATGTTTTGTTTCTGTAAGAGTGGAATTCCTTGGCCATGTGGTAACTGTGTTTAATGTTTCACTTTCCACACCATCCATACCACTTGGCATTCTTGCCACTGATGTGGGAGGGTCTCAGTTTCTCTGCAGCTTTGCTAACATTTATTATTATCTGTGGTTTTGATGATAGCCATCCTAGCCGGTGGATATTATACTTGCTTATGGTTTTGATTTACATTTTTCTAATAGTTAATAGTATGAAGCATCTTCCTGGGTCCCTTCTTGATGTCCGTTTGGAAATTTTCTTTGGAGAAGTGTCTATTCAAGTGTCTATTCAAGTCCTCAGCCTGGTTTTAATTGGGCTATCTGTCCTTTTATTATTGAGTTGTAAGAGTTCTTTATATATTCTGTATGCAAATCCATTATCTGACATGTTGTGTACAGATATTTATTCCCATTTGGGGGGTCATAGTTTTATTTTCATGATGGTGTTCTTTGAAGCACAAAACATTTAAATTTTGATGCAGTCCAATTTATTTAATTTTTCCTTTTGTTGCTTGTGCTTTTTTAATGTTGTATTTAGGAGGATTTTGCTTAACCTAAGGTTACTGAAAATTTACTCTGGTGTTTTCTTCGAAGAGGTCTATGTTTTAGTTCTTACACTATTTGGAGGTGTTTTTGTTTACCGTGTGAGAGAAGGGCCCACCTACTTTCTTTTGCATATAGATATGTACCATTTGTTGAAAAGAACCACTCTGTCCGCTGCTGAATTGTTTTGGTGCCCTTGTCGAGAATTTATATGTCTGATCTTACGCTACCATCCCTTCTGAAGGAGAGAATAATTCAAGTTTGAGAAATCAGCTGTTGGTTGTCATATTTATTTTATGTCATGAAAACATTTTAGATTATCTACCATTATCTTTTCATAAATTGAGTGATCTGATTTAGTCTTTATTCTATATTTTTCATAGAACAATTTGTGATAAGAAAAATTATTATCCTTTATTTAACTCTTCTATGCCATGGAGACCTGGCTTGAGGTCACAGCTGCACCTGCCCACAATGCCTACTGCCACACGTCTCTTTCCCCTGGAGTTCTTTCCTTAGTGTCTGACCTGGCTGGACTGGTAGTAGGTTTGGGGGCTAAAAAAATGCCTAATCCTTTCTTTGTATTCCTTGCTAGGGATTTTTGATGTAAGTCTAGCAGTCTTGTTTATCTACCCTTAATATCTTGAAATCCTTTTCATCGTGTACCTCGTTTCTCTGCCCTGCAGATAAAACACAGCAACCTTTTAGAGCAGCAAAGCTCCTGTGGCTAGTGGTTCAGGAACAAAACCATTGATGGTCCTGCCCCCAGGTCTCCTCCTCCTTTGTTCAGCTAAGGGTTGAGGAGCAGAAGCTGAAAAGGGAGGGCAGGCTGGCCATCAGAGCCTTCTACTGATGGTAAGACAGCACATGGGGCTGCCTGACCTGGAGGGTGTCCTGCCGGAGAGGCAGGTGCTGGCTGCAGAGATAATCTGTATCCCTAAGGACTGAGATGATTCCAGGTGTCCCAGCTACCCTGGGTGTGAGCTGGGGATGCTGGCCTAACAGGGCAGGAGGTGATTGGACCTAAAGAGGGCACTAGGAAGTGACTCTGGAATGGAACTTTGAGTTGACGGATTCTTCCCCTGGCCTGGAGACTCAGGGGTTATGTCCCTGGTGGCACATGCTGTGGCCCGGCAGTGAGGAGCAGGGTGCACATGTGGGAAATGGAGTTTCTGTGACCCCAGCACTGAATAGACAAAATGTGATTGGCCTTGAATCATTTCTGTGAGATGATATAAGGAATTAATTTGAGGTTTTGTTTTCTCTGAAAATAGACCTAGATAACTCTTTCAAGTAGCCTCAGAAATACATTTGCTGACATTTCAGAAAAAACCTGTAATTATGCCACCTATGTAATTTGCGGCAACTTCTGCTTCACTCTTTGTGTGCGTGCGCCAGGGCTGTAGAACTGGCTCCTTCCTGCGTCCAGGAGGACACCGTGCCACGCTTACTGAGCCTACTTCTCTGCAGGGAAATCTAGGACAGAAAGGTACCAGGAACGTGAATATCATTTAGGTAATTGAGATTTTCCTTTGAAACACTTTGTGTTTACCAATGTGTGACACGGACGTATCCTGGAGTGCTTCCCTTCACTAGACCCTGCTTCTTCCAAGCCGTGGATCCTGCTCCACACTTGTGCTAGGTTGGTGTTTCTCAACCTTCTGCAGCTCACGGAACACTTGCACCCATAGTTAAACTTCCATGGCATGCTTAAATTGTGTGGATCAAGAAGAAAAAAAAATACAGTAAAAAAAAAAAAAAGAACATACTTACTGTGCTTTGAACATCTTTTGAAAATAATTTAATTAAGGATCTTTAAAAATATTTTTTATTTCAGGTTAATGTAAGGGTACAAACAACCAGGTCAAAATATTTGAAATTGTTAGGTAGAGTCTTTCTTGGTGTAGTTGTGTCCCACGTGCAAAAGGTATCCCACGCCTACCTTGTGTCCATCAAGTGGGAGCACCCCAAACCCCCTTATCCTCATTCTTCATTCTTATGCCTTCCCTCATTCCCCCTGCCCCCAACTTGAATTGAACTGAGTTTTTGTCCTATGTGGGCATGAATGAGATTGTCTACTGGCTTCGTGTTAGTGTTGACTATACTGGATATTTGCTTTTCCATTCTTGTGATGCTTTACTGAGAAAAATGTGTTTCAACTCCAAAAGATGTGAAGTCACCGTCTCTCTTATGGCAGAATAATAAATACTCTGTGGTGTACAGAAGCCACAGTTTGGTCACCCACTCCTGAGTTGATGGGCAGTTAAGTTCTTTCCACATCTTGGTGATTGTAATTGAGCTGCAATAAACAATCTAGTACCAATGTCTTTATAATAAACTCATTTTTTTTCTTCTGGGTAGATGCCTAGCAGTGAGATTACAGTGTCAAATGGAAGGTCTAATTTGAGTTCTTTGAGGAGTCTTCCTACTTCTTTCCAAAGAGGCTGTATGAGTTTGCAGTCCCACCAGCAGTGTAAAAGGGTTCCCCTCTCTCTACATCCACTCCAGCACCTACAACTTTGGGACTTTGAGTTGTGGGCTGATCTTGCTGGGGTTAGGTGATATCTGAGGGTGGTTTTAAGTTTCATTTCTCTGATGACTAGGGACAATGAGCATTTTTTCACGCTTGTTGGCCATTCATCTGTCATCCTCAGAGAAGGTTCTCTTCATGTCTCTTGCCCAGTGATAGACGTGATTGTTTGCTCTTTTTTTGTTGATTAGTTTGAGTTCTCTATAGATGATAACTATAGAGTTCTGTCTGTCATATTTATAACAGACAAATATCTTTTCACATTCTGAAGGTTTTCTATTTCTCTTAAAAAGTTTTCATGCACACCTAAGCTCCTTTCATGGCAGACCAGTTGAAAATCACTGTGTTAGGCTCAGAGTTCCCAACCTTCTTTTACCAAAAGATGCTTTCAAATTCAAAATACCTTTGGCTAGTGAGCTAGTGCAATAGTTCCTAATTGTGAGCAGAATTACACCTGGAGGATGTTCAGAAGAATGTCACTGTCGTGAAGACTGCGGGGCCTGCTGGAATACTGGGGAGGGGCCAAGAGATGCTAGATGTCTTGCAACGTGAGACACTGTACCGCGAAGAGTCTTCCCACCCAGAATGTGAACAAGGCATCAAGAAACGGATCCATCCTCCGAGCCTGGGTCTCACCTGTGTCTTGAGTGGACCAACACAAACATGTCTGCACATCCTGGGTCTGAGAAACCCTAATGAGGACCCCGCGGGGGTACCATGCTGTTGTAACATCACTTGGGTCTATGGTACTTATTTCCTTTCCCTTGTCATCTAGACTCAGCTGAGCTCTGTCTCTGGGCACCATCCTCCGTCCATAGCCTCACTCCTGCCAGCTGAATGTAACATTGATCTTATTAATAATAATCAACATTTACTGAGTGTTCACTTGGCCTCAGAGAAGATGCTGAGGACTTTTATACATTATTACACATGATTTCATTTGTGCCCTTAGGAATTCCAACAGGTGAATGTTACAATAGCCTTCACATGGCGAGACTGAGGTTTTGCTGGATGTCACACAGAGGAACAGAGCGGCTGAGGATCTGGAATTCGATCTCAGCTCCGTCAGATCTGCCATGTCACACTGCCACCCAGCCTTTGTGTCTTGGGCGACAGGCTGTACTTTGCTTCTGAAGCCCATCCTGCCCTCCTTTGCCTGGCTAACCCCACTGGGTCTTCAACACTGCTGCTCCCTTATGGAGCCCATTCTGGGTCAGGCCTTCCTGGGCTATGTAGGAATTAGAAATGACTTCCTGAACTATTAATTTCTTCTAAGTTTAATATGATTAAACTAGAACAACAGGGGTCCAGGGGTCTGCATTCCCCAAAACCCTCTAGCCAATTTCACAGGGGAAAAAAAGTTGTGGGTTTTGTGGGAAAACTATCAAGAAATACTTCTTATGTATTGCTTTTGGCATTTAACATTAAAGAAAATTAATTCTGTACATTGAAGTCAATGACTCAGGCACCTGGTTATACAATTGTATGGATTTTCTCCATACTTATTACATTTTAATGGTGCCTACGACATGCTGGGGACATTAAACAGGTATGTGTCTGGGCCCATTTATTTGCTTATTTATTTTTATTTTTTCATTCTTACCATGGTCCAAAGAAGTGAGTATTCTTTTCCCTGTTTACACATAAGGAAACAATGGTTGCCCAAGGTCATGTACCTTGTGAATGGTGAGATGGAATTTGAACTTGGGTCTGTCTGAATCCAAAGCCTTGCAGGTGGCTGTGTCTCCTGCAGAGGTATCACACCCATGCAGTGTGGCCATGGCTCTCTTCACAGCCCTCGCACTTGCTCCTTGTTACAGAGGCTGGTTCTCAGTCATCAGAGGTCAGTCTGTTGGCTGAAGAAGCACAAGAGAGAGGAGACTCAGGGATAGCAGGTGGGTATGTGCTGAGGAGGGTTCCTGGCCTTTCTTTGCCAAAAAATGAGATGAAGGAAACCTCTGCCAGGTCGCAGGTGTAAATGATCTGCTGTGTACAGGGCAGTCTGTCTGGCAGGTGTAAATGATCTGCTGTGTACGGGGCAGTCTGTCTTCACCCTTAAGATGACTCTTCATCCCGCAGAAATGACTGAAAATAGCCTCGGTCAAATAATTTACCCAACCTTATTTTTACCCACATTTTGTGTTTTATGTCCAGGAAAACATTCAGTCGGACTCAAGTAGGAAACCTGTACTCATAAATAGATTCTCCTGAACATAATCAAAATGATAATTTCCTCCTCTGAGCTAAACCAGCTCTGGACTGGCTGCAATTACTGTCTATCTCCCCGTCTGCCATGCCGTTCCATTTTGCCAATCCATACTAATTTTCAGGCAGTGCAAAGAGTTGATTTTTTTCAGCAGCTCAAATTCTCTCTGTCTCCAGAGACAAGCATGAGTGCTGTAAGTCAAATTGAATTTGCAATTCCCATGGTAGCCTTTATCACTGTTGTGCAAACACTGTCCTCCTGAAAACCTGTGTACCTGGGCATCACCCGGCTGCACACGAGGCCAGATTGAAAGTCTGGCTGCCCTTGAGGTCAAGCCAGCATAGTCAGGTCACGGAATGGCTGTTCTGTTCCTCACCTATGCAGCTCCATCAACAGGGCTGGGTCCTCACTGAAGAAGAAGGAGTGGGGGTGGGGGTTTGAAAGTGTTCCCTGGAGGTTAAACATTTCAGCGTGTACGTAAGTGTGTCCTGTTACCATGACAGAGTCATTTCCTGCCCTGGATCCCCTCCACAAGCACAGGACAGGGTCATGAGGTGGATAATTATGTGGTGTGCTGTGGTGACATACTTAGAGCTTGTCATCAGGGGGGCTCTTGACACTAGGCAGGTGAGGTCTCTACTCTGTTGTCCAGAGAGAGCGCTGTGAGGAAGAGGGGAGCGACACCGCTGACGGCTGTCAGCACAGATATAATCAGCCTTTGATAATTTACAGGCTGTTTTGCTGCTCAGTGAATGATTTAGGGCCTTTTACCGGTGATCGCCACACTTCTCTCACAAGGCAGGCAGGGCACTAGGGGGAAATGACAGAAAACTCAGACATGACCATTTCCCCACAGAAAACTCAGACATGACCATTTCCCCACAGAAAACTCAGACATGACCATTTCCCCACAGAAAACTCAGACATGACCATTTCCCCACTCACTTTCAGCTTTGCTGAAGAACTTCCTGTGAGGTGGGGAGTTTAACCCCAAGAGCTGTGAGGCCTTGGGATGAATTTTTGTAGAAAGATATTTTGAATATTAATGTATCAGTAACACCCTATTCCTTAACAGTTGACACAGATACATTTTCTTTTTAAATATGAGGTTGGGCCTCCTGTTTCTGTTCCCTAGCTATAGGATATAAGAGCAACATTTGGGTCACGGGGAATAAAGGTCTCACACAGCAGTTGACACCGCAGTTCCCGCCCGGGCTCCTGCAGCTGGCTCTTCCTCGGGTCTCCCTAAGTCTGCACCCTCTCTGTGCCCCTCCCGCCCCTCTGACACACGCTCTGCCCGCTTGGATAATTCCTCATTCCCGCAGCTCCACCGCAGCCCGCTCCTGCCATCCACGCCCCCCTGCTCCTCTGCTCACACGCTTCCCGGCACGATCCCCTCTGCACTGTGTCCTTTCTCACACTTACGTCCTGCGGCAGAGCAGAGCAGCTCCCGGCCTGCTGGTCTCAGTACAGACATCAGCAGTCATCTCACACTCAGCTGCTTGAAAATCCAGTGAATATCACCCCTGCCTTCCCCTGCTCCACCTGCCCCCCACCCCGTTCCCACCCTTGCTCATCACCTGTAAGAATTTCATTTATTATATAAATGGCTTCATCTTCTTTGAAATCTGGAAAACTCAGTTACAACTAAAAAAGAAATATATATATATATATATATTAACCCAGTAGTCCTACCTTTGAACATTTTTTTCCTTTTGAGACAGGGTCTGACATTGCCACCCAGGCTAGAGTGGTGGTGCAACCACAGCTTGCTGAAACCCTGAACTCCTGGCTGAAGAGATCCTCCTACCTCAGCCTCCTGAGTAGCTGGGAATACAGACATGTGCCACCACCCATGGCTAATTGTTTAGTTTTTTTTTTAATTGAGAGAGGACCTCACTATGTTGCCCAAGCCTGTCTTAAACTCCTGGCTTCAAGTGATCGCCAGCCTCATTCTTCCGAAGTGCTAAGATTCCAGGTGTGAGCCAACTCCTTGAACTCTTAACTGAAATCAAAGCAGCTATTTGTATAGAGTTATGTGTGTAAGGATGTTTATGGTTTGTAGCAGCAGAAACCTGGAGGGCAGAAGGGCAGGACCGATGACAATGAATTTTGGCCATTATGCAACTCTTTGATGTGAAATCACATCTATAATATATTCTGAAGTGAAAAAGCAGCTTACAGATTAATATGGCTATTACTCCACTGTTATAAGACCAAAAATAACAAAAAGCTCTGTCTGTGTATGTGTGCTGGATGGACGTGGGGATAGACGTGGGGGGCATGGGCAGACTTCACACTGTTTGCTCAGGTGGGATGAGGGGGGACGGGAAGCACCCGCTGCTTTGTGATATCTGAGAAGACCTTGCTCACCCTTCCACACTGCCGGCTGTTCACTCAGGTGGGAATCCGAGCATCTTCTCAGACGGCTCCTGCAGCCTTGCTTTTCAGTGATTCATCGTTCTATATCTCCATCCTCCACCAGCCGGCCAAGTCACTGAGGGCGAGGACTGCGCTACATTTGGCCTCATACTTTGCCCATCTCTTTCAACATATGGTTATTGACTTGAAGATTTTAGTGTGTAGTTGATCCCTGTATCCATGACATGGATATCTCCTTGCTTTTATTTCTAATTCAGAGGGATACTGACGCTTTTGCCCAAACCCTCAAATCACACACTGTCCTCCCCACCTGCTTTGGAAAATGTGGCCTTGGAATATACACTATTCCGTCACATGCTCTTCCATGTCAGGTGTGTGTAGTCGTGTCGACTTCTCCTGCACCATCTTCACCCACCTCTGTGTCCTGCTCAGTGCACTTAGAGTCCTCTGGTGGGAGGCAGGTGACCGAGGGTCCACTGCCCTCAGAAGGGCCCTGTGCATATTTGCACCAAAATAGACAAAGAAAAGCACTTGTGTCAAACCAAATGATGAAGAAGTCCGTCCCACATCCCAGTGTCTCCTGATGTCAAATATTTGGCAACATGAAACAACATTTACTCATCTTAAAACCAACCAGGAGAATAGTTTTATCTTGTATTAGAAACTGGGTAAGGAACCCAATCCATGGAACACTTTGCCACACCCGGGGAACGTTTTCCCACACCCACCGCCTCTTCATACGTCCACACCCCCCACATACACACGCACACACTGGGCTGAACTTTACCTGAACCCCAACTTGCTGAGTCATGACTTCCCTGGCTTCATGCCATTGGCTTTGCTCAGTGCTGGTTAGTGTTTGAGGTGGCCGAAGGGGGGTGACAGATGTGTGGTCAGAGTTGACAGCTAAATTGCTCCACCCATCTTTTGACCAGTTCTGCCTGCCCTATTCCAACCTGCATTCCAGAGCCTCAACCCACTTCTGTTACAAAGGTCTCTGACTGGCCACCCTGAGATTGCTGGATTGCCCAGCACGCTGAATAACCAGGCATGATGTCACTTTCCTACAAAGTAACAGCAACACAAGATCTCCCAGAACACACTGAGTGAAGTCATCAAAGTGCTATTTATATCCCCAACACTTCTCAGGCTGAGAGTTCAACAAGGTAACTGCAGGCGTCGATCACAGTGCTCATTTGTTCCTGGAAGTTGCTGTGTCCCACCATTGCCCCTTTAATAGGAGAAATGAGACGCTGGGCCTTCCTCACAAACAGTGCTGCTCATAGAGCGAACATTTGGCCCTCCACTGAAGAACACATGCCCTGCAAACAGTGAGAATGGGGCAGTTAACAGTGACTGACTTGGAGCCCACTGTGGTTCCTAAAGAATGTCCTTCTTGGTGACACCTGCACAGGGTTGACAAGGTTGCAGGCGGAACATCGTCAACAGATAGAATTGCCTGCAGAGGTTATGTTGCTTGAATCCTGCTCCCGATGCGTTTTACATTTTTTTAGAATCAATGTCAAGCTAGTAACTACTGAGGGGCCACCTTTCCCTGTGTGAGTAGTGAATTCTGAATACGGCCTGCTCGCTGTCATCAGTCGGCGATTCTGATTGAGGTGAAACCGTTGGAAAGATCTTCTTGGACAGCCTGGCTCTTTATTGGGCCTCTTCCTTTCCACCCTTCTCCCCAAATAAACAGGAAATGCAAGCCCCAGCAGCAAAATATCTTTGGAACAAGCATAATCTCCTAGCATCAGAAGTTAGTGGGAGCTTTGCCCAGGGAGAGGAATTAGAAATCAGCCCATAAAAATAAATGAATCTGTTTCCATAGTGATGGGAATCTTTCTTGCTGTAGTTTTTAGCCTGTGTTCCCCCACAGATCCCTTAGGCAGAATAACAATAAATTCGAAGAAGCGTTTTATTATCTCAATGGTTTCTTAATTTAAAGCCCAAAGCCTTTAAATTATCTTCATAAGGATACCGTTGGCCATAACTTGGAATTGAATACCTGGAAAGGGTTGGGGGAAGACTGTCATCTCCTAGAGCCCAGCCGGGCGGGAGGAGCGGAGCTGGGAAGCCCCTGTGGGTTACGCATGTGTTTTGAATGCAGCCTCTCCTGGTGGGTAGCACACCTGTCATGTTTAATATTTCATTGGTGAAGAAATGTGCATCTGCCTGTGTTCATCTGCCGACTGAAATTTTGCACCGATGAAGCCTGAGTGCGGTGAACACAACAGGGCTTCCTCATTACTCCCCCAAACCGTATTCCACAGCAAACGGGGGAGCGCACCAGCAGCAAAGCCCGAGCCCCAGCTCCTCCCCACCGCCGGCTCCGCGGGGCCCTTTACCTTTGTTTCTGCAGCTGCAACTGGGCCTGCTCCTGACATCATGCCAGGGAGGCTGACGGAGGACCAGATGCTGCAGTTTCAGAAGTATGGATGCAGAGATAGAGCACCAGGAGGACAGATTCCCGGGTGGAAGTGTTCTAGGGTTCAGGACCCACCAGGAAGGCAGAGCTGGTGGAAACGTCCCGTGCGTTGTGTACATGGTAAACTTGTAAGACATGGGGTCCATGCGTGGAATGGCACAAATAACGCGAATGGGATTATTTCAGGATTGACACAAAGCTGAATGTGAACAGGCTGAGTGAGCGTGAACATATGTCTCGGTTTTCTTGGAAGGATTCGGGTGTTGTGCTTGTTGCCGCTGGATAACTATCAATGCTACTATCCTTTCCCATCCTCAAAAGCTTCCCGAAGGTTGGAACGATAAATGCTAAGGTGACCCTGCGTATAGTCCACAGCTCCAAGGGCCTAGTCTTCTGTCAAGGAGAGTTTCTCTCTTCATTTGTTGCTACAGTTACACATGCTATTTCTAGACAGATTTGTGTGACTTTCCCATAATGTAGCAGCTGCCAGGTGTAGACTCTTTCGAACCAAAGATAAGTGGAGCCATGAAGACATTTTTCTCAACATGAAAAGTAGAGAGTGAAGGAGTGGTTTCTTACAGAACCTCATGCAATATCAACGTGAGGGTCAGATGAAATCAGAAACATAGTGGGCAGCATCTAGAACTCGGTGATCAGCAGATGGTAGCTGATGTAGAGAAGTAAATATATCCTCTGTAGTTCCTTATGGAATGGTGTTGGTGGGGGAAATATAGGGTGTGCGACATGAAGATGTTTTGATGTTGGGCTTGGCTTGCAATTACTTTGATTTTTATTTTTTGAGACAGAGTCTGACCTGGGTAGAGTGCCATGGTGTCATTATAGCTCACGGCAACCTCAAACTCTCAGGCTCAAGCAATTTTCTTGCCTCAGCCTCCCATGTAGCTGGGAGTACTAGGCACCCACCACACCTGGCTAGTTTTTCTATATTCAGTAAAGACAGGGTCTTGATCTTGTTTAGGCCAGTCTGAAACTCCTGAGCTCAAGCCATCCACCTGCCTCAGCCTCCCAGACTGCTGAGATTACAGGGGTGAGCCACTGTGCTAGCCAATGACTATATTAAGTTAATACATTTTTTTGAGCTTTACTTCCCTCATCAATCACCTGAACTCATTTAAATAAGAAAGTGTTAATTTAATAAATTTTGCATAGTGATGATAATGACTATGATAATGATAGTTTCCCAGTTGGTAAAAGTGGAAGGAGGAGGAAGAAGGGGAGGATGGAGAATCTCTCTTCTATGATGCTATGACATTTTATCATTGTTCAATATTATACCTTCAAAGTGAGGCTACATTTAGTTGTTTCTGACCATGACAGTTCACTAGCATCATTGAAAGAGGGTTTTTTTTTTTTTTCTTTTACGCAAACACCATGCCTGAGATCCAGCTGAGTGAGAATCTCTGAGGGGTTGGGCTGGATATCATGCTTTTCACAGCACCCTAGACCTGGCTGCCAGGGTATGTCCGTGCCTTCAAAAGGGAGCTATTGGTGAGAAGCATGGCTGATTTTTATAACTCAGAGGACTTGGCCAGGAAATTTGTCGATACCCAGTAACCTGTATTGGCAGGAAGCTGGAAATGAACTGCTTAGAGCTGGGGTAGCTAACCTGTCTATGAAAGTAGCTCCCTCCAAACTTACTAGATGCTTTAAAGCATCGAGTTCAAAGGCAGTGGTGTGCGCAGCTCAGCAGGAGAGGCTTCTGTGCGTTTCAGATGCTCGGGATCATTGCGATTCTGGGCATCCCTCCCGTGTCTGGATGACTGCAGCAGCCCCCTCCCTATCTACCATCTCTAGTCTTAACCCTCTGCAAGCTATTTGCCATAGTTTAGCAGAAGCCTGTATTTATTTTCTAGTCCAGCATAACAAATGACTGCAAACGCATAGGCAAAGAACAGCATCCCTGTACCAGCCCACATCTGCCTAGGCACAGAGTAGGGGGATTCCTGCCGGGCTGGAGTCACAATGTCGTCTGACTGTGTGTTCTCGTCTGGAGGCTGGGATCCCCTTCCACGCTCAGTCAGGTTGCATTTGGTTCCTCGCCACTGTGGGACTCAGGTTCCCATTTCCTATTTCCTTGCTGGCTGTTAGCCGAGGGCCCCTCTCAGTCCCTGCAGCCACTCCTGTCCTTGACACAGGACCCCCCCTGCAGCAGTAGAGAAGCGTCATCACATCCACGGATCTCAGGTCTGAAATACTTTAGACAGGAAGAGCTCAGTCCCTTTTAACGCCTCACCTGATTAAGTCAGGCTCACCCAGGACAATCTCTTTATCTTAGGGTTGACTGATTTGGAACCTTAATCACATCTGCAGAAACCTCTCCACAGAAATATATAAGTATTTAATTCAATAAGCAAGAGAAGATGTGCATACACGTTGGGCTGGAAACTTGGGGAGCTGCCTTATAATTCTGCCAAATAGACATGGGAAATGTTTGTATGCGGATTCATTTCACCTACTGAGTAAAGTCCATGTTCCTGACGAGTATTTATTGAGCACCTGCTGTGTGCTCTCCCAGGCACGAGAGACACAGTAGTGAATCTGACAGTGTCTCTCTTGCTTTCTTGCAGAGCTCACCTCTGGTTAGGGAGACAGGGAAAAAACAAAGATAACTATAAAGATTTGTCAGACAGTGGTAGTTTTATGGAAAAGAATAAAACAAAATAGAGGAGAGAGTGACGGGCGCCTTGTCACTTTATACACATCAACCTGAAAGGCTTCTGTCACCGGCGACATTGAGGCAGGAATCTGAAGGAAGGGAGGAGATGTGACAGGAGACCCTCCAGCCACCGGCCCTTGGTGTTCTGTTATTCACTGAATGGATGACGAGAAAAAAGACCTGCTTCCGGCAGGAGGAAGAGCAGGTGCCGACGTGAGGTCGGAGCCCCAGTGCTGGCTTCGTGTTTGTCTGGCCTGCTGGGAACAGCCAGGCTGCTCAGGGGAGAATTCTAGTCTTGAGAAGGAGGAAGAAAAATCAGAGTCAGGGTCCCGTTCATGGCCTGGGACATAGGTGAGCAAGACAGAGTGTCAAGCGCCAACTGCGTAGACTGGGATCATGGGAAGGTAAGGAGCCCTGTGCCGTCCCAATGACCCAGCCAGGGAGTCTGGGACTGGAACCTCATCATGGGGACACCCTGAGGGCAGGGACAGAACCTCGTCTCAGGGACAGGCATGAAGTCCTGAGGGCAGGGATGGAACCTTGTCAGATATCCCAGGCAGCGGCTCCCCACTGAGGCTGCTGGCCTGGGAGGACCTCTCAGCTCTTCCTGTGTACTTGAGAAGCCTGGCTGCTCCTCATCTCGTGGGCAGTAGTGGTTCACAGGCCTGCCTCTTGGCCTCTGGACGTGGGAATTAGTGAAGCCCTCCTTGCACCCCTGGTACCCAGCACAGTTACCAAGAAACGGAGCCTCATCTGGCACGACCAAGGAGCCAGACAGTGTGCTGGTCCCCTGACATGGCTTTGCTGATTGTAAAGAAGAGGGGACTTGCGGAAATATTGTTTTCTGTTGGGATATATTGACTGAGCACTCTAATTAGAACCCAAACTAGGAAACTCACGGGACGGCCCTGGGGACGGAGGATGGCCACTGGCTGGCCTTGCTTCTCTCTCCCTGCTCTTTCCCCGCCCCTCCGAGTGGCAGCCTGGCTCTCCCTGTCCCTCTCACTCGCCCTTCCCTTGAGCCTCATCATTCTGGATTCCATGTGCTCGCCACGAACCCAGCTCTGCCTCACGGCATTTTGTTTTTTTGTTTTTTTCCAACTTCAAAAACACACCACTGGCTGGTATCGTCTATCCATATAACTTAATTCACATTTAGGAAACGGAGAACTTAGTTGGCCCAGTCTGTCTTTTTTTTTTTTTTAATTTGACCCAGTTTTTATTATTCATAATGAAATTTATATTTTAAAGTAATATTAGGATGATAATAAGGATCTTTTAAATTTAGATAAAATCAAAGACATAAGAGGCATTATTTAGACAGAAAGAAAAAAGTAGCATGGTGGTAATTACCGACAGTAAATATTAAAGTTTCAAGAATGCAGCCTGTAAAGAGCTGTATTTTAGAGTGTTGATTAATATTTTACAATAACTAGGAGTATGCGGTGTGCCTCCTGGCTGAGGGACTCATCTCTTTTTAGTACCAGCAAGACAAAGGAGTAGCCTGGCTCTGCTGATGACGTCGGCATAATGACCCGAAGCCTGGCTGAGCGAGGAGGAGGCAAGAAGCGGGATTGTGGAGTTTAGAACATAAAATAGCTGCCAGGGGCTGAAAGTGTGAAAAGTTCAAAAAGCAGTTTGGGTGAGCACACGCCAGCTGACATCCACAATTCAGAAAATGAGACTCGTCTTTCAGCGGGCAGTTCTTGACTTCCCAGGAGTCAAGAGGAGCTTGTGGGGAGAAAGGCCGCCCACAGTCCCCAGCCCGGCAGAGACAGCTGGGAGCGGAGGAGGCGGAGAGCAGCCTTGGAGGCTCGGGGGGCTGATCTGCGGCTTCCTAGGGGCCGGCATCTGCCTTTCCACTTTATTGGGCAATCGAGGAAGGAGAGTGAGTCCTCAAGGCCACACACATTTGAAGAGGGGCATTAGAATGACCTGAGGCCACTGAAGGGCAGTGGCAGTTCCCACAGTGGCAGTGCACACCAAGGCTCAAGGCTTTATCCACGGAAGGCTTACTCGGTGCCAGGCACCGTCACAGACACCAGGAATACGGCAACCCCTCTCCACCCTGGACACTCCCTATCCCTCTTCCCTGATTTATTTTCACTTATAGCACTTTAACCTTTCTTAAATACTACCTATTTTATTTACTTATTTTTAATTTCGCCTCCTGAACGGCATCTCAGCTCCATGAGGGGAGGTATACTCTTTTTTTCCAGGGTTTTATTTAGAAGCACATCCATACAAAGCCTTGTTCAGTAATTACTTGCTTACTTGAGGAATGAGTTCCATGACTGATCTGAGTTACCTGCACAGAGATGGAGAGAGACCCCATTCCTTAGTCACAGGTGTCGGCGTGTTCCCCAGACCACTGAGGAGGCAGGAACGCATTTCCTCCTTTGAGGGTTCCTTCTCTTATTAGGCAGAAATAAGAATGTTTTCAGCACACAGAGGGGACATTTTCCAGTATAGTCTACATTAAGCTGTGGTATCAAGTCAGCCCCTAAAAGCTCAGTGGCTTCACTCAGTCCCACACGTGCAATGCGAGGCTGCTGGGGGTTCTTCAGCGCATGGTCACTCAACAGCCTCCACTGATGGTGTCCGAGGACTGTCACTATACTGTCCTCTGACACCATCACCTCACTCGACATGATGCTTAGGAGCTTGCTGCTGCAAAATACAAGAGATCGCCAAAATACTTAAAACCGCCTTTACATTTGCTCAGACCTTGTCTACCAACACCGTATCTTGCATCTAGCTGTCCATCTAGTCGTCAGATGTACCCAGGTCGGAGCAGAGAGCCAGCTGTAGGAAGCTCGCTCACCTCCCACACCACAACCAGCCTGCAGGACCAGCACCCAGGAGGTTTCACACAAGAAGTTCTCGGGGAGCACCGAATTCGGCTTAAAACATAATGATAATTAGATAAACGTTATTGCACATAGATGAGCAACACTTACAGCAAATATTTTTTCAGTATTAAAGGAAAAAATAGCACTCGAATGTTGAGATGTAGTCATTGGCCCACTGGGGTGATTAAGCCAAGACTCACTGCCGGCCGAGACGACGTGGCCGAGAACCGGCCCCTCTCAGTCGTCTTTCCCTTTGCTCTCCTGTTACCATTAAGTCGCTGCAGCCGGGCCCGTATTTCTAAACAGAGTTGTCTGTGCGGACCTGATCCCTAAGGCCCACTAAGCAGGGAAAACAAATGCTCCTATCTTCTAAAGACAACAGATTCTGGCTTTTTTTTTTATCTTATTGCGAAGGAAATTGCATCATATATACTCAGCCACTGACCTTGAACACTCAGGCTTGGCAGGCCGAGTTGTGCACGGTGTCAGCAGGCCCAATTTTAAACTCACCCTCCTCCTCATGGGAAATATTTGCAGAAAGTGGTGGTCAAGCAGGCTCACAAGGAAACAGCACGTCCTCGTCCTCTCAGAGTTGTAAGATTTTAAGTTCTGTAGAGACTACATGACAAATTGGACCATACAAGTAAAAAAGGTAGAATGTTAAGCATTATAAAAAATAACGTTCTTTTCCATTATTATAAACCTGTGCTCGTTATTTAAAACTTTAGAAAGTATAAAAATGCACGCAGGACATAGCTCAGCACAAATATGTGAATTGTCAGTTGTTTTGTGCAAGGCAGAATAGTAGGTGCTTAGGATAGGACAGTGAATAAAATATTGCCCTCATCCTTCCTCATCAGAGATAATCACTGTTAAATATCACTCATGGAACTAAAATCATAATCCTTTGACTAGGCTTCTGATTGTAAAGAAGAGGGACTTACTTTAATGTTTTAACTAATTTTCTTGACTTAAACTCTTAGAGAAAGCCAAAAATACAAATATAATATGGTGACATAGCCATTAAACTCATCTTAGGATTCTCTTTTTAACTTTATATTTTGATATTAGTGTATGCTTATAAATACACACACACACACACACGCATGCACGCACGCACGCACACACACACGCACACATGGATATTTAACCTTAGGAGACTGAAGCAAATGGGCACAGGCTGTGCTTCCGTCTGCTCCAGGCATAGCCTATTCTCAAATCACAGTCATTCTCTGAGTGCACCAGGCCCTTCAAATCAGGACACAGGTATTGGGCTCATATCATGGATTACAAAAAGCAGGTACACATCCACATCACTGTTTTTACTAAATTAACATCATTCATAGCTACATTTCATTGGATGGATGGCACCTATAAAAAATAAGCAAATAAATCCTCTCAGTTTATTACAAAGTTTAATATTAAGCTGAATATTTAGTTAATGATGAAACTAATGCTGACATGACCTAGATTCCAAACTTCAGCCAACACAAATAGTTTTCCCAGAGACCAGAGTTCAAGTTCAGCCTGGATAAAAGTTGGTGAAGCAATTCTTTCTTACCCAATGAATTCTGTCATAATGCTTTCTGTTACACTCTAATTTGTTCAGTGGTCAGTTCTAAGAGCTGAATTCTTAACATTCCAGGTTAAGTAGAACAGATATAACAGTAAATTAAAGTCGATCAACTTTTCTTTCTCCACGTTTTCAAACTATTTATATGCATACACTAATATTAAAAGGTAAAGTTAAAAGGAGAATCCTAAGGAGAGTTTAATAGCTGTGTCACCATGTTATATTTGTATTTTTGGCTTTCTATAAGAGTTTAAGTCAAGAAAATTAATTAAAATCTACATGGAGAAATGGGGGGTTAGGGGGAGGGTGATTCAGGAAAACTAAATACCAGATTGGAGACACCTTTGACAGGTGAAGACGCCTAAATACCAGATTCCGAAGCAGCTCATCCTCTGAGTTTCTTAGCTGTTTGTTTTTTTAATTTCAAAGCTAAAATTGATTGTTTTCCATCAAAAGCTTAATTCTACTTCAATGTGTCTTTAGCCATCCAGTTCATTTTCATGGTTCCAAGTCATCTTTTTAAAATTATGATTATAAATTAAATTCTAGGGACACTCAAAAAGAATCAACTGTTCATCCAGAATAAGCACTGAAGATCAGAAAGAGTGTTACCTGGGTGCATTCTCCTGGTGTTGTTCAAGGGGGCTGTGTACCTGCTGAGGGTCTGCCCTTCTCCAGAAGAGGCTGCCTTTCTCTGATGGCAGAAAGACCTTTCTCTGCCTATGATTATGACCAGGGGTGAAGTATATGCCTCCACTCGTGTCATTTGTGAAGGAGTCAGCTGCCCACAAGCTGAAGGCTAAAGTGGCCCTACCAGGAGTGGCAGCGGGCTCCCATGTGTCTGCTAAACCTATCAGCCCAAGATGAAAACCAGAAAGCACCAAAACCCAAAATTAGCTTTGCATCAGGATGGAGGGCACAGCTATCACTTCTCTTTAAGGCTGATTAATTACACAATTTATATCCAGCTCTGGCTTGTAAATTACCAGCAGCAGGCAGCAGATGATACTGTAACTGCTCAGTAGTCATTTTTAGAGAGAGGCTTTCAAAATAGAATTGGTTTATGAAACAATGTAATTACATAAGCTACAAAGAGAAAATATTTCAACTCTTCAACTCTTTACCCCTTTCTATGTGATCATGGAAATTCCTTCGGGGGGGGGTGGTTATTACCAATTTCCAAGTGGATTTCAGTGTGTTCTTTTGACATGACTTTATAGACACATGATATGTGAGAATGACCTTGCTGTTTCCCCAAAGTAGTTTTTGAACATTTTCTTTTTATGTTATCTATGTTTTGGAATCATAGAAACTTAAAGCAGGAATTGAGGGAAATTCTATCCAAGGAAGGGATCCTCTTTATTTGAATAAAGTGTCCCTGATATATTTATCAGGGGCCGTGAACCAGTAAAAATATATGCCAATCAAACATCAAAAAATTGCCACCAACATAACGACAGCAACAAGGCCAAACAACTTTCAATACTGACCAACCAATGAAAATACATCAATCTTAAAATCAGTAAATTCTCACAGGTTAAATCTTTACAGAATTTTGATAAGCTGATTCAAGTTTAGTATTTTTCTGTAATAATGAAATAAAACAATAGATGACAATCACAATAGCAAACAAATTGATATTCCATCTCTAGTCTGCCCTCACCCTGGAAAAAAAAAGTTATCTTTTAAAGAAAGACATGATGTATAGATGATAAGCAAATATGTCACTCTTTCATGACCCAGCAGCATTCAGACCTGTAATGTTCTAGGGATAGAAAGGTTTTATAATTACGAGTTACCATTGTTACCTAAGTCTCTGTGTTTATCTGAGTTGGAATTCAGCATCAGTAGCTTCCCGTAAATGAAGAATATTCACAAACCATTTGTCATGGTCTCCACTGCCTGGAATGTTCTGTCTTTCTCGTGATACATCCCCATCTTCCCTGGGATGATCTACACAGACAATGCAGAAAATAAAGGAGCCTGGAACACGGTGGCTGCTGTTGGTATTGCTTAGAGTTAACAGAATCTGCTCTAAATACCCCTTGTAAATTAGTTACCCCTCATAAATTAGTTATCCCTTCCCTCATCTTTGAAAAGTATTAACATACATGTGTTCTATTAGTGAACGGTATAGCCATTGTTGCCAGACAATTTGGGGTTTCAATTCTTGCTTTGTTGTTATTTATATTTTGTCTTAGCCAAGTTCTCTCAATTTAATAAATGCCAGTTTTGTCTGACCACAGTGCCTTGCATACAATTGGCAAGGAAGAACGATTAACTGAGATTATTTCTGGCTTTATCTACCTACCTGTCTGTCTACACATCCGCATCTGTTTACTTATCTGGATGCTTGTAAACCTGCGGAAACCTGGAAACAAGCGTCTGTTTGATAAGTAGACGGTACAGGGTCGTTATATGTTGGCCGCAAAGCCTTTCCTTCTTGCTTTCCTCAACCTGTAAGACTCCTCTTTAGGTTTTTCACATCTTGTGAAGTTCTTATTTATTTATTTATTTGTTTTTTGAGACAGAATCTCAAGCTATCACCCTAAGTAGAGTGCCGTGGCCTCATAGCTCACAGCAACCTCCAACTCTTGGGGGTCAAGTGATCCTCTTGCCTCAGTTTTTCTGTGTTTAGTAGAGACAGATCTCATTCTTGCTCAGGCTTATCTCAAATTCCTGAGCTCAAGTAATCCACCTGCCTTGGCCTCCCAGAGTGCTGGGGTTACAGGCGTGAACCACCACACCCAACCTGAAGTTCTTATTGTTAAGCTACCAAATCCAGCTCTGGCTAATATAATCAGGGAAAGAACCATATTACAAGATACCGCCGGAGGTAGAATAATGCCATGGAATGCATGTTGGTGCAACCGCTTTGGAAGACTGTTGGGCTTGTCTACCAAAATTGAATATAGGCTGAATTTCTGATCTGGCAGTTCTGTTCCCCATACAATAAAATATACATATGTGTACCCAAGGCAGAGGTAGGGATGTTCATGGCCTAGCAGCATTCAGACCTGTCATGTTTTAGGGATACGAAGTATTTTATAATTATGTTATATTATTTGTAATAGCCCCAAACTGAAAACAATACAAATGTCCATCAACGAAGAAATGGATAAACTGTCGTCTAGTCACAGAGTGAAACACTACACAGCAATGAACGTGAACGAACAAAGCCATACACAGCGGCAGGATGACGCTCGAAACAACATCACAGCAAGGAAAAGATTGCAGATGCAGAATAACACATGCTGTATTACTTCATTTATAGGAAGTTCAAGAGTGGGACAAAACTAAGGTCTTAGAAATCATAGCGGCCTCCTGTGTAGTAAAGACCGAGAGAGGATCTGAAAGAGTTTTTAGCCTTCAGGTTGCTGAGCAGGAGACTCGAGGGAGGTGCAGAGAACTTCTGTCCTCCTGGGGCTGAGCGTCAGGGAAGCTGCACGCTGCTGAGCTTGGAGATGGGAGAGGAAAGGCAAGCCCACTAAGACCCAGGGGGCAGGCATGACTCTGTGTCCTGAAACGTGCCTTGTGTCTGCTTTTTAATTTTTATTTCCACAATAAAAATTCAAATGCAAATGTTTTGGCATACATCCTCTCTACTAAAATAAATATTAGTGTAAATTCTTTTTCTTTGAGAGAGAGAAGCTAACATTTGTGTAGTGTCCAGAACGACTCTGTCACAGCGTCTGACCAGAGTGGCCATTCACAACAAAACTGTGAAGTGGGGGGGCCGGTAGGGGAAATAGTCGTGGTGTCTTTACTTCCTTTTTGAGGAATAAATCTTCTGAGGCTAAATCTGCTCTTCAGTCTGAATGGAGTTTAGATTTTGGATCACACTTTCTAATAAGGTAACCGAAACAGCTGGTTTAACAATTGAAAAGTAAAATGAGCAGCACAGGGTGCTGAACCGTGAACCCCACAGCAGCATGGGCCTGCCCAGTGGGGTCACCTCTGGTCTTGTTCTAAAGTCCAGCCGAGGAGGAGCTCTCCTGTTATCAGGGGGGCATCCACAGATACATCGAGAACTGCTTTTATAAGGCACGACTACTGCTCCTGAGAAGGGGACACACACTCGGAACTAATCCCCTTACATAATGCAGGTAACATGGTGTGGGGTCTGCAGCGTGGACAGTGTCAGTAGGAGTGGGACCATTTGCTTTTTTGCCGCATTAAACTAGAGATTAAAACAGTCGGGGTGGTGGTTTTGTCTCCTAAATCACCGTGGTGTAGAACCTGAAATCAGGGAGGGCCAAAGTCCAGTCCCAGGGCAGGTGCGTTCTGGGGGCCACCACACCTGCCTCTCTGTCCCGGTCACGGTTACTCCTCTCTGCTCTCCTTCCCACCGAAACCTGATGTTAGTGTGTTACTCTCCCTCAGCGACTTTTCCCATTATTGTGAATTAAAACCGACATGCCATCTCCCAGGGAATTTTGTACAGTAAGCCTTTTGCTAATTATTAATCACAGAAGGAATGTCATTTCCCTACAAAGTTCAGGCACAATCCATGGGTGGATTATCTTTGACCCTGGCACTTGAAATTGCACCACCTGTCTTCTTTCTGGGAGTTAGGTCTGTGGATTATCACTCCATTTGGTATGTCATCTGTCAACCAACCGCACTTAATTTCTAGTAACAGAAATTTTTAGGAAGACTAATTAAGGCCTATATTGTTTGGAAATGTTATTACTGTATGCACTTGTTGGAAGTATTAGCTTAATTCTGAGAAGTTTTTTGGCTTCAAGAAGAGGAGGTTAATTAAGGTATCTCCCTCGTTTCTATATTCAGAGCTGTTGCTCTCACAGGAGTCAGTAAAAGATGGATCCAAGAATCACTATAAAGAAGTGTAAGGTATCAGCCAAAATGCACCTGCTTTTGAATCAGAGAAGGCCCTAGAAATGTGAGAGCAGAGGCTTAGTCCCTTTACCTTACAAGTTGCATTGGATATAAAGAATGCATAGAATTTGGGAGGGGTGGGTATTATTTTAGCATGGCATAAAATTTATGCTAGTATCAACTGATTACATCTTTGGGAACAGAAGTTTTGTTTGTCTATGTAATCTCAGAATCCAAAGCTTAGCTTGACCCTGGACCACACAAGCTCATCGAGTTCTTGGCAGATTGTCTTTGATGATTTTAGAATCCAGTTTGTCTCTGTATTTTCCGGACTTGGGAAAAGTGCTGCAGTCTATCAACTACAGCTGATTGCAATCCTCTCCTATGATATGAAGATGAATTTGCCTACAGGTCTCACCTATTAGGCCATAAATGCCACAGCATTTTATATAGGCCACCAGTTATTAAAACTGAGTTTTGTCGGTTATTTTCACTCTGTGTCTGGGCGGGGCTGGGGATTGTCTGGCCGTGCTCAGGTCCCCGGCAATGCTTCTCCTTGCAGTGAGGTGTGGCTTCACCACCTGCAGGGGCCCTGGCAAGGTGTAAACAGAGGGTTCTTTGTCCGAAAAGTGGGAAAAACGGCCATTCCACATGGTAAAACAGAAAGCGTTTTCCTTTCTTCTGTAGTTTCTCCCTTTCAACCTGTCATGGTATTTTTTTATTCTCTATCTGTTCTCATTCTAAATAAATAAAAATTAAAGTTTGAGTCATTAGTGTGAATGTTGTCCCTCATCTTTCTACTGTGCCACGTCAGCGTTGGATGTAAACATCAGAGCACCCAGTCGGCGTGCAGAGTCGCTGAGATTATGCGATTTGTGGTTGGTGGCTTTCCGTGTGCCTGTGTTTCCTGCTGACCGGAGCAGCGGGCACGCTGCCCACGGACCCAGCAGTCTCCACTCGACTTCTCGGTACTTGTATGAACGTTCTGCCAACACTTTCTCCTTTTGGTTTGTTGATGAATAAGGAAGGACTAACAAGAAAATGACTTCTGTGACCTTCTACGAACTTCTGTGTCCTTCTGTGTCATGATTTTCAGCATAAGTGGTTGACAAATAGGAAGGTAACATGAATAAAATATATACGACAGGATTCCTTGATTATTTGTGTTCTCTTTTATTATGTCAGGTTCACTGAGGGTTCAAGGAATTAGGTTACAGTGTTTGCATTTGTTAGGTAAAGTCCCTCTTATGATTGTGTCCCGCCCCAAGAGGTATGTCACACACCATAACATTGTACCCATAAGTGGCACCCATTGCCTCGTGTCCCCTCCCCCTGCCTTGAATTAACTTGAGTTTTTCTCTTATGTAAGTGTGTATTAGATCGTCTACTGGCTTCATGTTAGTACTGAGTTCATTGGATACTTGCTTCTCCATTCTTGTGATACTTTAGTGGGAAGAATGTGCTTCAGCTCCATCGAGGTGCCTTTCATGGAGTAAGCGAAGCAAGTTGTGATTCAAATGAAAAACATGATTGCTCGGGGCTTTGAGCATCCTTGTTTGCGCAGCTGAAGACACAGCATACTCATCTTGTACTTGCTTTGTCTCTGAACTCCCCCACACTGTGGTTCCACTAGAATTCTGTGCTCGTGGGTCCCTGCAAACACTATATACAAACAAGGGACAAGGAGAAAGAGACGTGTATTGTGTGTATCTCCTGTGCTTGCATGCCTCCTTCATTGTTCTATCTGATTTTACTTATAATGCAGAGTTTAAAGATAAAGCTATTAAGAGTTTAAAAATAGCAATAATATAGCATTATACTAAGCATGGGTTCCTTCTGAGTGTGGAGTTCTATGTACTGTTTAGCTGATATACGCACAAATCTGGCCCAGAATAAGCTATCACAAAAGTAATTTGTGCCAACGCATCATCCAGAAGGGTAAGTATGATAATTTATTTATATATTGATTATTTATTCACACTATCCGTGCACATTTTGTTCCTTAGTTGTGGAACAAAAGTAGCACATTTTATCCTAAAAGCAAAGATGAGACCCAGCATCTCTAATCAATGCACAGGTTTTGATGCCTTTAATTGACAATTTTCCTTTCCCATTTCCCACCCAAACTTGAGAGGCACCTCCACTCTGTTCTTTTATTTGGCATCACAAAGACATTATGGTAACTCAACATGGACCTTCATGCAGGAGATGAAGGGAGTCTTTTACCAAGCATGGGCACAGGGCCAAATATATGAAAGAAGATATTGACCTGGGGAAAGATTTTATGAAGAAGACTTCCATGGCAATTGCAACAACAAAAAATAAATAAATGGTACTTAATTAAACTGAAAAGCTTCTGTACAGCTCAGGAGACAACAACCAAAGCAAATAGACAGCCTTCAGAATGGGAAAAGATAGATGCATATTACAAATCAGACAAAGACGTGACGACTAGGATCTACAGAGAACTCCGATTAATCCACCAAAAAAGCTAACAGTCCCATAGATCACTGGGCAAGAGACATGAATAGAACCTTCTTTAGGAAAGGCAGATGAATGGCCAACAAACATATGGAAAAAATGGTCATAGTCCCTAATCATCAGAGAAATCCAAATCAAAACCACCCTGAGATATCACTTAACCTCATTAGGTGATGTCTTTCTAATCTGTCTCTTCCACTACAAGGCATCTATCTAGAAGGATGAAAAAAATCATTTTATCATGAGGACATTTACACTAGATCAGTGGTTCTCAACCTTCCTATTGTGGCCCTTTAATACAGTTCCTGTGGGTCGCAACCCACAGGTTAAGAACCGCTGCACTAGATTGTTCATCGCTGCTCAATTAACAATCACCAAGATGTGGAAGCAACCTAAAAGCCCGACCTAACAGCAACCTAAAAGCCCATCAGGAAGGTGTTAACCACTTGTGATACATGCCAGGAAAAGATGGTGACTTCCCACCTTTTGTAATGTCCTGGATGGAGCTGAAACACATTCTTCTCAGTAAAGTGTCACAAGAATGGAAAAGCAAGTATCCAATGTACTCAATACTAATAGGAAGCCAGTAGACAACCTGATGCATGCCCAGAGGATAAATACTCATTTCCATTCAAGTTGGGGGAGGCCTAATGAGAGAGGGGGAGAGAGTTGGGGTGCTCTCACGGAATGGGCACAGTGTCTGTCACATCTCACTGAATGGGGGTGTCTGTCACATCTTTTATGTGTGGGACATAACCATAAGAGGGACTCTACCTAACAAAATCAGATATTTTGACCTGGTTGTTTGTACCCTCACATTAACCGGAAATAAATTTACTTAAGAAAAAACCCAAATATATAAAAGGAGACTTTAACATCATTCTACAGTTAGCTGTGATAAAGGAAACAGGTTGACTCTGCCAAATCAAATCTGACCTCTTCTCTATAGCCCCGAATGCCACCAGCTGATCTTAGGTCCCAGGATCCTGTCTGATCTCTGGGCCTCCAGCCTCAGGCTCCTCGGCCACATTCTTCACTGTGATATCAAAGCAACTCTTGTAGAGCACGTCACCAAGCCGGATGTTTCTTACCTAAAATATTTCCCCTGTTTTTCCATATCTTCATAATTATGGTCCTTCATGATTTGGCCCTGCCCAGCTCTCCAGCACATCTGATGACCTTTCAGACAAGTTGCAATTACTCAAATATGTTTGCTCTTTCATCTTTCTGTGTATGTGCCTAGAAAACTCTACCCCATTTTCTTTGTCTACATCTCTCTTACTTGAGTTTGGAGAATTATTTTAGAAATTCACCCATTTGTTTATTTAAATGGTCATTGCTTTACTTGAGAAATATTTGTGGCATGCCTGTGATAGGCCAGGCACGACTACTGACTACGCTCGAGTTTGGAGATACAGTGATGGACGGGAGTAGAAGACCTTGACTCTTGGGGAGCTTAGAGCTGTGGGAAGTGGTAACAAATAATAGATATTCTCTTATTAAAAACATACAAGTACATCTGTGAAAAAGAAACGCCTAAATCAGGTGCAATTATGATAGAGGTTGTAAAAAATTTTGTGAAGTTAGAGCATAGAAAGAGGTGAATATAACCCAGTGAAATTTCAGCAGAGTGTGTCCTGGGGAATGCTTGGTGAATGCATGGACGTGTAATTCAGGGAAGAGTAGATTAACTTAGAAAGGGATGTGAAGAGTGGGATGCTGGGAGGTAGAAGAGGTTCATTTTATTTATTTATTTATTTATTTTCTGGAAAAGAGAAGAGCACAAGGAAAGGTTCTATGGCAGGAGAAAACCTGACCTGCCAGGTGCTGACAGAAGGAACAGCAGGTGCAGTGTGAGTTGGGAGAGGTAAGAAGAGGCCTGGCCGAGAAGAGCCTGTGGGTCAGGTGAAATTTCAGTCTGCATCTACGAGCAGTGGGAGGTTCTGAAGCGTTTGGTTCAAGAGAAAGGGAATAGAGGAGGATCGATAATTCAATTTATTTTTAAAAAGATCTCTCAGATGTAGTGCAGAGAACAGATATGAAGGGCGCAGGAATAGAGGATCCTCTAAGCTCCAGGGAGAGGCCCTTACAGTGAACGTGGATGGAAGTGGGGCCACCATGGCTGTGAAGATTTGACCTGATGAAGATTCCACCTTCAAGGCTGGGTGAGAACTTCTTCCTGTGTTTCTATGGAGCCCTGCGTTTATTTCATTTGATCTGCACAGTGACCTTGTTTGATAAGCATTACATTGTCCTCATTTGGTGAACAAGGATGAGGTTTGGAAAGATGCAGGAACTTGCCTACATTCCCAGACGTAGCAGTAGGTGGTGGAGCCAAGGTGGATGAGAACGAGAAACACAGGTGTGAGAAGGAACTGGGGGATGCTTAGTGTATGCCCGGGAGACGGCAGAAGAATTCAGCCGTGGCCAAAAGTTCAAGTTGAGATAGGAAGGCAGGTTGAGGCCAAAATGTAGTATGGAATTAACATCAAAGAATAATGATGTTCTTTGTGCCTTTTGATGTCAAGGCATAACCCTAACCCAAGTAATCTGCGCCTCATGTCCTTCCCTGCACTCTGACCCTGTCCTTCCTTCCCTTGTAATCCCTGCCAGAGCCGGGACTCCTGATCTCCACTTCCTTTCTCTTCCACTTCTTAGAAACTTGCCAGCAATCACTTCTGGTTCACCCTCCACTTGCAGCCAGTGGATACGTCCTGATGATTTTAATTCCTTGTGGTGTCTTCAGTCTGTCCCGTCTTCTCTAGCCATTCTGCCCCTTCACCAGTGCACGTATCCAGGCATTAGGCTGTGTTCTCCTGGCTGTGGCACCAGCAGCCTAAATAGCTGCCTGTCTTACACCCTTTACCCCCTCAAATCCATCCTCCTCTCTGCTTGTCAGATGTTGTTATGAAAGAATCCTGCTTATCTTTCCTGCACGACCCGTCACCATCGCAGCCTCACTCTGTTAGGTCAGACAGCACCCAGTTACTTATGCTTCACAAAAAAGCCCAACCTTTCTCTTGTATTCCATACTCTTTTTTTGCACTCAGGGCATTTCCTCTTCCTCAAACACCATAAGCCTCTCTTCCCGTGCCAAGACTGCCCTATGCCTCTTCTTAGCCACCTACAGTTTACTCTGGCCTCTTCTCAGCTCAGACATCACCTCCTCCTCCTGGCAGCGTCGCAGACACAGGTGACTCCTCTCCAGCTGTGCTCCTTCCCCTTTTGCTCCCACCGGATCTTCCGTGGATGTTTATTCTTAATATTTACTGTTCCTTTTAAATGTTACTGGCTACCTCTCTCCCCCTCTAGACTCGAGGGAGCTTCAAGGTTGAGACTGCATCTTATCCACCGGGTAGCCTCATGCCTGCACCGTGCCGACGTGGAAAACCCCATCCATTCAAACGCCCACATCTTTGTCTCTGAGCACGGTCTCCCCAGTTCATCTGGAAGCCTTTCCCACACCGACTGCCTTCTGCCCAAAAGTCCTTCCTCCCACTGACCTTGAGGCCGTGTGTGTGTGTGTGTGTGTGTGTGTGTGTGTCTGTGTGTGTTGTTTCAGACACAGACTAGATGGCTTAAACAACTGAATATATTTTTCCTAACGTGAAGGCTTCCTAACATCAAGTTCTGGGGATGGCTGGTTCCCGCGGAAGCTTTGGGCAGGGCACCTTCCCCGGCATCTTTCCTCTGTGTGTATCTGTATCTTCATCTCCTCGTCTTAGGACACCAGTCGGATTGAATCAGGACCCACCTTCATGACCTCATTTTAACTTAAGGACCTATTTAAAGATGCTGTCTCCAAACACAGTCATATTCTAAAGCACTAAAGGTTAAGACTTCAACATAAAGAGGGGGCATAATTCAGCATTCATAATTCAGCCTGAATCATTATTCCTCATTCCCTTATTCCTTTATTGTGTTTCCCTGAATGTACCAGCAGATATCCAGGCGTCGCTCCTCCTGTTGAAACACACTGTTATGGTCTATGGATTTCCTTTGGAGCTCATCACCTCTGAGATCTTTTGCAGGGGTCCTCAAACTTTTTAAACAGGGGGCCGATTCACTGTCCCTCAGACAGTTAGAGGGCTGGACTGCAGGCCCTGGGACGAGTCAGCTGCTAAGCAGGACAGGCAGTGGAGGTAGAAACACCCATCGGGCCGGATAAATGTCCTAGGCGGCCGCATGTGACCCACGGGCCGTAGGTTGAGGACGCCTGGTTTAGGGCATGAGATTGACCTCCAGTGACATATGGGAACTATGGAGAATTATTTCTTCTCCTATGTGAAGTTTTCTCATGTTTGAATAGGTGACATTTTATTCTCATTTCCCTTCCTATCTCTTCTGAACTCTTAGAGAAGTTCATATCATACAAGCAGATGGACTGTTTTATGGTGTGACCATCGTGTCTTGGTTTTGACATTCCAAAGAGATGTAGAAACGGTTGTTGACTGAGCACTTTCAGATATATTGTTTTGTTGGATATTTGAAAAAGGAACAAAAAAAGCAACTTATATGCCGTACACGCCCTACTGCAGATGGAAGCTCTGAAATGCAGCTCCAAAAAGGTCAGATATCAAGCGCGTGTCAAAGCCAGTTGTCAATCCAGGTCTTCAGGCTGAAGGTCCAATGTGCTTTCCACTCAATCTATTGTTGACAAGTTATTCACAAACAGACATAACCATATTTTATGAGCCCTTGCTTTTATAAACCTATTTTTATCTTATTAACTCATAATTGATTAGTTATAAAAACATTTAAAATGCTTGCTTGTTTTAGGTACTTTAATGTAGAAGTTTTATTTTAAATGAATTTGAAATGTATATTACGATTTATGACATGTGTGGAATATGTCTGAAATTTTAAAATGAACATATCTACTTATTTATTTATTTATTTTTTTATTAAATGATAGCTCTATACATTAATGCAAACAGGGGGTACAGTGTAGTGTTTTCATATACATTTTGAAATACTTTCATCAAGCTCTATTTAAACTTATTTAGTAAGCTTCCAAATACTGCATTCTGTACCTTTTGTAATTTTTATTGTTATTATAATTTTTACTTAAATACTTTTATAAACTTGTTACTTATAAATATACTTAAACAGAACTTTTTAAGAACTTCACACAGAGCCAAGTTGCAGCACCTATAGAATAATTTGCTGCCTGGCAGCAAGGGGAGAAATGTATTTATTAAACTATAATAGGGATTCATGGATACCTGCTCTTTTAAGAGGGCACCCAGGAAGAATAACAATGAAACATTTTTTTATTAAAGTGAAACTTAATATGTAAGTTTCCTAGCTAAGCTGAATTTCGGTTCAAATCCTCCAAACAAGCCTGTGATATTAGAATCATCCCATTTTACATTTGGGAAACTGAGGCTTTTCAAGGTTCATTCAAGTACTCAAGGTCACAGACCTAGCAACTTATGACACTGCTGTGTTTCTGACTCCAAGTTCATTGTTTCACTGTGACACAACCGAAGAAATTACAGGATAGAGATATACTCAGCAATTACTCATTGAAACCAGGAACATATTGGGAACATGGATTTGAATGTAATGAAGCCCATAAAAGGGACATAGGTCATCTGACATGGACTTACCTAACCGCTGTGGCCCTTGTGTCTTCATCTGTAAATAGGAGATTATTTATGGCATTTTGCTCAGGAATTTTCTGTTAAGAAAAAAAGTTGGGGTATGTGTATGTATGTACATACATATATGCACTTATATATACATGTGTGTATGTATTTTATTTATGTACCTATATACATACAACAGATAGCTGTATAAACCAGTCTAATCCTTTTGAAAAGCAGTAATAAATTAGGAAATTGAGCCATAGAAATGTCCATCTCTTTGGTCTAGGAATCCTATTTCTGCAAGTCTATTCTAAACCAGAGGTATAGCAACTTGTGGCTTCTCTGTGTCACAGAGGAAGAAGAGTTGTCATGGGCCACAAATTAAATACACAAACATTAACAAAAGCCGATGAGCAGCAAAAAAAAAAAAAGGTCCTTGCATTATTTTTGTGGTATCTGCCGCCACAGATAAGCAAAAAAGTCCTCCCATAATCCACATGTGGCCCATGAAAATCTAAAGAAATGATTGAAATGACAACAATAATAATAAGTTAATTCCAGAGGAAAATTGAAATAAGAAACTCTATCAAGATTTTGAATATATTGATGGCACATTGTGTAGTTACTAAATATTATAAATCTAGAAACTGTGTAACAACACAGAAAATAGGTAACACAAGATGCTAAGTAGGTGGAAGGGTATGATACTAAGTGGGGCTCTAGCTAAATAGACACGCATGTGCGTAAAGGCAGGCAGAAGACAGAGGAGACATGAGTAGTCGCAGGGAACGTGCCTCCTTCTTCTGGAAGTCCAGTTCCGAGGATGTTTCAACAGTACTGTTTCCATGTCCTTTGTGATGGTAGCTCGTGGTGGGTGCAGGTGGTACTGAAGATACATAAAACTTAGGAAGGAAAGTGAACACCCAGGGATGTTTCAAAGCTCGTCATGTAAAATAACCAGGAGATGGAAGTTTAAATGCAAAAATTTAGCCCAGCATTTGAGAGAAATGGGTCCTTCCTAGAAAACTTAAACACCAGAATGCTGAAGAGTTTGACCTCCCCTGTGCCCCCCTCTCCACTCACAAGGCTGTGATAATAGCCCAGAAGGAAGAAGAAAAATGTAGCAGTAGGCAGAGTTTACTCAAGTTCACCAAAAACTGTGCTTGAGTGTGGAAAAAGGGAGGAAGTCTGGTCAAGCCCCAGTGAGTCAACATGTAATCGTCCTCCACCCAGTCCTCCTCCCTTCCCAAGGCCGCCTCACCTCTGTCTGCGGGCTGACCCTTCCAAGGAAGGAGCTCCAGCTGGGGTGGGGTGGGGGCTCCACAGCCAGGCTGGGGGGCAGGGAGAGCAGGGGCCCAGGCGGTGATGACTGTCATACCCCGTTTCAGGAACTTTCTCCTTCCTCTGTCCCCATGGTGTTTGAAAGGTCCCATTTCCTTCAGAATCCTACATCCCAGAAACAGCCTGTGGCTTTCTGAGCAGGGTGAGGACGACCAGAGTGCTTTGTTAATGATTTTTTGGAAGTCCTCTGCAGAAGCATGGTGCAGTTAGTTTTGCTCCTGACAAATAGGCAGACAGGTGGGGTTGGAGGAAGAATGGCGATCCATCACGAAGGCAGGATCTGTTCCAACCTCAAGACACAACACGTTAGTCCTAACCTGGAGGTGTGGGAAGGAGGGGCGGGCAGCGGATGGACGAGAACATCCACGTCTTCTGTGGAGTGTAAAATCCAGATTTCCGAGGGAGGATGCCTTCTTTCCTTTAGAGATCCGAGGATCCCGTGAGCTGCCCAGAGACACAGCCTGGAGCAGATGCCATGTGGACCAATCCCATTCCCCAGTCAACCAGCGGGGCCTGCCAGATGACCCTTATGCCTTTGCTCCTTTCTCTCTTTCCTTTTGCACCAGGAGTTGCTCTTATATTTCAGGCACCAGGATAAACACTGAAGGTTGTCGTTACAGTTCAAGGCCTTAACAAAGTCTTTGGTCTCTTTTCAGGGATCCAATCTTAGAAAGCGTTATAACCCCAGGTACCTTTCACGTGGAGATCTCTGAGAAGCCCTGTAGCTTCCCCAAGTGCTCTGAAGTTATCATGGGAAGATCTCTGCCCTTGTTTTGCAGAGATCTGGAGAAGATGGCTGATTTATCTGAGGCTTCAACCATTTTTCTCTAACCCTTGGCTACTTTTCCTTATTCTAAGTCTATTCTCAGCCCCAGTTAGGAAAAGGGAAATTCTGTCTCACAGTAACTGTGTGCCCATCTCCTGCTCTTTGCTTTGCTTGTGAACCCATTAGCTTAGAAATTCCCTTTGATGTGTGGCCCAGAGTCACATTTTCCTACCCAAACAAATAATTTATAAGTAAGAAATCTATATGTTTTTCACCTGCTGGGTTGTTTTAGTCTTAAGTCTACTCACTGTAAGTGTATCAAGGGAATGCTTGGCCTAAAGAAAACCAGGCTGCATAACACCCTGAGAAAGCCAGTTACACGTTGCCATGGAAACTGGGCCAGCCCACGAAGGGCAGAGTTCCTCAGATTCATCTTCTGCTTCTGCAGCGCGACTTCCTAGAAACAGAATCATGCTTCCCAATCATCAACACTGAAACTGTTATTTTCATTAAAAAAAAGTTGCAGTTACAAGTTGATGTATTTTGGCCTTTTCCCTGGTGCCATTCAATGTCCTTTTATCTCTGGAAGGTGGGAGGTGCTAATGGGATCCTGCAGAACTTTGATTCCTGCGTTCACTAATATGGTTGGGACCGGGCCACTGGGGGTTGATAGTAATTACACTTGGATGGCTGGAACATGAGCTGTGCAGCGAATTGCTTGTTTCACTTTAACTCCTAGAGGACAGGAGTCTACCTCTCTCAGAACCCACTGTAACCCCTGTTTTCAGACCCTGGGAAGAAGTTAGAAATTTGAATGGCTTCTCCTGAGGGGCAATGATAGGGCCGCTGCCCCAGGAATTACGCTGTGCCTTTCTATTCCATAGATATCACCACAGTTAGTCTCAAGATACCCTGCAGGATGTGTGTAAATAACACAAACCACATCTGCAGACAGGGCCACCTTGGCTGAGAAGTACAAGTAATTTGCCTGGGAGGAGGGGGTAAGATAATTAGTAACGGCAGGGGTAGAGCTGCCAGAGGGTCATACTGCACTCCTCAGTAGACCACTGAGAATCTTCTTACTCAAAAAACAGAGCCAATTAATGGACAGCAGGAGGTGGGGATGGGTCAATACTTGCAGAATCATTTTTAAAGCTCGTTTTCATTTTATGGGGTTTAACGGTACCTACTGTTAAAGCTTTTTTGCAGTAAGCCTGTTGAAGTCTCATTCGAATAAGATTGAAAAGAGAGGGAAAAAGCGTGTAGTGAGAATCGGAGCTGGGGGTAGGAGAGAGCTGGATCCGGTGGGGAGTATTGGGAATTAGTAAAGATATAAAGAAAACAGATGGAGCTCACAAAGGGAAAATTTACTCTAATTGAAAAAAAAGAGCCCCTACATTATACAGGGCGATAACTAAGACACGAGTCCTGTTCTCAGGAGCTCTCATTGCTGGCAGATAGCAACAAGTAGTCTGTTTTAGTTCATTTTCTGCTGGGATAGCAGAATTTCACTGACTGGGTATTTATTTGGCTTATAGTTCTAGAGACGGGGAGGTCCAAGAGCATAGAATCTGCACCTTGCTTGGGTCACCCCTTGGCAAAGGTGATGGGGTAACCAAGTACAGGAGGCAGCAAAACGGAGGCTGCATGTATCTTCTTATCCAGACCCTACCCCCTTGGAACTAACCCACTGCCCACGATAACAGTGTTAATCCTCTCATTTGAATGGATCCCTCATGGCCCGATTACCTCTTAAGGGCTCCACCTCTTAATACTGTTATAATGGTAAGGAAGCTTCCACCATATGAACTTATGGGATCCACATTCAAACCATAGAACACTCTCGTAATAATACCATGGGACTCTGTTAGAGAGAAATTTATTATGACTCTAGTTAAAATAGAAGAACATAGTCAAATGTTTTCTGGGGAATCAGAGCTGGGTTTTATAAGACAGGTAGGAATTCACAGGTATTGAATTGCACAAAGTCTATTTTAGGAATCAGAAATAGCATAAAGAAAGGCATACCTGTGAGACTGTTCACAAAATATACATTGACCACGTTGCTTGAGATTTAGGATAAATTGTGGGACAGAGTTGGAGCTGAGGAAGAAAAAGTAAGTAAGCCCTCTTTGGGAGGGTTCTGAATAGCAGGTAGAGAACCTTGGGAATTAGCCCACATAGATTCAAAGATTTGAAAACCAGAGGTTTACATGTGGTCATCATTTTTGCAATAAGATACTAGCACAGTTAATTTTCTTTTTACAAAAAAATGTCACATAGCCTGATCTATGTTCTAGGAAGATACTTTAACAGGTGAAGCTGAAAATATCCTAAGTTTATGGCATCATGTATATAGGAATGCCTTCAAAATGTCACAAGCAGTGTCCTTGCATGAGGTGGAATGGGTTTGCACAGGGTGCCAGCTGAAGCAGCCTCACAAAAATGCTGACTCAGTACTTCAAGTGACAACTGTCAAGTTTAAAGGCTTGAGGCACTGTTATGAATAGCAGGGAAATAGCTCCTGCAGCCGGAAAGCCAGCCACATGCCTGAAATCTCTCTGTCTCTGTGTCCCCTTTCTTTCAGGAACAGCCATGGAGACCTGTGTACAGCGGCATAGCTCCAGCTTGCTTCCCAAGCCCTCTGATTGAGAAGCCTACAGGCAAAGTAAAAACAAATCCACTTCTTGTTTAACAGTACAATTTGAGCTGATTTGCTGTTCTTTTTTTGTCTTGAGCTATTTGGACAAAATAAGTTGATCTCATTAAACGTGGCTGATAAAATTCAAAATTTGAAGTATTGGGTTGGCCCTAGTGGGATTGCCTTAGGCACAACATCGAGATTCCCTGGCCTCAGCGCCTGTCCTCCCAATGATGACATCCTCCCCACCTTCCTGCAGTCTTCTGGTCTCTCAGCTCTTTGATTCATCTCCCCCTACCTATGAAATCTTGTCTTAACGAGAGAGCTTTTAGACAGATATCTTAGTGTTAAATTCAGGCACAGTATTAACTTCTGAAGAATTTTTCTTTATTTAAACTCTCTTGTGGAATTAAAGACTGTCACTAGAAATTGCAGAATTCAGCCTGAACTGCTGCTGTTCTGGGCTACAATCCCAGCCATCAGTCCCGCCAGGAAGTGCAGAGTTCCAGGGGAAGACTGTGGGCTCTCCCCAGCCAGCCTGCCTGGGTTCAAGTCCTAGCTCCACCATTCACCTGCTATATGGTTTGAGCGAGTCTCCCAGAAAAAGAAATAGTGTCTGCCTCATGGGGCTGTCATAAGGATTAAATAACTTAATATAAATCTACAAGAGTAAGAATTTTTTTAACTTGTTTTAGTCACTGGTATTCAAGCCCTCAAGTTGCTTTGCAAGTCCATGGAATACATGAATAAATGAAAAGCTAACCCATAAGCTTAGGGAATCCACATCCCTATTTGCTCAGTTCAAGAAATGGGAGAAGGTGCTGTATTTCAGAAAGAGAAGTAAAACTTTAGTGAGTAGCATACTTCTGGGCACATCTTAACACAAGGACCACAGTGTTCTGGGGACCCCACCATCTTCCCGTCCCTTGCTACTGTGGGGCACCTCGGGACCACACGCAGTCCAACATCTACGATGCAACACTGTCACTGCCAACACCAGCCAAACACAAACAAACACAAATAACGTTCTCGCTAACTTTTTGATATGTGGGCAGAACTAGAGTTTTTTTCTAAAGTTTTTTCTAGAGTTCATTTCTAAAGGAAATGAGTTGGTTTTCCTGGTTAATTCCTGGGCATTCTGTCTTGGCTGCAAGTTCTGCCAAGCCAGCTGTATGCTGAGTGTGAAATACCCACTGAACAGAAGCCTCCTGCCCGCGCTGTCAGCAGGGCTGACGTTTTGCAGGCCTAGCAGGGGAGCGACCCAAGCTCCTTGGGGTTGTGTTTCTGTACTCTGTGTTCAATAAGGTCTGCACTTCCCTCTGCTGACTCCAGTTCCAAGTGAGAGAAGTAAAATTTGGCCCAAAGATTAAACCAACCAACCAACAAAAACACCCTAGCTGTCACAAAATGTGTTGGAACTGTTTCAACATCCACTGCCTCACCCCCACCAGCCTCACTTCCAACCTGGCATGTTTCACTTGGTTTATACGGGCACTAAAAAGACCTCTGCTTGGTGGAGACCAGAGAAGCCATTTCAGAGGCCAAGGTCTGAAGTCAGCGAACCCTTGAGGGGTCTCTTTTGACTAAATTTCACTTCAACACAAAAGATGGTCCTGAGTTACTCACTCGTGTCTAGCCCTGATGAGAAACAGAACAGCGTGCACAATTGTTAAGGAGTGACTTTTGGGGGTGAATTTAGTGAATTTAGTGCAGTATGGCCATTTGGCTCAGTAGTATTGTCCCTCTGTGATCCGAGGGTCTTTCTCCCACGTCGGGGCAGAGTTAGCAGGTAGCTCTTCTGTTCAGCATCCCTGCGACCGTCTTGGGTGGAGAACGGTCGCTCCCCAGGGATGCTCTTGCTCCCTTTGCTCTTTCCTCATCACATGGCTTCTGGGCTTCATGTGCTTGCTGTGAATTACTGTAGTGAGTCCATTTTGCAATCAGCTCTGATATCCATCTCCCTGGAAGGGAAATGCCACTGAAAACATGAGCAGAGTCACCTGTCAATTACAGGGCCATGGAAAGCAGCACTGGTGGTCGTGGAAACCTATGGTTGATCTGCCCAGAATCCATACTTTGGTACTCATTACCAAGAAACTTTCTTCTAAGTATAAGCCTGAAAACTGGGCCCAGATGGAATCGGGAATTCGTATCACCCAAACCATGATGCCTTGAGGTGAATCAGGGACCGATATTGCTTCTCTGTTATGGGGGAAGGGAGGAAAACTCCAAATGGAAAGCAGAAGAAATGAGCTCATAATAGAAAAAAGAATATTTAGATTCAGCTCTTACAGCTAAATAATAACTCTTTTCCTTAACGTTTATGATTAGCAGGTAGGAATAGAGGAGAACAGAGAGGAAGAAGTAATCATTGTGGGCAGCCAGCAAGCTTAGAATATGTGGTTATCCACCCTCGGATAAAGGGGAATTGAGTGTTTTATTTTACATAACTGGAGTCAGCATGTTTTGAATGGGACATGCTCATACAAATTTATGTAAATAAGAATGCAAATGTTAAAAATTTGTGTCTTGGGATTTCCTGGCGATGACCTGGTGCCTCTATCCACCTTTCCTTTGGCAGCTGCTAAATGTTGTGTGTGGAAGTTCCAGTTGAACTTATCCTGTCCCACATTGTAACCACCGGGAGGCTTTTCTGTCTAATTTAAAGGAGATACTCTGGAGGATGAATTAAGACAGAGTAACTTTAACATATTTGACAGTCAATGTGTTGCTTCCAAGAGGTTGCCCAGGCTAACAGTCAGTAGAAAAAGAATCTAATTCCTGTGAGATCCAAATGGACTGTTGAAAGGGAAGTCGACACTGACGTGGGAGACAAGCAGGGATTTAGAGAGAAAGGTAACATTCGAGGATGGCAAAATTCGAGGGTGAGGCTCTTCCACAAACTCCTCAGAGGCACCATGGCAAAGCATCGGGCAGATCACGCCAGATAAAACCTCTCAGTGACGTGCCCTGGCCTCAGCAAACTGGGTCCTCCAGATACACAAGCAGGTGGAGCTGTTTTGAATTAGGGCTGCCCATGACCTTCATTGCCGACCTGCCCTTCTCAAAAGAATTTAGGTGATGGGTAAACTTGTCCTAGATATAAAAAAACATTGCAATATTTTATTTGGCAAGCCAGAGAGGGAGAGATCAACCCCTTAGAAGGGCAGCAGTGTTATTAAATGGAAGGGTGTGAAGAAAGTAAACAAACTCCTCAGCCTTCCCTGCTCTGAATGAGGGAAGGGGAAACTGAAGGGCCGGTGGAAGGAACTGGATAAACAACAGATAAAAAGAAAGGAACTGGTGAACTCAGAATCAACAAAGCAGAGTTGCTGTGGTAAGACATTCATACTCTGCAACTCTGTTTTGTTGATTCTGAGTTCACCAGTTCCTTTCCGAGGTGATGGTTGTGTTAACCAGTTTGATGAAACATTCCACATTGTATATCAAATCAGCACATTATACCCCATACATGGATTAATGTACACAGTTATGATTTAATAAAAAAATTAAAATTAAAAAATAAATTTAAAAACACAGAGTTGCTGTATTTCAAATTTGGGATACATTTGTGGAAAGAAAAAAAAATAGGTATCCTTTTTAACAGATTAATTATTAGCTCCTTTTACCACTGGATAATATTTCTCAGCAAAGCAACATTTAGCTTAGCAAATGGGGGCTGTTTTAAGAGTAGTATCCTAAGTCACAGCCCCTTCAAAAATCACTGAACATCATTTATATTATATTATATGTATAATATTTATACTATGTATAAATATGTATAATATTTCATATTTATATTATAGTATATGTATAATATTACATAGTCTGGGTGGACAGCAGCAATTCTATGAGAACTGCCTCAGAACTTAATATCCATTATTTTGTCCTCTTAGTAACCCAAGCAATGGAGAAGCCAGTCAATAACTAGTCTGTGGCCTACTGCTGCTTCCAAAAAATACTAAAAATCATGAGTGGAATAATCAGAAGATAATTTCTGCCAAAGCAGGCCATTACAGTTGTATATAAATGTATAGTTGCATATAAATGCAATCTTAGATTTTCTGTGTGTGAGTATCCCTGATTTGGCCGGATCTCTTTATATATTTAGCTTCTTGTCACTGAGGGAAAATGCATTAAGCCAAGTATTTTTCTTTTTTGTCACAAGGTGAATGAAACCTTCAAGTGAAGGGTCTTATATTCTTCATCTAAACTAATGGAAGTTTTAATTGAACATGAGTCCATCCAACTAAACAGTATAATTTTCAGCCTCCCTTGCAGCTAGATGTAGTGACTAGATTATGGCCAATGGGATGTGGGTGGAAATGATCTATGAGTGAAAATTTACATGTGATGCCCTTCATAGTTAATTCCTGGCTCTCTTGCTGATTGGAATATACAGAGGGCGCCAAAAAAACGTGTACACATTTTAGGCGGTGCTATCCATATATTACTGTCAGAAGTTGAATTGAAGGTACCGTTACTGGTCAAATGTACCTAGACAGGCTTCACATATCCATTTTACCTGCTATTTGTAGACTTTGGGGGACTTCTGGGAAAGATTTTGTGTCCAACAAGACCTCTTGAAATGTATGTACGCTTTCTTGGCATCCTCAGTAGATGTGGCAGCAGAAGCTGGACCAGCTGCCTTAGACCAGGAGAGGATGGCAGAGAAATAACATTGAAGGGTGGGGGGTCTCTGCTTCATGGAACCCTTGGCTGCTTGTGCTCCCTAAGACTGAAACCCATTTCCATCTTGTTTGCACCACTCCCAGTCTGGCCCTTCTTCCTGCAGCTGTGGTGCCATCTTAGCGCACAGTTCCATGGAGCAGAGGGAGGCCACCTGCTCTGTGGGAAGCCACTGGCAGAGCCTCTTTCAACAAATATCAGTTAAAGAAATGCAGACACTGACTTGTTAACACCCATCTCCTATGAGCCTGGTTGAGAACAAAGAGACAAAGAAGATAACTTCCGGCTCCAAGAACTAAGTGCTCAGCAGAGAACCCGGTCTTTGAGTTCTAAAGGTCATAAACCTTGGTGTCTCGGTTCCAAGACTTTCCTCAGGATGAGGCAAGTAGATTTCTTCTGAAAGTATTCACACTCGAGGATGGTAGTGGAGCCCACCATCTATCAGTAACACTGCTGTTGTTATTAATGTCGGACTGTCATTAGTTTAGAAATGTTCATAAATATCTTCGTGTCTGCCTTTGACAAGATATTCTATTCTTTCATCATCTGGAACAGGTTTGTTATTCAGTCATTTATTTTTCTTACCCTCGTTTATAATGGTTGTTGAAGTGGTAGTCTATGTTAGTGACCTATAATCTTTGACTAATGGCAAAGAAAAGACTGTAAATACTGAACAACCAGAGGTAGGAACGTTATATCCCTTAAATTTAGATCCCTGGCTTCTCACTACCACCCAAGCACCAGGTAGGCTAAAATTTATTACATTAGTTCTATTTGTAGGAGCGCAACTGGGTAAACAAAATAAAACACAGCTGGATCACACCTGTAATCCTAGCACTCTGGGAATACTAATTGGGTAAGATTACTTGAGCTCAGGAGTTAGAGACCAACCTAAACAACAGCCAGACCCGTGTCTACTAAAAATAGAAAACTCAGGTGGGCTACGTGGTAGGTGCCTGTAGTCTCAGCTACTCAGGAGACAAAGAGAATTGCTTGCGCCCAGGAGAGTGAGGTTGTTGTGAGCTATGATTGTGCCATAGCATTCTATCCAGGGTGACAGAGTGAGATTGTCTCAAAACAAAACAAAACAAAAAACAAAACACAGCTGGATACACAAAGGCAAGAATGTTTCTACCTCAACATTCCCAACAAGCAAGGCACTCTAAACATAGGCTTGGCAGGCTCCAAAGAGTTGTACTAAAATTTAACAAATACCTTTAAACCAGTGGCAGTTCATTTTGTGTCCTTCTGGAAGCATAAAAATATCATGGCAGCTCCCCAAAGCCACAGGAAATGAATGAAATATGAACAATTAATATCTATAGAACATATGTATTTATTAGGCTTATAAAATTCATTCATTTCAGAAGCATGTAGATGGCTCTGCACTATAAAGATGGGAAAAAATACATATAAGCCAGAAAAATTGTTCTTATTCTTCTGATCTTGCTTTACAGCTTGTATCTATGAAGTTTGAAATATACGGTGCAAAGTATGTGGGCTAAATGCACACATCCATCATAGCATACTAATGTTTAAGTATAAAATAAATGTCTTATTAATAGCATATGCCCATGGACACACACACACACGTCCCCAGACCCTTGCTGTTGGGCAGTGCACCTCTCTCAGAGGACACGGAGTCATACTTGAATTACAGTGATACTGTTTATTTTTTCTTCGTCACAATGTCCTAATACTTTCCCATTAATACCACCCCATTGTCTCTCTCAGAACCCAGCTGAAAAATATCAAGTGGAACTTCTGATGGAAAATACTAAGTAGACTTCCTGATATGTTACTGAGGAAAAAAGAAAATTTAATTTGTACCACCTTGGAGCAGGGAGAACGCACGACGTACGGCTGCCACAGGATGCATTAACTCTCTTTTCACATAGATAAGAAAAAATAATTTCATTGAGTTCCAAGAAACCACACTGCACAGTTATCACAGAATTATGTTGGAATTTAGGCAGTTTTGCTACCTCCCCAGTACTCTGGATACTCTTGAGAAGGAAAGCCAAGAGCAGCACTCCGCGGAAATACTGCGTTCCGAGCTGAAGGCCAGTGGAGCTTCTAGTCAGAACTAAGCAGACCATGAATACCTTCCAGGTGCCAGGCAGTGTGCTGGACACGGTCAGCCAGGGTGCACAGCAATAATAATAGCAGTAATAACTGCCATTGTCACGATGGTCTCAGGACTCCATGCCAAACACTGAAAAGTTCTTTATAAGTGGCATCTCATTTAATCATTTTACAGACTGAGGTCATTTTTCCAGTTATAGCGCTAATAAGTGGTAGAGCTGACATTCGGTCCTAGGCCTGCTGACTCAAGGATCTATTCCTTCACCACCTGCTGGACAGAAACCTATTTTTTTTTTTTTTTAATTTGGACAATCTCTTTCCTATTCCTAGTTGAAATATAATCAAAGTTTCCTGAGAGGACACAGAGGATGCCAAAAAAAAATTATGACCTGGCTTATGTTATGGGTCACTCTGGCTACAGTTAACCAACCTTAGTTTTTCATTTTCTAAAAGGCCTCGGTTATAAATAGCAAGGCTTCCCAAATGGGGAATAATGTGTGGGCACACCGAGTTAGATTGATCCTTTAAAGTCAGATGCTTTACAAAGAACTTTAAAGGGGCTATGAGCTAGAAAGATGTCACCATGAGGTGACTCAGATCAAATAGTGTTCTTCAGAAGCCGTTCCATATATTTAGGTGTCCCAGTTTATCCCCTCTGGGAGAAGGAGGCTTCGCACTCACCTAATCCACGAGGCTATACATTTAATTTTAAGAACTTTAACACTCTCAGTGAAAAGAGTCAAAGTGGTACCATTAAATGTCATTACATTTCAAGTTAGTCAGAGAATCTTAATAAAGTCGTGGCTGGAGCTGAAATCGCTACTCGCCACTGATGCCCACGCTTTTGCATATGGGCAGCTTGGATGCTGTTAAACAAATGAGACAGGTGAGTTGAACAGAAAGCAGATCACAGAAAAGTTTACGGTCTGAAGACCGGGGAGGTAATTAGTGGAGCCGTGGACTCCTCAATTCTGTCTGTGTTTTTAAAGGTCATTTCCTGAATTTCATAAAAGATGGGGAATTACATCTGGGCTCCCACGGAACATTGTTCCATTGTGAACATTTATTCCAGTCTACCTTATTTTATTTTTTATTAAATCATAACTGTGTACATTAATGCACTTATGGGGTACAATGTGCTGATTTTATATACCATTTGGAATGCTTACGTCAAACTGGTTAACACAGCCTTCACCTCACTTAGGTAACTATTGTGTCCAGACATTTATACTCTACTCTTAATACCAGCCCACCTTATTTTAAAGCTGGGTGATGGCACATCTGTCTTCTGTACCACTTCTTGACTTCTGTGAGCTCCCTGACTAGGGGCTGAGGTGGGGAGGCTTGTACCTTATTCATTATGCTCCCAAAATTCCAAGCACAATCCTTTCCACACAGTAGCTGCTTTTAAGGCAAGGGAGTGGTAGAAAATACAAGGAAAGGGATTTTCATACTGTCGAATCTGAGATCCCTGTGTTTTGATTATCTGAGTTTGGGTTGCTTCTCGTTAAACGCCTTCCAAAACCTCTCTAACAAATTCTTCAGCGGGAAATCCAACTTTAGACCTGAGAAGACAGTTGTTTACAGAGTGATAATTCTTGAAAGCCTCTATTCATTTACAGGAGGCAGAAAGGACAATTTTTACACTAAGGCCTTTCAGAGGGAATCAGGGATGAGAAACATTATGCTGAGAGTAAAGCAAAGGAGAAGAGGGTGTGGCGGGTGCACCTGCATCCCAGCCGCTGGGGGGACTGAGCTGTGTGGCGGGTGCACCTGCATCCCAGCTGCTGGGGGGACTGAGCTGTGTGGCGGGTGCACCTGCATCCCAGCTGCTGGGGAGACTGAGCTGGGAGCACTGGGAGAGCCCAGGAGGTCAAGGCTGCAGCGCATGTGATTGTGCCTGTGAATAGCCACTGCAGCATGGCCAGGGCTCATCTCTTAAAGGGGAGAGGGTGAGTTCAGTGCCTGTAGCTCAGCGGCTAGTGCACCAGTCACATACACCAGAGCTGGCAAGTTCAAATCCAGCCCAGGTCTGCCAAACAACAATGACAACTACAACCAAAATATAGCTGGGCATTGTGGTGGGTGCCTGTAGTCCCAAGTATTTGGGAGACTGAGGCAAGAGAATTGTTTAAGTCCAAGAGTTTGAGGTTGCTGTGAGCTGTGATGCCCAGGGAGACAGCTTGAGACTCTGTCTCAAAAAAAGGGGGGGGGAGGGGGAGGTAAGGAAAAGAGAAACGTTCTCGTGCTTTGTGGCCTGGAAGTTGCCGAGATCAGCAGGAAAACCGCAAGTGCCAAACCAAAGGATACGTTGACTCAGTTTCTCTCTTCCTGAAGGTTGTTTCTGTCTTGGCTTTTAGGAGAGGAGATGGCTAATTCTCCCCTGACCTCAGTCTTCCTTGACACAATACCCCAACAATTCTGCACTCCCCAGCGTTCCATCCCTGGTGCACTTAAAAAGAAAAAGAAAAACCCTCTCTTTGCAGACCATCAACTCTTGTCTTCATTATATTGGTCCATGTGCTCACCACGTCCAAAATTAGCTAGTTAACTTCTCTTTCCCGCTGCTTCCCCGTTCTACAAACATCGGGCTCCTCCCCCAGCGAATGGCCCTACCTTCTACCCCAAACGCCAAGCCGCACACGTGTGTGTCACACGCAACTCCTCCTCTCATCCGTTCACACGGCCCTAGGACTTTAACCTCTCTCTCTTCTTCCTCATTGGCATTGCTCTAATTAAGGCCCTCACCATTTCTCATTGGATACTGGATATAAATTGTGAACACGGTCAACTTCACTATCAGGTAGAATGGCTGCCCACTGGCTGCTGAGTTAGCCCGAGTGGCTCTGACTGGCAGAGGGAGGCACGGGTGTGATATCTCTAACCCTCTGGCCTTGTTCTCTCCCCTGCCATGCGCTGCCCCCAGGTCACAGTGCAGGGCCCTATTCACACTGTTCCTTCTCTTCTACGTCTCCACACGTGTCTTATAATTCGCTCTCACTCCCTTTCCTCCCCTCCTACATCACCGATCCCCAGTTAAAACTGTACTTGGCATTTTCTTCTTATTATAGCACCTCCGGGGCTTGGGTGGAATGGTCGGATTTCTGTCTCCCTTAGTGATGGAGTGCGTCTCTCATCTTTGTACCGAGCATGTGATGTAATGTCCGGCGTGTGCACGGAATGGTCCAGAGATCTGTGTGTGACTCTTCATCTTACCACACACTGAGATGCCAGAGCTCACTCAAACCTAGAGTTAGAATGCTTCCCTTCACTTACAGACATTCTGGCATGCTCTTGGCCAGAGAATGCAAAACTTCCCTCAGCTTCATTAATGAGAAGAAAACACTTCTCTGCCTCACAGACGATTCATGCTTATTATTACATTGGAACTCATCGTAAGAAAAGGAAAGATTTTGTATCAGGGCCCATAAAGACAAGAGCCTTGGCCAAAGTGAATTCCTCTCTATTAACTGATAACAATGCGATAATTGAGGAAGATAGGCGTATTACTCAGTTGAGGTGATTTGACCAGATCTAGTTTATTAAATGGAATTGCAATGGGAGTTACAACTGCCTGCTGTGCCCTTGGAAGGCAGGAGTAATTGTGATTAGTGTTTCCAGATGCTGTTTGCATAAGGAGCAGGAAAATGGCTACAGCTTGGAGTTTTGTTTTTTTTTTAAGCTAGAGTCTTACTCTGTCACCTAGACTGGAGGGCAGTGGCTTGATCATAGCTGGCCGCAACCTCAAACTCCTGGGCTTAAGCAACCCTCTTGCTTCAGCCTCCTGAGTAGCTTGGATTACAGGTGCACAGAGCCATGCCTAACTAATTTTTTTTTCTTTTTAGAGACAGGGTTTCACTGTGCTGCCCAGGCTGATCTCAAATTCCTGGCCTCCAGCAACCTTCCTGCCTCCGCCTCCCAGGAGGGAGCAACCCTCCCTTTAACAGAGTTTAAACAGAGTTGTTGTTGTTGTTTTAAGTGCACCAGGGAAGGAACACTGGGGAGTACAGAATTGTTGGGGTATTGTCAGGAGGAGGACTGAGGTCAGATGACCACAGCAACCTTCCTGTGCTCAGCCAGCTTGACTTTGATACGAGGTCGATAGTGGAAGAGAGTTAGGCTTCTCCTACATTGAAACTATCTGACCTATTTAAAGTTAGACATTCTGAGAAGGAAGGCCAAGTGTTAGAAGATAAAAGCTTTGAACACATGCATTTAAATGCCACATAAAAAGGAGCTTATAGCACTAAAATGTGCACTAGTCCAAACTGATGATTACAGAAACAAACTCTAATAATGTATGGTATTTGTTTTAAAGGACACGACTCACACACGCAAAATTAAAATCTGCCCGCACTTTCATTTCAGTATGGAACAATTCTGACTATGAGGAAAGTATACATTTAACTATATAACAAAACATTTTTATCAAGTGTAGTTGATGAATATCATTTGGTCAATAGTGCCAGGTATTCTGAGAAATACTAAAGAAGCTGTTCCGGTCTTAAGGAATATAGAAAGACTTACTCAGTGTTGGGAATAATTTAAATATCACCCTTATCAACTTCCCATCTGATGTTTAAATCTGTGCTACAAACACCTGCCAAACCTCCCGTGAATATCTCCAGTCAGAGGGAACCTTCTGCCTCCCGAGGCAGCTTATTTTATGTTTATACAGCTTTTATTATCAATGATTAGAAATAAAATTTATTGAAGGCTTGTTATGTTCCAGACCCTAAGCTAAGTATTTTGTCTTCAAACATTTTATTTCATCTTTATCATAACCTTGTAAAATGGTATAGCTATTATTTCAACTTTACAAATGAAGAAACTGAGAGTTAGAGAGGTTGAGCACCTTGGCCAAGATCATATAGCTGGTGAGCAGAGGAACCAGCTTTAATACGTGGTTTGTTCCCTCACTAAGCCGGGTACACATGCGGCCTCTGTAACTCACCTGAAATCTACTTTCTTACAGCTTCTATTCCCAGGGCTTAATTTTTAGTGGCTTGACACTCATCACGTCTAATCCCTCTTCCCCCTCAAACAGTGGAAAACAATGACTCAATCCACTCTACACTTTCAGTCTTTCTACTGGATTCGCAATTATATTGCTTTCCATTTTTCCATGTGAAAACTGATTTCTGTGTCCTTCAGCATCATGGACGTGTCCTCTGGACAAACTTTATTTTAGGCTTGTACACAAATAATATGATGTATAAAATTACACTTTATGTAAAAGTATCTTTGCTGGAAGTATGCAAGGTTGAGTCAGACATCTGTGGTCGGTCAGAGCTGCTAAGTGTTCTGTGTGTGTGTTGGTAAGCTCTATTTCGGCTATCCTATATTATGCAAGTTGTATTTTTGAACTTGAATTCAGAGATTTGCACTTACTGCAGTTATATTTTATCTTAACAATATAGTTTATTATTCTAGAATGCCAAAATCTTTTAGGATCAAGATTCTGCCCTCTGATATTTTTTATATTCCTTTTGTACCTATTACTGTTTGCTAAATATTAGGCCACCTCAGACTTAGTGAGTTGAAATAACTCCTAATTCTGTATGTCAGCAGTTAGGTTGGGATCAGCTCAGTGGTTCTTTGGACTTGATTTGACTCACCCATACACCTGTGGTCAGCTGCTAAGCCAGCTGGTAGGTCAGTTGGGAGCTGAGTGGCCAGCTGGGATGGTTAGTCTCAGGTGTGCATCTTTTCTCATCATCCACCAATCTAGCCTATGCTCACCTACATGGCAGAAGAGAGGTCCCACAACAACAAACAGAATCTGAGTCCTCAGCTGAGAACAGGCACGCCACCACTTGCCCTGCATTGTATAGGCTGAAGTAAGTCCCAAGGCCAGCAGCATTCAGGACTAGAAAAATAAACTCTATCTCTTAATGGAAGGACATTCAAAGTTACTTTCAAAGGTCCTCCTTATAGGAAGACATGATAATTGCGGTCATTTTTGAAATCTTCCACACTCTTAGGGTCATGTCATTTGTAGATTTGATAGGCTCACCATCAAAATTATACTTTACATAATTTCACAGGGATTTCAATTGAATAAAGCCCTGTATAACATGCCACTTTTGCTCTTACATACTAGTTAGGCAACTATAACAAATAGAAAAAAAAAATTCTACTTCTGAAGAGGTATGATTTAAAGCAAAGATCTACAAGGGCCACCAGCAGGAGATGCTTATAGACAAGACTAAACTTGACCTGAATTTTTTATTAAAAAGAGAAAGGTATTTAGGTTAGGGATTAGCATGTGTAAAAGCACACAGGATCAGAGAATGGACTAGAGTGGCAATATTGGAGAGCAAAGTCTGAAGAATGAATGGGAGAAGAAAGGATAGCTAGACAATGGGGGGATAGAGATCTTTCACTAGAGAGTGAGAGAACTTGAATTTGATTTGGTAAGCAGCAAGGAACTATTTGTGGTTCTTGAACAACAACAACAAAATAATGCAATTAAAGCTTATGTATGGTTAGTGTAACATTTATTTGAATGGTATGTTTTAAGAGTCAGGGAAATCATTCTTAGTAAGACTTATAGCTCCCCCCACCCTGGTTAAAACAAAGTATCTGGTACCTTTGTTTCCAATGTAGAAAAAAAAAAATGGCTTAAAGCAGTGGTTCTCAGCCTTCCTAATGCCTCCTAATGCTACAGTCCTTTAATACAGTTCCTCATGTTGTGGTGATCCCCAACCATAAAATTATTTCCATTGCTACTTCATAACTATAATTTTGCTACTGTTATGAATTGTAGTGTAAATATCTGATATGCAGGATGTATTTTCATTGTTACAAAGGGGTCATACCCCACAGGTTGAGAACTGCTGGCTTAAAGAATTACCCTGCAAATAAGTTTAGTTTCTGCCAGTGGAAGGACAAGAGATAGGTGTCAACATTTGGATAGAAGTGAATTATGTTCTTTGTCTTAAAGAAGGGGAAAAGGAAATGTAACTACTTCTGCTTAAATTTGAGTCATTATGTCATGTGTACAGATTTCCAAGGTTATTTCCCTCAATGGCAAAATGATGGTTTGCAGAAATAAAGAGCTGACACTGTCAAGATTCAGAAGCTCAGGGATTGAACAAAACCCTGAGTCATCACAGAAGTCTTAGTTTTCCATCCTGACATAGAAGTGCTGCTTATGGTAAGATGCAAAAGAGACCCGGTCTTCTCAGATGTTCTCTTGGACTGAGTCCTACTGTAGCGTCTCTGTGAACAATGAGATCTGTCTCACAACATTCCAATGCCAGGAGACTGAGAGTGTTGGGGGAAACTGTTGGAAGTTTAGAAAACAGTTTGGGGATTCCCCCTTAGAAAAGCACTGTGGGCGTTCCGTCACTAGGGGTATGGTAGGGTAAAGGTGCATTTTGCCCACTTGTCTTGAGTCCTTCTTGAAACATATACTTTCTAGAAGATAATCAATTTAAATCTTCATTTCTCTTATATGCTAAAGGGCATTCTACATTGACCTGATAATTGAATGTTAATAAATAAATCAATAATCCCGAAAAATACCAGCAATTATTTACTGCTCTGATATTGAATATTCTGCCTAAAAAAGTAAACATAACTCTTATCAAATATGTAAATGTAGTTTTTTGATAGAAAATTCAGGGATAAATGAATATAGAAAATGGCATTACAAGGGTACAGTCATCCAAACTCAAACCATGGGGGGAGGGGAGAGAATCATTAAAATAAGAAATGCAAAATGTTAATAAGTATCGGACTGGGCAGTAAATACAGGTAGGTTTATTATAATATTGCCTCTGCTTTTGTGCATGTTTGGGAATGTCCATTTTAATTATTTAAAAGTCAGTGAGAAAAAATTATAAAAGAATAGATCACTATATTCTATTCCATAAATAAAATTAAGAACTTCTATGCGTTTTTAAATAGCTGACTGAGGAAAATATTAGTTACAAGTATGACAGGCAAAGAATTGGCATCCATTTTTATACACACACACACACACACACACATACACACAGGCGCCATGTATGTATACACGCAGGTTGATAGGAAACATGTGAGAAGCCGGCAGCTAAGAGATATGAACACAATTCAGAAGGGCAAATGTAAATTGCCTAAAATATTCTTTCAGAAAAGGTCATTTGAAAACCAAGTTGAATTACTTAAAGCTGCTAAAGCAAGCTACTCTCCAGAAAACCTGCACCTTTTGTGTTCTAGAAAACAGTTATTTCCTACGATCAATAAGAAATTTTTGAGAACAGTCACAGCCTTTTTCTTAAATGCCAAAAAGTGTCATGTGCTGTGCAGTACGGACTATTTTTGGAACATCTTTCTAACACTTCTCCAATGCTGATAAAATTCCGGCCAAAAATCTCCGCTGGGACTGAGGAGGGAGTGCAGCAAATGTGCCCGGAGAGTGGGCTGTGACGAGGACCGGCTTCGGGAGGTTTTTGGAAGGGTGTTGGCAGTGCTCTTAATTTGGTCAATAGCCGTGCGGATGTTCCTTTATAACTATTGCTTAAACTGTGCTTTAGATTTTACTCCCTTTCTGGCAAATGCATTATTCTTTTTTCTTTTTTTTTAAATTTCAAAATATTAAGGGGTATACATGTTACATGAATCATTTTTGCACTGCTTGAGTCCTGACAATAGGTGTGGTGTGCCCACACCCGGACGGCGTTCACGGTACCCATTAAGCTGGGTTCTGCCCCTCTGCTCCCACCCCTGCTTGGTTTCTTTGCTTCCCACTGAGTTTTACTTTCCTCTATGCACACGTGCTCATCGGTTAGTTCCAACTTAATAGCAGTACATGTGGGGTTTGTTTTTCTGTTCTTGAGATACTTCACTTAGAATGGTCTCCAGTTCAATCTAGCAATCACGCTACTGGTTATATTTACCCAAAGGAAAAGAAGTCATTTTACCAAAAAGATACTTGCACCCAAATGTTTATTGCAGCACAGTTCACGATTGCAAAGATGTGGAATCAACCCCAGTGCCCATCAGTTCATGAGCAGATTAAGAAAATATGGTTTATGTCCACCATGGAATACTACTCAGCCATAAAAAAGATGAATTAACACCCTTTGCATTGTACTTTATAATAATATTGTTTTAAGTAAACTCTAACAAGTATGGTCACCCAGTTAGCTTGAGTTGCCTTATGTGGTGATTGGCCTCAAATTGCCCTGAGTGACCAAAAAAGACATAACTGCTTCAGAATGGAGTCCAGCATAAGAGTAGTCTCTATAACGCTAGAGGTTCTATGATGCTAGAAAGTATTTCCCAAGAGGAACTCAACTCATGTCTGGCCATTATGGTTCCCCAGAGGCATCACTGGCTATTAGGGAAGTATTCAGTTCTGGAAGTACCCAAATATGAGAAGTAATATTAGAATACCCCAGGAGAACCCAGGAATCTCCTGAGTTGTCTTTTTCTTTCTTAGATCCTATCCAGATGGGATATTTTTAATGACCAGAACCCACATACTACATTAAGACACTCATCAGGACAGACTTTCTAGAAGTGAAGATGGATTTATTCTTAATTATTTTTATCATCCTGTCTAGTTCCCTCAGGTGAATGTGGAAGGCTGGGATAAGGAGTGGATGATTTGATTAAGCTATGACCTTAAAAAATCAACCAAGTTCATTCTACAACATTAACTTTTAGATCTATGAAGCAGCGTGCAACTTACAATCGATGTGCCCAAAAGGCTTGTGTGTTATGCAGTCATATCTGATCATTATCAAATTCAGTCTTTAGCAATGATGGTTTGTCCACGGTCACACATTTAAAAAGAAAAAAAAAGGATAAACGGGAAATACAACTCAAAAATATCAAAGAATCAAAGAAAGATGTGACTATTTGTTCATAAAAATTGTGGAGATAATCTACTGAAAAGTGCGTTTTTAAAAGCCTATTAAGGTGGTGCCCGTAGCTCAGTGGGTAAGGTGCAGGCTGCATACAATGAGGCTGGCAGGTTCAAATCCAGCCTGGGCCTGCTAAATAACAATGACTGCAACAACAACTGGGCCTGCTAAACAACAATGACTGCAAAAATAGCCGGGTGTTGTGGTGGATGCCTGTAGTCCCAGCTACTTGGGAGGCTGAGGCAAGAGAATTGCTTAATCCCAAGAATTTGAAGTTGCTGTAAGCTGTGATGCCACAGGACTCTACCAAGGGTGACATAGTGAGACTCAGTCTCAAAAACAAACAAACAAACAAACAAACAAAAAACCCTCCTTTGGGGCGGTGCCTGTGGCTCAGTGAGTAAGGTGCCAGCCCCATATATCAAGGGTGGCAGGTTCAAACCCAGCCCTGGCCAAACTGCAACAAAAAAATAGCCAGGCATTGTGGCGGGCACCTGTTGTCCTAGCTACTTGGGAGGCTGAAGCAAGAAAATCGCCTAAGCCCAAGAGCTGGAGGTTTCTGTGAGTTGTGATGCCATAGCACTCTACCAAGGACAATAAAATGAGACTCTGACTCTATAAAAAACAACAATACAAACTCCTTTAAATAAAAAAATAAAAAGCCTGTTAAGTGTCTCAGACAAATGGGAAAATATAAATACCATAATAATTAATCTTTAGTGAATTCTCATGATTAATGCCTTCTTTATTATTTTGAATAAGTACTGAGGCTTTTCCTAAAACCATAGACTCCTCATCATGTTCTATAATTCTTTCTCCCTCTGTCTCTCCCTAATCTCCTCCAACTCCATCAAATTACCTCAAACCAGAGCATTGGCCATTAATTATGTCCTCAAGAAAGCCTCGCGTAAGGACAAGAGATTTACCCTCTAAATGTTATTCATGAGTTTGAGATGTTAATTAATGACAAATAGGAATGGCATGTGATTATTTACATCAAATTTGGATATCTTTTTTTGGTTTAAAAAACCCCAAAACTTGTTTTCTGATTATGAAAGTGATACTTATGTTTCCTCATTTGGGTAATTTGGAAAAATCAGGGAAGGTCAAGAAGGAAACAAAAATTTCCACAAGGCAAAAATAACCACAGATCATATCTTGGTATTTTTTTTTTCCTGTATCCAGGTACGTTTGGGTTATATGCCTTTGATTATTCAACAAGTACAATTTTCTATATAATATGTCTTAACTTCACATTATGACTTGAAGATTTTACATTGTCATTAAATTTAGATTTCAAAAATCTGAATTTTAGTAACCAATATCTGAGTATATTACCATAGCTTAAGCTATTTTTACCAACAACCAATTCTGGACATTTTGATTATTGCTAATTTTTATTATTATGAATAATGCTAAAATAAATAATGAACATACTTATGCCTAAATCTGTTTATGTTTCTGTGATTACTTATATTCATTCCTAGAAATGCATGACGAGGGAGAGATGCTTAACATTTCACAGTGTGTACCACCTTAAGTACATTTTGCAAAGGCTCAGTCTACATTTTTTACTAGCAACACATGAGGATGTACATCTCACTACACCTTCATCAGCACTGAGTATTCTAATTTTGAAGCTTTGCTAGTTCAATAGGTTAAATCATGATATCTCATGGTTTTCATTTACCATTATTTGTTTGCTAGAGGTGTTGATTTTTTTTCCTCTGTTTATTTTATTTTATTTTTTTACATTTCTGCATTTGTATAGTACATGTTCAGACCCTTGATCATTTTTCCGTGTGATGGGGATAAAATAAAAATATGTGAAACTCTATGTTTGTTTACTTGTTGGGTGGTTGTCATCATCTCTCCACTTTCCCCTTCTCTTTTCTGATCCACATTTCTCTACCCAAAGTGAAGAATGCTGAGCCTTTACCTTTACTGGCTGGAGGGAGGCGGGGTGGGGCGAAGGCAGGCTAACTCGATGTACATAAGAAAAGGCATGGATGTGTTTTTTAAAAAATAAGATGTGGAAATACAGAGATACCTGCTTGGGGGGAAATGGTTATAAAAATAGCAAGAAGTGAGAGAAATTGGAGACACTTGGCAGGAGGGATAAGAGGGAGATAAGAAAAGAGGCCGAACGGGCTACAGTTCGGGGACAAGATGATAAGAAATATGAGCAGCTACCCTGATTCAATGAGGCTTTGAGAAGAAGGACAAACAAAGGGGATTTCTGCTAAATTTACTGTGTTTCATGCAGTGAAACCTCCTGTCTGCTGTTGCCTTTGCCCCTTCAAACCAAACAAGACAGTCTTGAACAAGGTGTCTGCAGTGCTCTTCAAGGTCATGGAGTCGTATCTGTGTTTTGTCTGGATGTGCCCTTAGGTTAGGACAGGCCTTAAGAACGGTTGAGAAAGCTCAGATTTATTATTTAGGTTCAACTCACATAATAAGAATAAATATTAATAATCCTGTCATATTTTTAAACGTATATATTCCCCAATTGAAGGTTTAATTTTTTTAAAGCTTTCACAGAACTTTATAAAGGTGATATACCTGTAAATGTTTCTAAGTGGTGTAAAAGATTAATTGGTTGGCATTTTAAAAACCGGATTTCATTTATATTGCTTTGGAATTAGAATTTGCATAAACCTTCTAGGAGGTGGATAAAGCAACTTATAGAACTTAGACTGAAAAGCAAGACCTCTCTTACCTGGAAAAGGTATTTTCTTTAACTAGTTAAGTAGCATGAGACACACAC